>NC_134365.1:91106666-91423499 GCF_035582795.1 Mycteria americana
GGTAGACTTAGTCTGCAACTTTAGAAACCGGATCAGAGTTGCACGAAGAGGGAAGAACTCTCCTTCAGGCTTGTTTGTGCAGATGACATACAAATCTGACACTCAAAATTCTATTTATAAACCTCCACGTAAACTGAGGACTTGAATATAGCAGCAGAGCAATCATTTTTACTGGGCTTTCCTTGCCAATGAGTTAGACAGAAATATGCTTGCACAGAAGGTAAACCCTCTTCTTCCAAGCTTTACAGAGATTAGTAACATCTTCAAACTAATCCCACACTCTGAAATGATATATCTCAGAATGAAAAACAGTGTTATGAGCACTATTACCTCTTACATCGTTCATTGTAAGGCTGAAGCTGTTCCTGAAGTTTGACATATATACATTTTCCTATTTTCTTCAACCTTTGAAAATACCAAACATCAACAGGCCCTATGAACCTATAAAGCCCTATGAACCTATAAAGAACCTGGTCTTATAGCTGATCTTACTGTGAGCAGGAAGTTGGTCTAGAAAATTCCAGAGGTGCCTTCCAACATGAAGTATTGTATAATTCTATAATACTAAAATGTGAAAATTATGTGAAGATTGTGTGAAAATAATGTGAAGATTAAAAAATATAATCAAATAAGAACATATCTATGGCCCAAAATAAAATTGTTCTCTCAAAAATACGTCTCAGTACAATTCTAAAGGAAAGTCTACTACCATAAGCCCATCCTCATGAAGTACACTTAGAGTTAATAACATTCCCTTTAAAAGCTAATCTAAGTTACATTTTTCCTGCAAGAAAGCAATAGTACTGGAAGAGACATCATAGTTTGTTATTATCTTATGTCATATTCCAGAGAGAGTTCAAATTACTTTACTGAGAAGTCACCTAGTTTCAACTTCAGCAGTGCTATAGCAGCTGTTAAAGGTGGCTGCTGTGGCAAACATCACCATTATCCCCACCAGTCTCTTACTCGAATACTGAGAAATTAATCTGGAGACACATAGGATCCCCTGTCTACCTGTGTAATACATACAAGGACAACTTCCTCCATTCCGTATCAAGAAGTACATGAATGATATTGAATGGAGAGGATACAGCCTTCTTAGACTAGCACACCGCTTACAAGGATCAAGTTATACTTGTAAGACTGATAGAACTGTGAGCAGTAATGAATGAATACCTGCGCTCAACTGTCACCCAAACAGTACATGGCAAACTAGCTTTTTAGAAGAAGAAACTGTTATGGTAACCGTGCAGCATCTCCAAGTCCTTGAGGTGACAAGGCCTATCTGTATTACGTTGTCATTACCTTTCACAACTTATGGAAGAAAAATTTAGGAAAACCTAGGTATACTCCTGCATAGGCAATACAAAGAAGATAGTTAGGAGAGGCTGCTTGTTTACTAAAAGGTTCTAGAGAGGTAGCTTCTTGCACAGCATCTAGCCTATCTCAACAACTCAGTACTGAAGCTTGTTAGTAAGCAGCCCTTATTTCCCACATGCTTTTCATTCATTCTATTCTGTTCTCATGCAAAAGGTCTGTTATGGCCATTAAAAAAAAAAAAAGAGATTTATCCAAAAGAGTTTTGAAAGAATTAGGAAGTGAAACTTGGTGGAAGGCTTCCATTTCATAAAATACTTTCAGATTTACTTCCATACAAAATAGAAACATCCTAATGTCTGGAGGAAAGAAAATTCCAAATGCACACAAACTGAAAATGTGTCGTTCTCAAAACCTCAAAGGCGTTATCTACTCAATATAGTATATATATACATTTTAAAATACAGTAATCAAAAAACCCTCTAATATGTCAACATCACTAAAACAAAGTGAGAAAGAGAAAATAATTAAGATACTTCCCACCTGAAGAACTCATCAAAATGAACATATTAATTCCAGTTTTGATTAAACCACATTTTCCAGCAGTAATTTTTCAGCCAAAATTACTGAGCAGAGCTGAGCAAAGTCTTACAAAGGCAGGACAAACAAACATTCCAAAATTGAGCACTGGATGAAAGATTTACCAGCAGACTGAATCCTGATTACCATTTGAATCCTTGTTTTTATCTCCTTTGACAATAAAATTAGATTTTCATGACTGTGCCTATGAAGTTTGGTGGGGGCAGAGGGGAGGAAAGAAAACGAGGCATCAGTTTTGTCAGTCTGGGGGACACAGTGATTAGTGAAAGTCAGTAATAATAGTGGGGAATAAAAAGGGAAAGGGGAGAATTTTGGAGAAAAGTGGTTGCTATCAATGTGATCTCTGCTTGGGACAGAGAATTAGATCCACCACTGTAGGCCTGTATCCCTATTCTTAGATACTGCCCTCTTGGTTCACTGAACTTGGTGAATTTCAGTTTACTACCAGAGGTTACAGGTTCCTCACAACATGAAGCAGATGTCTCAGAAACTGCATAAAATACTGTCAGTTTGCCTGCAGCAGTTCCTCTTGCTGGAACTTCACAGAGGAAACAGCAGAGAAATAATTTTTCGTTTCTTTTGAGGCTTTTACTTGCAGGAAGCATAGATTTATCCCAGTTGGATTTTCATATGAGTCTCCTTTCATTTCATACCCACGACACAGGCACCTGTGTTAGCCTGTCAGAGAACTGTCATTTAACAGACACTCATCACCCTTCCTATCAGTTCATCAGGTTTTGATGAGACTGATTTAACTTTGAAATTAGCCCTGTGTTGAGCAGGAGGCTTGGTCTAGAGACCTCCAGTCCCTTCTCATCTAAATGATTCTACAGTTCAATGAAGAAAAGTTCTCCATAGAGTCTTAGGGCCAATATACTCCATTATTGTCTTCATAGGATGTTTGGAGATGGTGATCAAGCTGCCCTCATAAAAATAGCAAAATCTGAATTTGTGAGATTAATGATTATCTGTATTTCATGGAACTTCATAGTTAAACAGATTGCCAAATAACTTTTTCTTTTATATAAAATATAATTACACAGTCTCTATCATAAATCTGAATTCTGAATGTCCTGTAACAAAACAGTTAATACTACACATGCATTCACTAAAATAAAAGGTTTTCAAAAGATTTGTTAATATTTGTAAAAACAAATGATTCTTAAAAATGAATCTTAAGACACCTACAAAAATGACCACAGACACAAATGCAAAAAAGTCTGCACTTACAGTTCTATTGCCTTGTTCCACATGATAACATATCCAGAAAGAATGAAGGACTCAATATTTACAATATGTGTATTTCCTCTCTCTGTTCCAACATAAAGCCATTTACTCTGGAAAGGTAGATGGCAGAAAGTAATCCTGGAAAGGAGAAACAAAAAAAGGGACTGAGTATCACATCAACGATATTTTTAAACATTTTTTCAGATGAAATACTTGTTCTTTCCATTTTATAACTTGAGAAAAGCCTGCCCAGCAGGTGCAGCAGTCTGAAGAATGTGCAGGTTTTGGGGCTTATCTCCAGAAAAATGATAAAAGAGAACATGAAATAAAACAGGGCCATCCTGCCTGCCTATATTGAGGGCAGGAAAAAAGTGCCATATCACTTGAGCACTGAACTAAGTCATGTTATCTCCATGAGTATGTAAATTGCACTATGATAGTATCCAAGACTGTCAGGTTAGGCTTTCTTATTTCCTTTCTTAGAATAAGCAATTTTTCCAGTTCAACAAACAGAAGTTAATGGACATCAGCAGGATTAATGTTTTGTACAACAGAAGTGTAACAACACCATTCACACAAGAAAACATTCACTTTATTGGCTATCTGGGAGCGTAGAGCAATAGATAAGAGCATTACCAAGTGCAGTTAAGTATTATATCATAGACACACTGAATCCTACATACTGAATCCTACATATCATTCTTACAGGGTGATGAACCAGTGCTGTATTAGCTTGGAAAGATGTCACGACAGTTTCTCATGATAATATATAAAAGTTTTCACAGATGATGAATGAGTAGGTTCAGGTTTCTTTGATATTATAGTTATTATATAGATACTACATACATTCAAGCAAAACTAAATCTATAAGAAATAAAACCCCATTTGCTGCTAAAATATAATGGAATTCATGCTACCTACAGAGACTGAAACTTAATCTGATCTTACGGTATAGCCTCAGAAATTTTGACAAAAAACAGGTATTTTGCTTGGTATGCCATACTTTATTATATTTATCATTCAGCTCCACAAGCAGCCTATTGCTAGTTTTTATATACAAACTTGATTTAACAGCTATGCAATAATTTTTATCCTTAACACCCTCCTCCCCCACAAATGTATAAGAAGTATTTTTTATATACTTACAACAGTAGTTAAGAACATACATATTTCAATTTTTTATTCTTATGGTACGGCAATCTTTCTGAATTAATTACGAAGGAGTGAGAGGCGTGCTGGCTCTCATCCAGTAATTTGCCCTCTCAGTCATGTAAAGTCCTCTGAGTAGAACATTTGCTACCCTTTGAATTAAAGGAATTGTTTAATATTTATACAAATTTCACATACTTTCTGTAATTGTTCCCTGTAAGATACTCTCAACAAACAAAAAGATTCCAAACAGATTCTACACAGTATTTGGATAGTTTTGCAGTTTTCCAAGTATCTAATCATGTGTCAGAACATTAATGTCGAATGCATTCAAGTGAGCAAAATTTTTTTTTGGCCTTATTTATCACACTGGATTGAAGAGAGTTGAAATATGCAGTCTTCACATTCTAATTTATGGGGAAAATTATCACTGAATCATGAATCCAGAATAAGGCTTACCCTTCACAGAAATCTTGTTTTGTTGATTCAAGTGAGACTTAAGTATCATATAGGCTTTGTGCTATCCATCTGTACAAGATTAAATTTTACCATTTAACTTTGGCAATAATTCCACTGCCTTTAGTGGAAAGAGAACCAACTTTTTCAAGAGAATTGCTTTGAGAATGGGAATTACAGTTTAGTATGCATAACTGAAAATGCCTTCCAGCAGCGACTTAGTAGTTATATTGTGAGTGCAGTCAGATGGACAAATATCTGACAGAAAAAATTGCAGAAAGTGTATACCACCTACATATTCCTGGCCGGAGTTAAAGCTGTTAGCTTTATTGTTCTGTTCATAACAGACGCAAAGAACAATTTGCCCTTTTCACTTTGTAGTTTTACAAACGTGAAGCTGGTTTTCACATTTTTCCTGATCCTTCTTCTTAAACTAAACAACTCCATTTCTTTTGCTTTCTCTTCAGATGCACCATTTGCTACACTTCTGGTTAGATTCATATTTAGTCCAAATTGTTCTTATTTCTTGCATTTCTGTGCTAGCTCTACTTTTCTTTCTTGCACTCCAAAACACATGCATGGTCTGTTAGGTCCCAGCCCATGCCAAAACCTCCCTAGTCTCTGATTGATAAATCCTCTTAACCACTTCACATTGGTGTTCATTCAGCACTTGTTTGTAATAAACTGTTAAATTACAGGAAGAGAAAATACCTGTGACTTTAAAAGTGTTGAAAATGTATCTGTCTGGTGACTGACAAATAACTCATGAGTTACAAAGTGAACCCTAGTTGACTTGAATGCTGCTACTCCAAATTCTTGCAGTTGTGTCATCAGACTAAGCAGGCTCAAGTCCACCTAGGACCATATTAATTTTCAGTAGTCTGATAAATCCATGCACAAGCCAGTATGGTGTACTGTGGAAAACTGGGTCTCCAAAGTGCAAGACTGAATCCAATACTATGCATAAAGTCTCAAAATCACCTCAGACACAATATGAGGCTGCTTTGGTCTGCTTTTTTTCCTTTTTGAAATTTGCTTCTAGGTTATGATCTCTAGTATGTACTGCCACAACAACCATCAGACTAAATGGGTGTCTAATTTCCCAGCTACTGCACGTCCTCCGTTTGCCCTCCTTGGGTTTAAAATTTCAAGAACATAATGTTTCAAGGGCAAGGTCCTACAGTAAGAGAAAAATCAGACTAAAGTACTAACCACTGGCCATCAGTTACTAGACTTATTTTCCTGCTGGCCTATCTGAAATCGCGGGCACCAGTAGCTACTAAGTCTGGATATATAGTATGAAGGATCAGAAGAGAATTAGGTGTTGCTATAGAGTGAAGAAAATGACCACAAATTTTACTGTTTTCTTAAGCTCAGCTATTTCCTCTTAAATAATTCCATTTTGTTTTGATAGATTTATGGGACAGGCAGATAAGAAAGTATTCTGCATGTTCTTTCTTCCACAATGAAAACTACCCTATGAGTCTTCATTGTTTACCCAAACTGTTATTACACATTATCAAATACCACCTTTTACAATATGTAAGCTTATAAGAAAATGCTATTCCCTTAAAGACAATCTAGATATGTAACAAACCTATGAGAGCATAGGGATTACTAGGCATTCTAATACGATACATTGTTAGGCTTCACCAAACAAAGCCATATGATTTTCATATTCTCAGAAAAGAATGCACTGCTCTGAAGTAGTTTTCCTTTACATTATGTAAATTAAATGCAAACTGCTTTATGTATTATTGACTTTTCACTTTTACAGAAAATATTACCTTGACTTTGAGGCTTGAAAGCTTTGAAGCAACGCTCAGATTTTTAATGAACATCTTCTATTTCAGTAAGTACTGAAATTACATAATGACTTCTTCAAGAGAAAACAATGAAGCCTAATACTGTAGTTTTTATTGTGGATGAAAGGTATCCCTCTATTAGTCATGTATCCCACAAGCAAATTAAGATGTCCTTTGATGCCTTTACAAAAACTAGTCAATTAACCAGAAAGAAAGGCTATTTTTCTTCTTAAGAAGGTAGGGGTTGTAGTGATTTATGCTTGTGATTATGAAGTGCTTCTGCCAAAATTTAATCAGATTGTCAATCTGATTGAGATAACATGGAACGCAATTAAACAGAGACCTGAGAATTTGCTCAGTGTTGATCACTAAAGGAAGTCAGCCAGAAATGTGGGTATTATACATTCTTAGCAGCAAACCACAATATGAATCTCACTGATCACTATAAGAAATAGTAAAAAACATGGACTGATACCAAAAAAGGTGTTCCTATGCTGCCAAAATGGTCTGGAACCTTGTATCAGTTTTCCAATGAATTCAAAGCACAAAACAGGATATAAAATGTAATTTTAAAAAAAATTAATAGGTGCCGAGTAAAACACCTAAATCAGAATTTATTAAGCAGAAACTCTTTAGCAAAAGTCCTGAAAACATTTATAAAATAATGTAAGCAATATAAGAGCGATAATGGAATAACTTAAAGAGGCATTGTCAAAAAATTGAACCTCATTTTAGAAAAGAATATATTCTGACTAGAAAATCTTGAAAAGGTATATTTTTCAGAAAATCACAGCACTCTACAGTCTAACAACTCTGACCAAAAAAAATCATTGCATATTAGTTGACTACTAGAATGTTAAAATAATTTAGGTTGCTACATTCTCTGAAATACTAGTAAAAACTCTCAGAGGGCTTAAAACCATCTTTATTATACTAATCATATTGTTCTAAGAAAAATAAAATATAATTTTGAGAACATTTCCTTCTGCCTCTGCTTTGTTATTTTTGTTTTTCTATTTTTGGTATGAAAAATTTTTGTGGAACACTATTCCTGGTGGAGGGTGGGGAAAGATCAGGAAGAGGGGAGAATAAATTGCATTTTTGTCAAAACGATGAACAGTTTTTCTAATTTAATTATTTAATTGCTCATTCATTGACATCAAAACTGCAACTAAATTTATATTTTCCCTTCCCCCCTCCCTTAACCTTTTGGTATTTTTGAACAAAATTAATATGAAAAACCCTCACTGCCATGGAAAGAAGAGCAGAGTCATCTAGTGCCCCTCCTTCTCCAGTGGCTGAAAGCAGGCTGGGCTTTCTGAGGGAGCTTCTGGGTAGCCCGTATTCTCAGAAAGTGTCGGGTTGCTTTTTTGTCAGTTTACAAGGGAATGTTATAGTGGAGTATATTGCTTTAAGTCATGAAATGCACACAAGAACATCTAGACAGATATTCAAGCAAAGTAATTTGTAGCTGACCTGAAGTGCCGAAATAGAAGCATAGGCTAAAGCTATAGACAATGAAGAAAAGGAGTTATCTCCAGCAGATCATGCAAAAGATGTAAATTATGAGCTATTTGGCCTCTGGAGGTATTTAGTCTTCTCCCTGGACTATATATAAATTTGGAGCTCATCGGCCAAGTAAGACATGTAAAAGACATGCACAATAGCAGCAATCCTTGCAGTCTGCTGTTCGTATCATGTGATGTGTTTGCAGCAGATGGTTGTGCAGTTCCCCAGATAGATGTGAGCTCGGTCTGCATGTAGTAATGATAACAGTGTTTCCCCTGCAACACGGACTGTTTGAGTGATTATATACCAGGAAGTCCTAGGAAGGCAGAAATCCAAGATGAACTCCATTAGTAGGATTTCCAATGTTTAACTTAAACTTGTAGTTTAATTTATTTGAAGTGTATGCACAGAGTCTAGGGCTGACATAAGAGTACAGGAAATACTTTAAATTACTAACTGGCATGACTAAGAGTCAAATGAAATATATAGCAGTTCAATACCTCTGGACAGTTTTTCCTTTCAGGGTCTTGGTGATACTATATCACAACATGAAACTTTCTCCTATTCAAACTAGATTCCCCACATACCACACAAGATAATTTCAAAAATTTATAATAGCCCCACATACGCAGATCCTAGCACAGTGAGTGAACCAAACATGCCTTTGAGACTGATTCTTGTGGTCCACTTGTTTTTTAAAAGTGTGATTTAGTTTTAATTTAAATTTAAAAAAATCTTCTGTTTCACATATAGTTTCTGCTAGCATCATCAGTCAACACTTATTTTGAATTGAAATCAATTGGTCCTTCTTATTTTATGTTTTAATTACTTATCTAGAAGAAAGCGAAGTAGAGCTGAAAACACATTGTACATAAATTGCATTGGATCCTGGTGACAGCATAACAAAGGCATTGGAGTATTAAACCCCACTGTTATTTAGGGATATCTGAACACAAGAGGAATATTAAGGTAAATTATATTCTCACAATACTGCATGAACATTTCTATCTCTGGATTTCTTCTAGTTGAGTGTTACACAGACTGCTCAAATATTCTTCGTTGTTTTAAGACTACAGTGCATACACTACAATTAAAGTTTATGACAGGACTGAGTAGGTGAAGAATATCTAATGAACAGTGCAATAATTAGACCTTAGTTCTATTTTTCCATCAAATTAGTCAGGAGCTGAATGTGACTATTCTGTTTATAACTACTCAGTGAATAATCTCTAGCAATAAATTCTAGGTTATTAATGAAAGTCACAAACTATTTACAATTAAACACTGCGAAACAAGTCATCATTTAGCTCACATGCCATTGTGCCCATTTCCTGACTGAACTATCAATACTTGCAAACAGTAGGACCACTTGAAGACATTACTTAAGCTTAGTCCTCTTAAAGTAGTCTGTAGCGATCAACGTTTCATAGAAAGAGACAGTAAAATGAATTGCTTTACATGAGGCAATTCAATACATGTTCCTTACAAAGGAACATGAATAAAATATGGAGTCAAAGCAGTGGTGACAGTTACTTTCTTGTGCAATGCATCTGTTTGCCAATGTCCTTTTCAAGTTCGGTATCTCAGATTATTCAGTTTACCCAATCAGTTCACAAAACAGTTTTATTTGTCTTTACTTTATACCACTTTAGCTACAAGTATTCATTACGGTCCTTATTTGTACAACAGTGATAATTTAATCAGTGGGTTGTAATATAAGAAATAAACATTTAGGGCTCCTCTCTTCTGCTTAACACAGGCCATAGGATTTCTTCAAATTAATTACTGCTTGAACTAGGACAATTTACTAAAAGATACCTGTCTTGATTTAAAGAATTTCAATGATGGAAGACTCTCTACGAATGCTGAGGTACAACAAATCAGGATTCCATCTCTAAACTATACTTTCAATATAAATATATCCTAAGCAAAGTATTCTTCTAGCTATTTGTGAACGTGCTGTATATAATTAACAGACACACACCCCTCCCCATTTCTACACATTCTACTTGGAAAAAATGTTGAGAAAACATTTTGACTTTATAGTTTCATTTTAGGCAAATAGGTTTAAATAGTGCTGATAGATACCTTATATAGTTATTTGTTTTGACAAAGCAAAAAAGCTTATGCAGCTATTCTCCTGCAAATTATTTAGATGTGTCAACTGCCTGGTGGTCCACTGCTGCTTTCAAAGTGTTTAAGATACATGCATTTTTCATGATGTCCCTTACCTGAAACAGTATACTTAAACAAGCTACAAGAATAAGAAAGAGGAATAGAAGAAGCAGAAAAAAATTTGTAAAGTTTTAAGAAATGCAGTTGAAAAACTATTTCTTTCTCAAGATGTTTCGGTTTTGACCCTAGCTGGGTTTCTTTTTTCTTTGGCACATTCTGAAGCACACTGATTTTTAGACATTGGGACTGATTATTAATCCTTTAAAGTGTTAAAAACTAAAATATAAAGTGCAAAGCGCTATCAATAGTATATTCAGTTCCTCATTTTCCTTCTTTCCTATTAAAACCATCGAGAGTAAAAGCAGGCTGTTCCTCTGTTTCTTCAAAAGCTAGGAGTTCCTGTGCAAAATTTCCAGACAGGTGAAATAACCCTATAAGCCTAAAGTTAGGCCCATTCTTGAACTGTGAGCTTACTATTTCAAATGAATTTGCAATCACAACTGTAATTAATAGTTTACAGCATTCCATAAATACTTGTTTTAAGACACAAATGCTTATGATAACTACACAAAAAGTTAGTGTAGCAACTATATAAGCATTTATAATGAGTGTTAACATAAATTATTTACAAGCAGTTAACTCCAAAGAACCTAGAATAAATCAGAAAAAGCATGTTCAAAAACATATTAGATGCATTACATTTTATTAGATTAGTAAACCTGGAGATCTCCCTTGAATACAGACTGAATTTATGTATTTAGATAAAAGCTTATGAGGTTATCATGAGCACTTTACAAGGACAGTCAAAGTATACAGCATGTAACAAGTCCTTTGGTTTTTACCAGTTTTATTTCTTATAACTAACCTTCTTACAACTCCATAAAATATCATCCTGGCCTGTTCAACATGCCATCACACATAAGAAAAGACAGCTGCATGATAACTTCCTATAATACAAGATACATGCATTTAAATTCACACGCTTGGTAACTCAATGGCTATCTGCCTTAGCAGCAGCAGTGCATCATGTTAACTGGCATTACTGGGGCTCCAGGACAACTTAAAAATCACTCTTGAAATCCCACTCTGCAAGGGAATGACAACTTTTGTAGCCTGTGCTACTAATAATTTGTTTAATCTTCAGCATGACAGAAAATTACCTTTCTTCCTCTTGGACAAATGCACAGCAAAAAGACACCCTCTTTTGTAAACTCCCTTTTATGGTTTTGACTGTAAATTCATTGGGATGTCTTGCACGTGGGAACAGGATCAATGACAATTACAGTGGCATACTCTCCCTGGCTAAATCTTTAGTATTACACAACAGTAATGCAGGAGATTGAACAGGTGTTAACGTGCAGGCTTGGACCCAAGAAAAAAAGACAAGGAAATTACATGGAAGCTTGCTTCCTTAAGAAGAAAAATATGCTGGCAGAAGCCAGCGTACTTTCCATTGGCTTCCAATTTGTTTCTGATGCCAACTCAAGGTCATTAGATAACAAATATGAGAATAAAAGTTTCACAAAATCAGTGAAGTGAGCAAATTTATGAAACAGGGTTGGCAAACAGACTCCTGCTTTCATCTTTAGGGGATAGACAATGTACATGGTTTTCCTCTTGTCTACTGGCCTGCAAAATCACTATTTCTTATCCGTAGTACTTCACTTGTTCTCCATTAATATCTTTGAAGGTTAAGTAAAAATGGAGTTGTAATACCAAGCATAGTGACAGTGATGGGCAATACAGACCACAATAATAGTCACTGAGTTTCTTAGCAATAAAAGCAAGCCAAAAAACAAAGGATGGAAGAGGGAGATGATGTTCTCAAAAGAGAAAGTTTTTGATTTATTTCTTTCATTGATTTTGTAGCAGCTGCATTAAAAAAAAAACCACCTAAAGGTAGAGTTTCTCTCATCCTTTCACACAACACTGAAGCTATAAATCAAAAATGCAGTTTTTGCTTCCCAATCTCATAGTTTCAAAAAAGTAAATTGGGACTTAGCTCAAAGATGAAAGGTTGAAACTTGTCTTTTGCTAAACAGCTTAAATTACATAGCTGTTAGAAAAGTAAACTAAAGATATACTAGTATTTCATCCTGTTTGCTTCAACGTACACAAATCTGTGTTTATATAATACATTCTTGCTATAATGAGTTTAAAACCTATTTTATATCAATATCGATCAAACTATTTTGAATGACTCTCTACTACCAGGATAACATTGAAATACTGAAATTGACTTCAAAGTAAAAAAAAAATGCATTTTTACATGTGTATAATTTTTCTATGTATACACACTTTTTTTCTTAACAGCTTCCATCAATTAAAATCATGTAGACTTACTGGAGACCAGCTGTTCTCATTTGTTATGCTTCAGTAGACAGGGACTCTGTGATTAACGGTCCTTGTTTTTCTGCAATCTGTAGCCTCTCTTCTCTTCCTGCTCATGTACTGTTTAATGAGATAATCTCAACACTGACATTACTAGCTCTATTTCTGATTTACTGGAATAACGCCCAGAGTTTATTGTGACAGAAGGAAAAGTATCCTAAGTCATTGCATTGCCTTCTGCTTGAAGCTGCCATGTGCCTGGTCAGGAAAGGGGTGGTGTGGTTTCCAAGAACCAAATGACTTACTGCAACAGAATGGGTGTGTATTCTTCACTGCTTTAATACATGAATGGAAATCTAATGTAACAAAGGTCAAAGGATAGATCTGAACCAGACTATGAAAGATGTCTCAAAACTCAAATTTGAAAACTTAAAAAAATAAAACCACGGAATTCTTGTAACTATACTATAGCTGTAGCAAGCTGAAAATTCCCACTGATAATGTAGACTGTTTATGCTGTCTGAACTTGTTTAAATTTTAAAAGACATCTTTTTTAGCTCTTGTCTAATATGAGTGTGTATGATATGAAGTAGATGATGCATTTTTGTATTACAGTATTGGACTTCTCATTTGTTATGACTAAGGCAGTGAAACACAGTTGTTCAATGTATGGCTGTGTGTATGTATTTTAAATTTTGCTATCCAAACCTGGCCTTAGAGCAATTTGGCAATACAGCTGCTATGTGAAAACAACATAACATGTTACCCTGTGTTTTCTCAAAAAAGCAGAAATCTACTGACAAACATGCTTTATTTTCTACAAAGCATTAGAAACAACAAGCACACTGCTTAGCATATGAGCTGAAGTTTTGCAGCATATAGCAACATTATGTCTACTGCTAAAAGCTAAAGGATTTTTTTCTGAGGACAGGAAGCAACACACAGGTTACTCAGGCAGACAATCAGAGATGGCCAGGTGACATAATTAAATAATTCAGAACATGTTCTTCTTCCCTATTGAAGTAAACCCCAAACTTCACAAAGATGTTTTGCAAAATGGAATTTCGAAGAGATACCTGTTTTCTCATAGAAATAATAGAAGGAAGTACAGCCAGAGTGACACAGAGGAAGAGGTAAATTGGAAGAGGGTTTGTCAGGCCAGAGGGCCCTCTAATCCCTGTACTGTTGTCAAGTCCTCAGATAATTGTGCTAGCTATGCATTTTTCTCCAGCAGTTCTATGGGTCATGATGATTTCATATATGTGTGTATCTGTATGCACACGTACACACACACACATATATGTGCATTCACACACATGCATATACATATAGCAAATTTATAAATTTATTTCATTAGCTGTTATAAGTAAATTTCACTTTTCAAACATTTCAACTGTGCTGTATTTATAGCCACAACATTTGGCCTACTACCAGCTACAAACAGTTATTTTGGTGTTTCAGAGCTGAGAAAATTCTTGTTTAGAAGCCTTCACTTGATATGCTTTCTATAGTCTCAGATCAAATCCCAACTCTTTTATGTATTTGCCAAAATATTTTATGTAAAAAGCTTTAAATAATGTAATAAGTGAAATGAACAGCTCAGGGGTGGATTGGGGGAAGTAGAGGCTACCTGGTACAGTTTTAGTAATAGGGGGAAAGTAGAAGTGATTGGTTGTAAGCATCTTTCATAATTCATATACAGCATATCAGCCATTTTCTGTTAACCTGCTTTTAATGCACCAATGTGATGAAAATGTGAATTGATTTGTAATTGATTGATAAACATGAAATAGAAAAACATTTGCCATATTATTCATCATACTTTTTCATGTGTTCTCTTAAGTCCTGGAGACATGCTTTTGAAATGAAGATATATATGTAACCAATGTAACGTGGTAACTGTATTTGCTGTTTTGAGACGTTTCTGAGTAGTTATCAAAAATCAAATTACTATATACTGTGCTAATGTTATTACTGCATATTTTAAAGTCTCATTATGGAAATAGACTTTTATGTACAAAGCTGTGTAAAAATAGATCTTAAATATCTTAAACAGCTCTGTTTAGCTTCAGATAAGTTGTTTAGCAAACAGGTATAAAACCAGATACTGTGGCATTATGCACTTAAGGACATTTTTAATTGAAATGAAACTGAAAATAATATTATTGGCAGAACCCTGGTGCACTAAAAATTACTTTGGGGAAAGACTGTGAAAGCCACCATTAAAAAAGAACAGAGATTCTTAAATTCAAGGTTGGATCTGGATATAAACAGAGATCTTTTTAATATTGTAGAATGAAAAATATGACCAGGACTTCTGTAATTAGAAGAAAGTTTATTGCATCATGTAGAGATTAGAAAACAAGTATTGCTAATAATTGTAGGGTCTAGATATTCCTGGAAATACCAACCAACAGATTTCTCCAGTAAACAGTCAATGAATCAATAAAAGGTGATGTTGTTTTAAAGTAACATCTATCCTGGTGTAATTTAAGCATAGAGAAACCAAACTAGTTTTAAACTAGCCAGCTTAAGTTCTTGCAGAACTTCCTCTGCAGTGACACCAACTCAGGTTGCATTATAAATCCCACCCAAGAAGGTAAGCATAAAAAAATTAAAACTGACAGAAATAAAGTTAAGCCATGTTGTCCTCTGTGCTGTTGTGACTGTAATGTTATTCCTAATTGCTCAAATATACTTAAAGATAGACACTAACTAAGCTTTTGACTTTCAAAAGGACAAATTTTGAAAAGTTATGGTAAATAGGGAAGGTAGGTTTACCAAAGGTAGGCTATTCCAGAATATTCCAATTGTAGGAAATCTAGCATATGTCAAAATTAAATACAGCATTTATAAAAAACATCACTATAAAATTCTGGTTTTAATGTCTGTTTTCTACTTCATTTTGCTGAAAAGGAAATATTTTACTGGATATTTGGGGGATTCTCAAGTATTAGTTTTACAGCTGATCTTGTAATTTCATAAGTGATCTTTGTACTAACACTAATGAAACCTCTTAGGGACACACTATTACAGAGGAAGGACAATCTGCACAAGTACAGTACAAGAAATTGAATGAAATTTAAAATGCAAAGGGCAAGGCCTCAAACTTCAAAGAATAATTACGTCCACTTTAGGGTTGGAACTCACCATACAGAAGTGATGGAAAAAGATAATTTCAATTTCACTTGTCTTACTGTGCTTCCACTCTTAAAGGATTGCACTGAAAAGCAGCACATTCCCCGCTAGCTAGATATACATCAGTGAAGAAGTGTAATCGGTATATTAGTCAATCACAGCAAGACCACAAGCACTGATAAGATGGAGCCACGCAAAAGGAAGATGTTATTACGGTATGCATCAGTAAACATATTCAGCAGTAAACATATTCCTGCAAAGATTAAAAAATAAAATGGTAATGTCAATGTCCACAGCACAGATGGTACCCTATCTAGAATATGTTCCTTGTCTAATCTTCAGCTCAGCAAGAACTGATATGAAAAGAAAGGCCAAAGAAAAGGAATGAAGACAGAAATTTATAAAAGAAAACACAGAATCTTTATTTTTCTAGTGAAGAAAAAAAGAAAAAGCAGGTTGTGAATGGCTGTGAATGAGCTGTTTAACTGCAAAGAAGAGAGACAAAATATTTAAAATGCATAACAATGTGGATACCAGAATATCATAATAAATGGGAATAGAAGGGCCATAAAAATAAACTTAGTCTTGAAGCCGGAAGGTTTTTTGCCGTCAGAAGGATGAAATTAGCATGGAGCAATTTTCCCTAATAGGAGGAGTAGTGGACTTAAGCTTTAATAGTTAAATAATAATGTCATGATCCTGACTGGGAGACCATTGCATGTGGAGGAGTTAATGATCCACACTGCAGTTAACCTGAGTAGGCACTGGGCTGGGCCTGTGCTGCGCTGGGCTGGGCTGCGTGTACAGCATGGCCTTCAGGCTGTGTTGTGCTGCACCTACCTCTTGGGCACAGGATAAACACACACAGCTCCTTATAACAGAGGAGCCTGCAGGCAGCTCCCACTTGGTGATTGCACCACCTGTGTGGGCTTGCCTTTATCTAACAGCGCAGCAGGAAGTTTTAGCGTGAATGTCCTTTCTGTTTGATAGTAGATATAATGAATACAGTTGTTTTCTTATAAGAAAATCCTATAATAATTCCAATGATCAAAATGGGATAACGCTATCTATGGATGGGTTGCATCCATAGATGCACAGCCTGCTGACTGGAGGCCTGTTTGATGATGCACAACTCAGGGTTCCCAGCATCTACAAGGATGTAAGATTATCTATACTATTCTCTCATTCTTTATAGTGCTAGCTCTAATAAATAGCATTTTGAATGATACCTTACAGAGTCTGAGTGCCTTTCTTACTGGGATCATAAGGGACCAGTATCTCTTGATGCAAAACATAGTCAGCTTGTTCATTATATAAAAGGAGGTATATGAGTTGTCTGGTCTGCAGCTGCAGGGAACTAGACGGAGGAGGTCCCTTCAGCTCCAATCCACTAGAAGGCCCACATATTTAAGATCTATCAAAAAGAAAATCTTAGGGATCATGTGAATTTTAATTCTGCTTTAGTGGAATTGCATAATCTCATAAATTTATCAAATCAAAACTGCTGATTCTTGGTATCAACAAGCTAATCTATGTTTTGTATTTTTGTTCTTTGTTGATTGTTTAGCTAATGCGTGTTGAAGAAAAAAACCAAAATGCTTGTGCCAGACTTCTTTTTATAACCAAGACATTCATCATTTCAACTAGGTTGCATAGCACCTTTCCAGGACAAGCTTATGGCTCTCATTGATCCTACAGGTCAAGTGTACTACAAGATTTTCCATAACATGATGTAAGACCTGAAAAAAGAATGTAATGTTGTAATATTTTTTTTTTTTAACAGAGAAGGCAGAGGTGTGTGGTAACTACATGAACATGATTTGGGTCAGTCTCACTGGAGAAACTTTGTATCCAATCTTTTGCCTTTCTGAAGTGACATTTGACAAAGTTCGCTTTCCTGCCCTGCAGTACTAAGGCACAGCCCTATAGACCAGAGGTGTTCTTTACGAGCTTCAGGCATCTTTCCAAACTCAGTAATTGCATACAAACAACATTAATTGGTTTTTGAAATCCCTGAGCATCATTCTTTCAAAAGTGACAAACGCTGATGCAAGACCATGCCACACACATTTATTATTTATCTTACATGTTTGAGGTGTGTGCTCTCTTCACACTTGGCCATACACACTTCATGAGATGACAAAAAAAGAATCTGCCCAAGGAAGTTTTGTAAAAACTTCTTCAAGATGCGGAAGCGAATGCCAATCAACAGCATGGCTTCTTTTGCTTTCCTCAGTTTTTTCCATCATCAACCTGAGAAAGTTTATATCCTTTCCACAAACTGTCTCTCATTGTAAAAGGTAGTATTGTGTGGTGAAATACTGCTTTGTATTTGAATTCTGTGGTTCTTCTGAACAGCTAAATGCTGCACCATACCATGTAATCAGAATCTGTTTTGTGGTATAGCACGGCTGTGCAACTGCACTCAGCCTAGTAACTACTTTCATGCTTGATGACAGACCTCTGACTAATTTGAAAGTACATAAACAATACAGAGTTTGCAGTTATACAATATTAACCAGGAGGCTCTTTATGAGCAGGCAAGCTATCAGAGGAATTCAGTTCCTTGAACAGCCAATGAGACAGACAATCTAAGTTTAGTAACTCACAAGTCCCTAACACACAAGTAAAGAGATACAGGTACTGCTGAGACTGCACAGCCAGTCACCAGTATTCATTCAATAGCCTCTTGCTGTCATTTTGATGAGGTAAACTCTTAACACCACAGGACACAAAATCCTGCAAAGATACAGCAAGACAGATAGACGAAGATACAGCTGCTCTCAGGAAATAATACAGACCACCACACAAAAGAAAAGTCACCAGATCCAAAAATATCTGTTTTTTCTCTTTGCTTCCAAGCATTGCAGTAACACTCTCAATCATCTTGTTCAAATACTGCAAAATCTCAGAAGTAAGAGTCAAGTTTCTAATTAACAGTAAGTTACAGTTAACTGAGATCATTGCTCTAAAGGTCACCTACTTAAAAGGCTCCTCTTCCTCTGTGCTAGCATACCCTTAACACTGAAGAAAGTGTTACAGATCAGGGCCCCAAAGCCAGTTATACAGATTTTGTCACCTGCTGATTCCCCTGCAGAAGGGCACTTATGGTACTGTTATGGCATCGGTGCACAGTGCATACAGACGGATTTAAAGACCCAACAGAACTTGTACACTGTGTTCATGTATGCCAAGTATAAGTCTGTGGATAAACTGTTGTAGTGCTGTCAGCTCACTTGTAACACGCCAGTCAGCACTAGCTAAAAGAAAAAGAGGAGGGCTATCCCCCATATCAGTCAATAGGACTGACCTAGCTCAGCTTCAGAACAACAGATGAACCATGTTCATACGTGAAACTAATACATGCAGGCCTAAAGGACCTGGATTTCACACTGTAATCATTGCTGGTTTCTCCTATCCCAGTTGCACTAATCTTAACGAGACAACGATGTAAACTGTTGTATATTTAAAGCTATACTTGCTGAAGTCTGCTCTGACTATATTAAAAAAAATTAAGGCCTATAATAGTTTTCAGTGGTTTAGCTTAATCCTAATGTCCTTTGCAGCAGATAGAGACAGTGTCTAGTTCCAGTAGCAGAGTTATTTATTTTGCCTAAAATGTCTACTGAAGATGAATCTGGCATCTCCTATGACATCAAAGAAGGAAAAGGAGGGAGTAACATAAGGAACATCAGCATAATGTTATCCTTCAAAAGTACTGAAGAGATTCTTGTGGAGTGTTTCCAGAGGTTAAAAAGTTTTACCTGTGCTTCCTATTTGTAAATGGAACAGCAAATCATATATTATCAACCATATGCTACTGTCAAGCATGTCTTTGAGCAACTGTGTTATCATTAGAGCTCTTGGTATGGGGCCGAGCACTGAAACACATTGCTTATATTTATATTTTCTTGAAGGTTCTTAATGCATTGTATTACATTCCAATTATGAAAATAGAAATTTAAGATGATAACGTTATCTTTTGATACAAGGCAAAAACATATAATTTGCTAAAAAGTCCTGGGCATTACACTGTAGAACAAAAATATCAGTTTGCCATTATGTCTCATTCTTCAGTGTTCCTTCTACACTTGCTCCAAAGAGACACTTAGTAAAGGAGCAGTGAATTACGAGAGACAAATTAATATTGTTAATGTTGCTGATGCGACATATAAAATATGCTGATGCATATCCCAGAATTATTTGAACAGTGCTACAATATTCTAGGAGATAGCTTGTCACCAAGAACATGCCATATAAAATCCCTCACAAAAGGCAAATTAGTTTAAGAATAGGTCAGGAGAATAAAAAAATAAATCTGGAGAGGCTGCAAACTATGACTTAATGGCTACAAAAGTGCATTTTGTTACTGAAGTATTATTCATAAACCATTCAGTGTCTTAATACTGAATGCTACATGATAAGTGAAAGATAACCAGTGTGCTGCAAATCTATTTACAAACAAGATTTGTGTTTGTATTTAAGAGTTCTTGCTCTTTACATCTATGTTGTTACCAACATCTGATGAAAAGAACAAACATATTTTTTACTTTTGTGGGAGGGAATATACGTGGGGAAATTTTACTCAAGTAGTTGCATAAACATACACATAAGCACTGCTAAGAGCAGATTTTATTCCATTATCCTGCAATCTTTAATGTCAAAAAACAGAAGCAAACTGAAAATTAAACAGTTCAACAATATGAAGACTGGTGCACTGAGTAATAGCCAAAGACTAAGTAGCATTCATCCATCTAACAGAATCTAACAGCTGTATGGTTCATGCATCAAATA
Source organism: Mycteria americana (assembly GCF_035582795.1). Classification (NCBI taxonomy): domain Eukaryota; kingdom Metazoa; phylum Chordata; class Aves; order Ciconiiformes; family Ciconiidae; genus Mycteria; species Mycteria americana. The sequence continues at coordinate 91,127,168 of NC_134365.1, forward strand.
TTTTAAGAACTCAGAACAAACTGATTCTACATGAAAGACAATTAATTGAAGTCAAATTAATCAAGAATCTGGACTAATACAATGATCTTCCTCATCACAAAATATTAGAATTTTAAGTAAAAGTGCATTATATTGCATTTAAAAAAAATTAATTAGAATTTAATTTTTAAAAAGTGTATTTTTTAAATTTAAAACTGAACTTACTTCTTTGAGAATATTATATAGCAGTGTATCAGGATATTTGCCTCATAGCGTTTGATGTGCTAATAAAAATTATTTAAATGGCAGTGATTGTACCAGTTACTTAAAATATGCATAAAAGAACTAATACTATTTTTTTTTACTCACAACTTACTAGCCTTTGATAAAAGGCAGTATAGCTAGCTATGCATTTGTTACAAATAACTACATCCTCAGATCCTTTTACAAATAACTACAAATAACTACAGCCTAATTTCAAAAATGTCATTACACAAAACTTGTTTTCATGCAAAGGTTTCCAGTATTCCAAATAACTTGCTTCCAAATATTTTGCCCAGTGTTTTAGGCTGTCAGAAGCAAAAGAAAATTTAGGTAAATGTGATGACAAATGTTTTGCTCTTAGCAAGCCAAATGTGTATGAGTTTATTTTATCAAGAAATTCTGATAAAATTCTGACCAAGATACCACGCTAGCCTCTCTGAAGAGAAATTACAGGCAAACAGGTGAACAGACACTGCATTCTTATACATATTGATTTCTTTGGCTGTATGGGAGGTTGCTGGCTGGGAGAGCTAGACCAAGATGTACTAGAATAACTTCTACAATATTTAGATTTATCACTGACAAATTGTGGATAATGTACCCACCTGATGAGAATAGCAAGATTCAAATATTTCAACATACATAAAATGATGACTTACTGTCCAGAAGCAGCTAGCAAATGTACATATAATTTTTCTTTTTCATCCTCCCTCATGCAGTCCCAAACCACTTGATATACTTTTGCTATAGGTTATAAACTCTTTGGAATTAGGATGTATGTTTTCTAAATTATTACATAGTACTTCCCACAACAGAACTTGCAACTTGGTGACATTTAAGTGCAAATATGATTATGTATCTGAATAATAAACAACAAAGAAAAAGTTTATTTCCATAATAATTTTCAGATTTGCAGCAGCTAAAGCTTTGATGAGCCTGTTTACTTCATAGCTCTGGTAAAGTACAGATATCTTTCACCACTACACAAGCAAGTATATAAATGTCTAAAAGAAGTTGTTGCACATCAAGAAACACTGAATATATATACTAAGAGAATTACAATATCATTTCAACTTCCAGTCAAAACCATACTATGTATTATACTTATGTTTTCAAATTTCAAAAAAATCCGTCCCAAAGATGAAGGACAGAATAACTGTATTGCTCAAGGACTCACAAAAAAACAACTGCTGCATTTATGCACTGAACCTTGTTCTTCTGACTACTGACCTAATTCCTTAATACGAACATGGAACTTTTTCTTAGTATCAATGAAAGTGTAGCACTGAAGCGCCATAATATTGTAGCAGGTTTTACATGGGTGACTAAATACAGATTAAAGTGCTCAGCTTCTGTTTGAGTTTGAAAATTACAACCACTCATTTAATCTATTTTCAGTAGGGATTTCTACAATTTGGTACTGATAAAATAAAATTTAGTAAAACAGCATCTGATTCATTTGACATTTACCATAGTTTCCCAAATTCACAATTTATTTCTGCTAAACTTGCAGTATTTTACAAAAATAAAACTCTTTCAAGGTAGAGAAAAGAATTATTTCCATGATACAGCCAGCTGAGGTACTCTGGCTAGTACTGAACAACAGATCAGCCTAAAGGACAACAGTGCTTGTGTCTGGTCTTAAGAATAACAAACACACTACTGTTCACACCGGTTCATGCGAATAGAAGGTAAAATGAAAAACATTTTGACAAAAAGCAGACAAAATTTTTCTAGTTCTGAGAAGGCTGGAGAAAGAGAAGTGAAGTTTTTGTTCTGTGGAAACAAGACTCAAACAATGGAAGAAAACATTTCAAGGCAAAACTATATGCCCCTTTAGAAAGGCAAACTAATAAGCATGTATTATTAGAAATCTGGAAAGTAGGTTTGGGGTTTTTTTAAATGAGATTTTTTTTTGCATCATATAGTCATACCTCTCTCTGTTAAATTTCAGAGAATGTAGGATAGCTGGTCGTTTCTGTCGGAGATTCCACAAATGAAGTGTATCATCTGCACTTGCACTGACCAAAGCACCCTAGAGCAGACACAAAATAGAGCACAACATATTACTGTTCTGCAGATTCTGTCTTATTCTTAAGTGATCCTCACTGTTAATAATCTACTCATAGAAAACGATACAGTTTATGAAAAACGGTTGCTTTCTTCTAGAAAAAATATATTCTACCATAAATAATACAAATTTGAATTGATCTCGTAAATTTAAATATCTTAAATTAGTACAAGATCAGCCAAAGTTAAATTAAAACTCCATCAATTTAAAACGCAAATTAAAGCTTTGTACCAAGGTTATACATGTGAACTCTCATATATTTCCACATAAGCATAGAGATTAACGAAAAGGAGAACAGACAACACTTACTTAAAAAGGTGAGCGCGAAGGATATAACTAAAAGAAAAAGGGATTAGTGCACACACATACACATAAGTGACAGTGCCAAGCACAGTTTAGTAGCCATATCAACAACATGAAATTCAAAACCGGAACTGTGAAAAGAAGATGCAGATAAGAAAGTAGGGACAGGTAGCAGGGGGAGAGGAACTAGGAAGAACTAAGAGATGTAGACAAAAGGACAGGGTCTTTATCACAGATCAGAAATACTCTGAAGACTGGTTCTACCTCTGGTGCCAGAAAAATGGACATCTTCAAAGGTCCAGACCTCTATCTTCCTTGACAGCTTGAAGTGAACTTATTCTACTTCCTTCCTACTATCTTTCTCCTCACCGTGGAACAGTGATGCCATGAGAATATGGACTGCAGAGGAAGCTCTCTACTGCTGCTGCTGCAGTGGTTTACTACACTTACACCTCAGATCAGGTCTAGTACAAAGGATCTATCTCTGTGTATTACTATCGCAGAGAGGAATGACATATTGCCCAAAAAGAAGGCAATGCTTTGAGGAAGGGTGAGGATGTAACTCAAAGATCAGTTCATACCAACTATGACTGACCAATAAACTTCTCTTTTTGCGTGTTGGATTTCCTTTCTAATCCTAGCAACTGTTCTTTTCAATGTCGACATAAGCAAATGAAATTTATGAAGGCGAGACTTCTCTAATACAGTGTAATCCATGCTTTAATTCTCATCTCCCAAGGAGTTTGGACCAATGTCAGAGAGAATCTCCACCACATAAATCAAATTAATCCTATGTATTAGGGGTTCTGCTGGTCATCTAACGAAAAGAAAGAACACTGATTCAAACCTTGGCCTCCCTGTTTTCATCCCTGCCTTCCTCTAAAGAATTCCATTGGACTGATTGTTTCTAAAGTTTCATTTCTCCCTCCTCAGTTTCTGTGGTTCAGGTACTTTCTCCAAACAGGTGTAGAAAAAAATAAATATTTCCCAGGTTTAAAAAAACACAAAACTAAAACTCTTTCCTTGAGAAGCTCTAAGATCTCCATGATTAGAAAGAGGACTTGAAACTGTCAGAAGTGTTTCCTTATCTCATGGGAGAAAAGTAATTAAAACTGAACTATGACTAGGTTATAATTTGGCCAAGTTATGAGGTTCTAGAAAAAAACCCAAATCCTTATGCTCCAGAAAATCTTCTTGCCTATTACCATCTCCAGAGATCTTCTGCACAGAGTGAGCTATAATCTGTTACTGTTTCTTCATGTTGTCTAAACTTGATTTCAACAAACCATTTACAAAGACTAAGCATGCTGGCTTGATTGATAACCCCTGCAACTGCTTTTCCTTTCTTCAAGCAGTAGCACAGCCCCAACTATTGAGCTTTCAGCCAATAACCATCAATATCATTCCATAGAAAGATTTAGCTCATTTATTAATTTCTATTTGAAATAGGACTGTGCAGCATATCTAGTAATTTAATGGATTTTACATTTAGCTGCACACATTCATATATTGACTGCCTTTTGTTCAGTACTTTATAGTGATGTATATGAAGATAATACTTTTCCCTGTGTGCAGTCCCATAAATAGTCTTCTAAAAGGCTGTACAGTGAACGTCCTCTGGATGTACGCCACTTACTTGTTGGCACAATTTGTCAATGTGAAAAGTTCTATCACTCGATTACAATACATGAATTGACTTATTCAACTAAATTTATACAGAAGAATCTGAGTAAGTATGTCCTTACCTCATTGATTAAGAACTGGAGCTGCAGGACTGCAGCACCACTTTCATGTTGGCAGTAGCAATCAACACCAGGCCTGCCCAATCTGTTGCCATCAAAGTCAAGGATTCTAACATTCCTGTTATAACCAGAAGTAAAGAGGAAAAAAAAAGAACTACCAATTAAACTCTAATTAACCTTTAATTAACCTCAATTTTTCTTGCTTTCTGTAAAACAAACGAATTCATGTTGATTTTCCACTGTTCTAATTAAAGTACCAACATCATCAGGCTGAAACACGTGCAATTGTGAGTGATCTGTTCTTGCCTGTTTTTTTTGCCTGTGAAACAAAAGTACATGAATTAACACAAAAATTCAGCAGGATGCATCTTAAATTTCTTTTTACACATTATTGGTTCATATAACGCATGAATGTATCAGATTTTTGTACTTATCAAGACATTATAAAATTAATAATTTAGGACTAGGGTCAGTAACACAGTTCTGTAGCAGGCTTTCTTTTTTAAATCTGAGAAAATGCTTTTTAGAGTGAGTCATTTCACACTTACATAAAAGCTCACATGTAACTTGCTCTCTGTCTCATCAACACAAGTACAATACAGTGCCATGCAGAGTTACCCAAGTCTAGCTATGAATTACGTTCCCTAGTCCAATCCCCAGTCTGAGTGACACAACATTTACACTGCTTCTGTCAACCTAGCTAGTTCACTTGGAATCAACATCAACACGCTGCTTTGCAACAATATCTTGTTGTCCAGATATATCATGAATGTAGCTGCCTATTTGTTCTCTTTGGGTCTTTTTCTCTGCATGCTGAATTGCCATCTCCCTAACTTAGATGATGGCCGTTCCCATCTGAGTCAGAGACTTTAACAAGAAACTGCTGTTCCAGAAAATTACTGAAGATAAAAAGTAAAACAAAAGAAGAGAGAAATACGAAATATATTAAGAACTGTGTTGTATGAAACAGGTGAAAAACCTCCATATGTATTCAAAATATCAAGATTATGATCAGAAACAAGATTTTATAACATAAAGCCCTATCTACTTGTTATATATGATCATATTAGCACATTGTAAAATCCTGAACAAAAATGCCAACTGTCCACCTATACTGCAGGCAAATGTCAGAATTTTTACTTCCCCTTTCACAAGTGAAGAGACTTGCAGTAAACTATTCTAAAATTGGTCTCAGGGAAGTAAAGTCCACAGATTAGCAAATTTGAGGGTTAAAACTTTAAAGTATTAAGTAATTACTTTTCCAGTTGTTAAACAAGCAGTTTAATGGAGATCACTGACCTTGAGAGACCTGAGCTCTACTCGTGACTTTGCCAACTGGTCTACTGGATAACCCTAGGGGAAAAAAAAGTATCTTTTCTTCCCCGTGCCTTCATTTCCCTATATGTAAGCTGGAGATAGGGTTTTACAAAAGAATACAATATGTCCTTTGACAGTGATCTCGGTGTACTGGTATCTGCAGATGGAAAGCTGTGTATAAAACATCATAACTACATTATAGCACAGCAAGGTAGGAAAAAAACTAAGTAACTCTATTTGCCACTTGTTCCCAAACTGTAGTCCTGAATACAATCATAACCAATAAAATAATAAAAAACTGTGCATCATTTAAACAACCTATTTAAAATGGACAATAAAGATATATGGTAGTCTAGGATATATCTTAAGGGTTGATGGTAATCCTTTGGTCCATTTTGAATGACTGCTCTGTGGCACTCTTTTTTTATATTGTTCCCCACTACTTGTTGTAAGGTGAGAGGAAGCAAGACCAACCAACCAACCAAACCAGCCCACTGGGGATTTCAAACTGAGTGGAAGTTTTAACAGATAAGTGTTTTCCCTTTAGCTTGAGCTTTATATTCAGTATAAATACATGGCCCTAGCTAACGACTGTCCTTAATGAAAATTACACTAGTAATGCCCTGATTAAGTGGCTGCCACCCTCCAGCATCAGTATCACGCTAAGTCAGTTTTCTAGGAAACATCCTAACAAAGTAGATTATTTCATTCAGCATATCCCAAACAAACAAATCACTCTCCAATAATTCACATTCATTTGCATGAGATCACCCTGAAATACTTCACAAATTACTAAAATAAGAGAGAAATTGTGCCGTCTGCTTCAGTCTGGCCAATTGCCCTGAAGTAAGGACCGATGCTTAAATAGCAGCATTATCACTGACTGATGGTGGTTTTCAAACATTCTGGGAGCTGCGGTGAGGTCCTTCCAGCAGAAGGAGCTGAAGAGATATGATGACTTGGCACATGTTCTTGGCACTTTAGCCCATCTTCTGCAAATTCTGTGCTTTGTTGCCAAGCATGGAGGAGTACAACCTTATCTCATCAAATCTTTTCATACCAGTGTACTCTACCAGGACATACAGCAGAAGTAGCTACAGCACAGGCTTTGGACTGAATTTATTCTTTTACTTTTGCTTTTTATTAAATAATGACTCTGCTATCAGCGAGAGTGGAGTATCTGTGAAGATATTAAAAGGGACGACTAATACAGATACATCTGAATACCTCAAAGTAGACATCATGGGTTTCAAGGATCAAAGCCAGTCACTATCTTCTCTCTCTTATCAGAATGTTGGATCTTCCACAGGCCTTCACAGACATGCCAGATTATCCCAATTTATACATAAAAGGGAAAAAGATGAAAACTAAGTCTGGATGTCTGTTGGGATCCAGAGTGAAACAAGTAGAATCAGAATTATGTGCATCAAGCAGCGGAAGTGTGACAGTAGTAACATTCTAACAGAGAAATGTTCTTTCTGAAAACAACATTTAATCCTGGTTTTAAGATCTGTATGTGTGAAATAGGGTATTTTGCTCTGTATTCACTTGTATACAACAGTTTTTCATAGAGTATTTCAACATCCTGTTATTCCAAAACTTATCATTATTTTGGGGAAAAAAAACCCCAACAGTTAGGATACCTAATTTTAACTACTTGAATTCGGCTTCCAAGATGCAGTCTTCCATGACAACATAACACATTATTAACAAAGAATTTACACTCTCATGTCTTGGGCAATTCCATCACAAGTTGAAGAAAATTTCCATTTCCCAATATGACAACCTGATTCAGATTTTCTCTCCAAATCCTTTTGGTCACTTGTATAAAGATCAGTTAGTATTTATGTGATATTCTCATGTCATATCCATACTCACTATATCTTGAATGCCTGATGTCAGAGCACATGCATATGTGGCTGTTACATACATAGGAGAGGTATCAATGGGCAAAGCTTCTCATAAGCATGATCTATGACTGAACTTTCCACAGCATCCCACAACTTTCTTGTTCCATGACTCATTTTTAATATATGATACATACAGATCTGATATCTCTCATTCTTCTCAGAGGTTAGTAGCAATGGAATCCAAAGAATTGAAAGTCTTGTGTGTTCTCTGAGAACCAAAAGTGCAGATACTTTAGAACTGACTCCTGGAGTTGAGAACACTGTTACCTGCAGCAGGTATTTAACTTCTTAGGACCAGAATGTCCAGAGGTAAGACATGTTTTTCTTCATTAAGATGGGTGATTCTTTAGTAGTATCAGATCCAAGTGTTCAGATGAAATCTTTTTGCAATAACAAGGACTACAGTCTGATTCGTTCCTCCTTGCAAGGCAGAGGAACTGAAGACATGGTATCATAAAGGACATCCTGCCAAGGTATGCCAAGCAGCTAACAAATACTCCCTGTCAAAGTAAAAACTGTTAAATTACATATGGCACCTTTTTCAAAACCAAAACTCCTCTATAGAAGAAAATGACACCAAGCTATGTAAATAAGCAACTCTAATTTTTTTCGACTACTTAACTAACAAACTATGCACAGAAATTAACACTGAAGTAAGGGGTTATAGTTATTAAGCAGAAACCATGGTCTCATATCCACCATTTTATTAAAGGACACACATAGAAATGGGCAACTCCCATTTATAGCCTCTTCTTTAAAACATTTGGGAATTGTGGGGTGCTGCAGAAGTACCACTGCTGCTTGAACGAGTCCTGTCATCTGATCTACACTGGCTGGTACATATTTGAGTAGGAATATGCAGCACCCTAAGAGCAGATGCTTGTGGGCTGGTGTTACTCCATTATATAAACCAACAGTAAAATTGATTTAGCGTGTAACTTGAATATAGGACAGCTTTTTCTTGCAGAAGACCTATTCCACTGAGTCGAGTGATTTATCAGTTTAAAAAGCACCAACATATTTAACTAAATAATTAAGTAATAGAATGGTTGAAGGATTCAACCACACCAGTAACCAACTAAAACAACCAAAAGGTTCGTCAGGTGTGTCTGTGTCACAGGATGGATTTTGTCAAAAGATAACAATTATGAAAACATCACCTTCATCACCTAGATTTACAGTTCTGAACACAGCTACTTTCAGTTCCTGGAATACATAGTTTTACAGTTTCTTTGTGGAATTTCTGTAAGTCTCACATACATTAATTTTCTGTCTACTAAGGAGAGTGCACATTCTGGTACAAATAAAAGCCACGGTCCTAGATTTTGTACTTCAAATGGGCTTCAAACTGAGTTTTTCTTCTCTTCCCATGAGATATTTTATCTTCATTTAAACATTTGAAACAGCAAAGAATCCATGATTTCTGAAGTATATTGCTGCAGTGTTTAGTTATCCTATTAAGAACGTCATGCTATATGTAGAATCAATACATTTAGCTTCAGTTTCAAGCGTTTGGGTCTCATTATGCCTTTCTATGCTACATTAAATAACTTTCTACTAGCAGAAATTTCCTGCTTTGAAACTGTGATCAAGCTGTATCTTATCCATCTTCTGCATAAATAAAAACAAAAAACCCTGAGCTCCTTTATTCTCACATCACACAGCAGTTTTGTTAGCTCTTGAATAGTCCTTATGGTTTTTTTCTACATATTTTAGAATTTGTTCTCAACTTCTTTCAAGTGTCAAACCAAGAGCCACACATCATCTTGATAATGGTTTCTTCAATACAATGTAAAAACATATATGGCATTTTATTATTCCTTAAATTCAATACAGTTTTTTTAATACGTGTGTGTGACACCTCTTACCTTAGCAAATCAGGAGATCATGTTGTTTATGGTTTTTGAGACTTCTCCATTGCTTTGCAAAAAATAAGCGCCCCTCTACCAGGTTTCATTCTGTTAACTACATGTAGTTGAGCTCACTGAATTCCTTAAAAAGAACATACAACCTAACCCTAGCTTTATGGTCTTATATTTGCTGTGGATTCACTGGACACTGCTTCATTAAACAGTAACTCTAAGTGCTTTTTGTTTTAAACACAGAAGGATTCAGTTTTATGAGCTTCATTATGTCTTGAGTTCATTCAGCTGTTTAAATAAAGAGCTCTTTTTTTTCCCCCTCCACTATGAGAAGGTGAAATACTGCTGTGCTTGGCTGCTCTCTTAGGATGCTAAATGTGATGTGCTTTATAAATACAGACAAACTATTTTTGTACCAATAAGCATGAGCTTTTGGTCTACAATGACCTTTGCCTTGTTTATTTTTCTTGACATAGATTTCCCTGTTGCTGCATGCAAATTACATAAGAGTCAATCTCAGGAACAGTTAAATATCCATTATGATATATTACAGGCTGAAAAATTTGCTTTCGGCAACTTTGATTTCTTCCAGATTAAAGCATTTATAGATAGCTTGTATTTAATGGCAAGTCTATATATGTAGACTACAGTTGGATAGCTGAATGAATGGTGTGAAAAATATGACCGTTTATTCAAGTAAAATGCAAATTCACATCAACACTATTCACAATTTTTTGATTCCTATGAATTTAGAAATTATTTTATTTCCCAAAATATCTACAGATACCATAAGCATTACCAACACTCATAGGGCTATATATTTTCATCTCTTTGTGAGACTACCTTCCAAGATCTTTGTCATTTTGGGAATCATCTGTTCCAGAAACAGAATACAAATACAATCACCATGTGATTGAACTCAATCAACCCTAAACCTGAAATAGCAAACTGTGAAAAGCAGATACTCAGAGGTATCTCTAGCAGTGTTTCGCAAATAACATGTAGGTGAATAATTTCATATTCCCTTTGTGGAATATCAATAATTTTCAATTTCCATTTGTGTATGCATATATATATATACACACACACACCAATAATAATAAACAGAAACCACCTGGCTCTAAACCTCCAAAAGAGAAGCCATTTAGTTACCAGTCTGTGAAAGCGCCACATTGCCAGGCAGCCACCCTGAAAGCTCTATATGTTGAGGTTGTTACTACTTCTTGCAGTTACTTGTTACTTGTTACTTCTTGCAGTAGTAACAAGCAACATTAAGTGTCTGCATTTACAGTGGGCTTCCTCTTTTTTTTCAGGTAGTCATAAACCTCAGCAAGCTCACGGACATGTACAGATAAAAACAAGAAAGGCAACAATGAGTGAAAACTGAAATCTGTAGAAGTGAGTGAAAAGTGTATTGATTATATTCACAGGAGCTGTTGTTTCAGAGAAATTTACAAATGCAGACACAAGTTTAGTGAAAGGCATGACAAGTATGGGACTAGAAGGAGGAGCATATCTGTAAAGCTTGTTTACAAATACATCTGGTAAAAAGCTACAGAAAGAATAAGCTGGGAGAGAATAATACTCTTGTCCTAACATACACTGGAGGTTACCGAAAACTAAACTGAGCCACAAATGAGAGGGCTGTGTATTTTGGGACATCCTAAAGCCAGAAAGTCACTTTAACATAACCAAGAGCCTGTACAACAACATATAGAGATATAGATAAAAAAATTGATAACACAACTGCATTTTATTCAATTTACTGCCTCTTAAGAGGACTATGTAAATTATATAATTTGCTAGCCATCTGTATGCACTGAGCACAGATGGTAGTCTAACATTCTCTTACAAAAGGAATCATACAGGTAGCTTTAACTCAGCCATTTTTAATTTCTTTTTTTCTCAGCCTTCAGATATTAATATTTAACACAGTATTTGCTACACGTATACCTGTACACCCAGAACACATATAACACATGCAGGTTACTGCATGTGCAGTTACTGATAACAAATGCAACCGTCTACAATGATTTTATACTAAAACCCACTGCATTTAAAAATAAAGCGCGAAATGTTGTGTTCGTATTTGTGTTATCCCTGCTTGTACACTCTACCACCAAATTTATTGATAACAGGTTTAGAGAAGGTTTTAGGAAGTTTTGTTTGTGCTCTTCAAGCAAAACATGGAAGACTATAAATAAACTCTACATAAGATCAAAACTTAAGACTTCCTGTATTTTTCTACAGCACAGATTTCTTTAAGTGGTCATTGAATTTTAGCAATTTGTGACAGTAATCACAAGGTGCTGATTTTCTTCATAGCTGCCAGTTACAAAGAACAACTGGTGACAACAGAAGATAGAATGAAAAGTGATCACATAATAAGTCTTTATAAAAAAGGTCAAAAGACCTGTCAAACTAAATGTATCTAAAAATGACATTTTCCCAAATATTAATTCCTCCTGTAGTTGCTATAGAAAAGTTATATAACTAAAATAATATATTAATCTTTCATCAATGTCATGACAGAGCTTGAGAATACACATTGCACTTTCTCTTTTAAACAGAGACAGCGATTAACCATTACTGGAAATCTTTAAAACAAGACTGCATGTTTTCCCAAATGCTACTTCCAGACCCAACCACTGGACTAGGAATAAAGTGATGAAGGTCCTACGGCCAATTCTGTAGTCTGTAGGAGATGAGAACAGATGATTAAATAATGTTCCCTTGTTATCTGAAAATGTTTCACTATCTATTTTGGCTAATACAGATAGGGGGAAGAAAATCTTCTTTGTTCAGTAGTGTTAGAATAATTAACAGTTGCCCTGATTACTTCTGGCTAATTCTTCATGCCAGGTACTTCACAGCAATGAGTCCCACACAACTATAGTTCCATGTTTCATAAGCACTTATGGAGTTTTAAGACAAGCTCTGCTGTGCACACTGTTGTCTTACTCCCAATTTGGTCAAAGCAGAAGCAATCAGCAATTAGGAGCACATATATAACTACTTAATATGGGCCATTTTGTGCTCAGTCCTGCAATAAGAATGTCCTGGATTTTACTCTTATCAGGTGCTAAGATCCCCTCAAACCTACTTTGCTTAGGCTTATCAACAAATCAACACAGAACTGAAACAAAGAATAAAACATTTCTACTGAAATGGTGAGATAATTCCATACTTCTCAAAAAAATTATGGGCATCTTAACAATGAGGCATTCAAAAGGAAGTCTTTTAAGCACAAAATAAATGCTTTCTATAATAAACCTGTTTTCTTTCAAAGTTAAATTCACAATTACATGCAGAACCTAATAAATCAACCTGCTAAAACAAAAAAAAATCCCAGAATTACTTTTAAGAAATTTAGTCCCTGAAAATCTCCAGACCACTAGCTATCAAGACAGTTAATTGGTTATGAAAGTGAGGTGATTGTCCAATAACAGATCGTTAGTAGAGCTTGTATTCTGATTCACATATTTACTGTAAGAACTCAACTTTATAAATCAAATTAAATCATCATTCTGTTAAGTTTTCTGATTATACTGGAATAAGCAGCAAGGTATACTGTGCAAATATAACCCTGAGGCACTGAAGTAAAAGTGGACTGTTTGATGATGCCCAGTGATGATACATTTTCAGTCTTATCCAGTAATATGTCAGAAAATTTCCCTGCATAACATCACAGAACACTTTTGTTTAACTGAGAGATCTAAGTATAATTATTTATATCCTTAAAGAGATATATTATGCAAGGGCACTTTAGTCAGAAAAAAATGCACTAATACACAGGTACTAATGGGTTGAGAAAGACAGTACTTGATCTTGACTCAGGCTTTGTAAGTGATAAGTGGCTTAGAGGTTCATTCGCTTTGATTGATTGAACATTTCCATTGTTCCAAGGAATGTGCTCTATAACATCAATATGCCAAAAGAAATACTTACTTTAAAAGACTTTCATTCAGGCATTTCAGTGTTTATCCAATTACAAGATAATACAGATGCTGAGGTCATACACCACATTCTTTTTAGGCAGAGCAGTGCTGCCTAAAATATTAAATAATTTTATTACTTAACAGGAAACTGCTCACAGCTTGTTAGTCAGTCTATGAGCAATTCCTCAAATTCATTAACTGCATCAGCTCTATTATTATCTGTTTAGTATTGGATGATTCCAGGAGGTCTCTGGTACAACACAGAAAATACGTCACTTTCAAAAACTTATTAAAAGGAGGTTCAATATGTTAAATTAGGCAGTAATTTCATTCCTGCCCCAGAAAAACAGACAAATGATATCTTTATAAATCTCAGTTAAGCTGTATTAATACTCAGCAATTTTGCGAATCAATATACTTATTTTTGACGCTTAATAAAGAGAGATGTTAATCTAGAATTTCATTTGTTAAGCAAGAATAGATGTGTAAAACACACAGGAACTCACATGCTATCAATAGAAGTAAAAACTGGCAATGAAGCTATTCAAGTTTGAATAAATAAAATTTGAAAAAAAGAAGAATTTAATTTAAGAAAATTTAATTTAGAGTTTGACAACATTTCAATGAACTATCCAGTGGGGGTTTTTTCTTAGGTTTAGCTCAATATAAATGATACTATAAATCACAGAATCATAGAATCATTTAGGTTGGAAAAGACCTTTAAGATCATCAAGTCCAACTGTTAACCTAACACTGCCAAGTCCACCACTAAACCATGTCCTTAAGCACCACATCTACACATCCTTTAAATACCTTCAGGGGTGGTGACTCAGCCACTTCCCTGGACAGCCTGTTCCAATGCTTGACAACCCTTTTGGTGAAGAAATTTTTCCTAAGATCCAATTGCAACTTGAGGCCATTTCCTCTTGTCCTATGGCTTGTTACTTGGCAGAAGAGACAGACACCCACCTTGCTACAACCTCCTTTCAGGTAGTTGTAGAGAGCGAGAAGGTCTCCCCTGAGCCTCCTTTTCTAACGGAGGCTAAACAAGCCCAGTTCCCTCAACTGCTAGTCATAAGACTTGTTCTCCAGACCCTTCACTAGCTTCATTGCCCTTCTCTGGACACGCTCCAGCACCTCAATGTCTCTCTTGTAGTGAGGGGCCCAAAACTGAACACAGTATTCGAGGTGTGGCCTTACCAGTGCTGAGTACAGGGGGACAATCACTTCCCTAGTCCTGCTGGCCACACTATTGCTGATACAAGCCAGGATGCTGTTGGCCTTCTTGGCCACCTGGGCACACTGCTGGCTCATATTCAGCTGGCTCTTGACCAACACTCCCAGGTCCTTTTCTGCCGGGCAGCTTTCCAGCCACTCTTCCCCAAGCCTGTAGCATTGCATGGGGTTGTTGTGACCCACGTGCAGGGCCCAGCACTTAGCTTTGGTGAACCTCAATTGGACCTCAGCCCATCGATCCAGCCAAGGATCGATGTGCCTATGTTAAAAGGCATTCCAAATATCAGACAGTCAACCTTAAATAGTTTTGTCTTCCATTATTGTAAAACTTGTGGTTTTTTAAGAAAAGTTTTCAGCAACAAATTACATGGAAGAGGCATTACTTTTTAACTAGTGCAAGATATAGGTTAAATGTTATCTACATTTCATTACTCTTACAATCCTCCTGAGCCACATAATTATTCTATCAGGTTTTGAAATAAAGTACACTATAGACCACAGTTAATGAGCCCTTCCATTCAATTTACATGAAATAGGTAACTAGCAGCTGGTTAAAATGTATTTCAGGAAGCCCTTTTGGTGTAAATGAGTATGAACTATGATTTTGCCACTTTAAACAGACACTTGTAGATTGTGTTATACAAACTACGTTCATGTTTGATGCCAGCTGTATTAAGCATTTATGTTTTATTTGAATTAAAATTTATAATCACATTAGTTAACATGCATTAAAACATGAGTAAAGGTTTGAAAGCATAGTTGGTGAATACTGAATAACTTCCAAAGAGCATTTACATTTTAAGAAAAGACTGACTACTTCTGGGAATAAAACAGGATGTAGGAGAAATCTCTCAGGATCCCAGCTTTTCCATGCCAATTACTGAAAGTCGGCATGTTTCAGTGAAGCAGGACACTATTTCAGAATTTACCATACTAACACGGTACTATTTCAGAATAACCCAATTGTAGACAAGAATTCATTGGACAAGAATCAAAAGGAATCAAAACTACTTTTACACTTCCTTGGCAATCCAAATTAAAAAGACTGAGAGCTCTGCCTCCCTCCAAGGGATTATTCTTTACAGAATTTGAGAGAACTGAAACACTGCCATAGCTGACGCATAGCTCATGCTGAGGCTCTGCCAGGTAACCGACAGCAAGACGGTGCTAGTGGGGTTGGTGGCTTCCAATAATCCAAATCCCTGTCTACAGAATGAAGAGAGCCAGCAGAGACTGTTGAGGCTGGATGACTATCAATCCAGCCCTGTTTTACCATTGCTATAATCTTTGGCAAGATCTACAGGTTTTGTTATCTACTTCAGGAAGCAGATCTGCAGTAACAGCTGCAGATCCAGCACAGCACAATATGAAACACTGCCAGGGCCCTGGTCTCTACTCAAGACAATGAGAAAAATGCCTTAAAACCATCTAATTTGTGTTTCTGCAGTGTCATGTGAGGGAGGGAGCCTGCAGGGAAACAAACTGGGCAGAGGAAGCAAGACATGGTGTAAGCCATCCATACTGCCTACTGGAGGAGTCCCCATATTAATTTTAATTATTAAGCTAGGTTTCATCTAGGGAGAGACAGCTTTTACACTCTAAACAGAATCGTAAGAGCAATCTATCATACATGCAGCACGAGCAAAAGAGAAGAGAAACCTGGAACAAAACAGGGAGAAATCCAGCTTGACATTGTACGCATACATCAATTGTGTGAGCTTCTCCCCACATTGATTTTCAGAAGTTGGAGATACTACTTGCATAGCCATATTGAAGTTTTAGTATATAAACTGTAAGTAGGATGAGGAAAGGTGACCACTGACTGGTTAAAGTTTTTGACTCTCACTAATGTGAAAGTCAAAACAGAAATCTTCTTTGGGAGGTTAAACATGGAGATATACTGTTAGCTTTCATTTTGTTAAACCCTAACAGACATTACTGATCATTCAGTAACATAAAAACTATATCTATTCTATTCCATCCCACAAACATTAATCACAAAAATCACATTTCCTTAATCCTATATTGTCTGCAAGACTTGAAAAGCAGATTAAAATATAAAGAGCACCTCTGCACAGACACTGTTTCTGCACTTCTACATTCTTGATTTGTCTTTTTAGTAATGCAAATTTACTAATCTAAATGGGAAAAAATGTTTTATTTTTCCTAGCACTGTTGTTTCAAATTCAGCATAAAAACTAGCATCTAGATTAATTTTAAGGTAGATAAAAGAATATAAATACAAAAGGTTGATATGGAGCAAAGTCTAGGGGAAGAGAGATATTTTTCTCCATTTCACTTCAATGCACATAAGCATCACATCGCTTAGGAAGTCTGTCTAGGAAAACACTGGGGTGATTCTGAATTTGGAAACTGGACTGCCCACTTTCAATTGTCACTCCCCGCCCTGTGGCTTAATTTACCAAAACAAGCAGGAGATTTCCAATACCTGAAGCTCAAGAGTCTATCAACTTTCCAAAGGAATATATACTTATTAGAGAAGCCTTTGTGGGACAGGACCACAATATATTTGCTAAACCAGCTCAGAAAACTTAATCAGACTGGAAAAGACAAGTACATGCACACAAACACACTGGGATAGAGAGAAATGTTAAAAAGAGGTGGGGGAAATACGAAGATAGCAAGGAAAGAAGGATATAGCTGATCAGTGCTTGCAAGAGGCAGAAAAATGAGATAATTCCTACCAGAAAGTCACTGACTCAGCATAGGACAATCAAAACTTTGTAATGCAAAAAGTATTTGAAAATTAAGGAATGGCAGTGGAACAAAAAGTTTACTTTCTGACATACTCCAGACAAAAAAGGAAAAAAAAAAAGAAAAACCCTAAGCAGAAATAAAACCCCCAGTCTGTTCTCTTCAACGCAGACTTCTCATGTTGTGATTTTTACACTTTGGAAGGACTTGGAATCTTCAAAGAGTAGGTAAACAGATTCAGAGTTCAGGTTTGCACAAGGAGATGCCAGTATCTATAGAGAAAAAGCAGGAGCTGTACAAGAAGGTCATCTGAGAATACCGATGTATTAGAACAAGCATTGACAAGATGTACTCACAGCTACTGACAATGCTTGGAGGCTTTCTTGCCCAAATTTGCTGATGGATCTCTCTTAAAGATGAGATTTACTCACACCCTAATACGTGATAAAAATTTAAGGCCATAGCTTGGATAAAGTTACATAGTTTACATATTTTACATCATAACACTAATTTGTAGCATGAAAGCAGATTTTAAATCCCATTCACAAAGACATTTGTATTTCCCACAGCCTATTCTAATCTTCAGCATTTGTACTCATTGCACACCAATCATCTGACAGACTTATTATTAATGGTACTGTAAAATGATAGTGATAGCATCAAAATTAAGTGGTCCCTCTGACATCAAAAAAGAATATATCCAACAATATTTATCAAATAGCAATTAAAGTCTCTGAATGGTTTATCTACCTAACTCAAATATATACTATAGATTTCATACATTTTTATTTTGCAAATCAGTAAAACGTTAAAGTCTCAAAATTTAAAGTTGAGCTTTCTGTAGACAATAGAAAAGATTGTCTTCCACCTTTAGGAGGATTAATTTTTGCACCGGCAATCATAGCATGTTAGAATCAAGGGTTACAAGTCAAGCTATTCTTTTTCTTTACTACCTCATGACAGTAAATACTTGTAATATTCCTTCATTTCTTCTGAATTACAACTCTGCAATGAGGGTACATACAATCTACCTGCTGACTCCAACTAATGCAGTGATTTTGTTTCATCTGGAAAGTACAAGCACTTCTTCTGTTCATTGAATATACACATTGCACATTATTTCCCTGTTAGTGAATAGGATCCAGAAACAAAAATGTGGTAAGAAATTCATTTACAATGCTAAATTTAATATTTCCTCTGTTCTGGCTATTCTGCCCCATTACTACCACAGTCTACAGTGGCTGAAAGAGGAAAGTAGCTTTTGATACTTAGAGATTCATGAGGAAAGGTTTTGTTGCTGTTGTTGTTGTTCCTTGTGGTTTTGGGAAGGGATTGTTTTTAAGTAATACAGATAATACCCTAAATTTCTGCCAACTTCAAGATATTCATGCTTGTGGATGACCAATGCATTATGCATCCTGCTTTACCAACAGAGTCCAGGACAGTGATGCCAGCTTTAATACATCATACTGCAATGTTTTTAAAACCCTGTTTCCTGTAACAGACATTATCTTTGGATACAAAATACTCAGATGCTGGCCATACTTGTCCCATAATGATATCCCCAGCAATACTGTTCCTCTAGCACAATGCAGGTGCCACAGCTGGACCCTGGTTTCACTTCTCTGCAGTCTGCTGAAAAGAAATTGTTCAAATGAAGGAAATGGTGAAGAGCAAAGCTACTGTAACTGTTTACTAGCAAAGGCCTGCTAGAAATACAGGTGGCAAAGCACAAATCAGGGCAGCTCCTCCTTTGTTTTAAGCCTTGTTTGAGTCAAATACCACAAATTCCAAGCTCTGCACCAAGGCGCTTTGCATGTCAAAGTGTCCTGCATTAATTTAGGTATGTTTTGACATTTTTTTTGCAATACAGATTATGAAACCTGAACCAGATTCATACTTAATTTGCCAAGATTCTCTCACTTTTTCTAGTGCTGAATTTATTTCAGATCACTGTGTAACATATCATGTTATTATAAAAGGTATGAGTAGTCAATTATTGACTGTCTAACCAAAGCTCTTACATCCTTTCATCATTAGCTCTCTTCTCTTTCCAGCTCCAATTTTACAAATCATACTAGAATTGCTGGATTAGCATTAAAACAAACTGTAAGAAGAAAAAAACCAACACTAGACAACGTACTAAAAGAAAAGATTACTCTGGCTGATATTAAATTTTTAGAACTAAAATTCTCTGATAGTTAATGGAGAAAAAGCAAATTTTCTTGGTTATTGGAGCATGAAAATATCTAGTCTGACTGACCTCTTGTATTACCTCAATGAATAGAATACTGTTTGTTTAACAGAAGCCTGTCTTCCAGAAAGGCAACAAAGTGTAAGATTTCAAGAAATGAAGACCCTATCACTTTCCTTGCTAATTCATTTCAAAGACTAACTACACATATTTCTAAAAATATTAAGGCAATTTGTCAGACTTCAATTTCAAGCCACTAATACATTTCTCTGTTAGCTTAGAAAACCTTTTAAGTAGCCGTTTTATTCCTGTGAAAGGACATGTACGAAGCAGTAAAACCATAATTCAGTCTTCTTTTTAATAAACTACATCAGACTGAGA
Source organism: Mycteria americana (assembly GCF_035582795.1). Taxonomy (NCBI): domain Eukaryota; kingdom Metazoa; phylum Chordata; class Aves; order Ciconiiformes; family Ciconiidae; genus Mycteria; species Mycteria americana. The sequence goes on from NC_134365.1 coordinate 91,147,080, forward strand.
TCCTCAAGTCTCTCATACTTCCAGCCAAATAATTTTTGTATCTCTCCTGTAAATCTATCAAGATTCCTACAGTTGTCTTTCACATTCACAAAAAGACAAGGCGAGCAAAAGAGAGGGAAAACAGTGAAAGCTTCCCTAATCAGCACTGCCTTCTCATTACAGAGCCCTTATCTAGATTTCACAGACTACTGATTTATATCTCCACTACAAGAAATACCTCAACCACCAGTGCAGAATTAAGCTAGTAATGTAGCGGTCAACTGTTAAACTTCAGGAGCACTCTCCTGTTGGTAAGGCAATTAACCAATTCTCTAAATAAGAACCCTTACATTAAGGTACAAAATCATAAATGGAGAGGTATATAATGTATTCATTTCTCAAGAAAATGAGGCATGCATTCTGCTTCTGCTGCTGCTTCTTTATCTAAATTACCAACTGCTTCATGAGAAGACAGCCTTGTCTCTGAAGATGAAGTAACCTACTGGTCTTTTTCTGCAGCCACTTAAGAGACATCTCCCAATATAGTCATCATTAAGTCCAGGGGCAGTGAGTATGCCCCAGATCAGAAAAGTAAATACAAACTCTTTCTCTTTGCACCTTCTTTTCAGTAAAGATTAGACTGAGCTGTGACGTGGCATAGCAGGTATGAAGTCTTCAGTATGTAAACCACAGCTGCTGCTACTCACAAAAGTACTGGAGCTTCTGGGATGGTTTGGGCTGCCACCTATAATTAGACTTGTGTGCTTCATAACCAGGAAGGCTGCCAGAAAAGTAATGGTCTGGAGCTAGTTGGTATAATCAAAGTCTCTGTTATTGTGCAGCAGGGAGAGAGAGACTGCCAGATAAATTTTTAGGACACTTTGGGAACATTTCTGTCAAGTAACAGATTTCCCAATGTTAATTTTTGCTGTCTCTTCCTCCTCTCCCCTGCCCTGGCTTCTAAAACAACATGTGATTTAAAAGACAGGTACACCTTATTAAATTACAGACTACTCTTGTGCACTCTGTGGTTCAAAATAGCAGTTACCTCAGCTGTCGGACTTCCATCATATTCAAAACTGGAATTCTAACTAGAGAACAATCCCAGTATAATCTCCAGACTGAAGGTAACAAAAAACATTTACCCAGACCTAAAACACATTCTCAGAGTATGTTCATTAGCTATAGGATTACTCTATTAGCTACAGATTTCTACTAAATTGTTTGATGGCATAATGCAAGGTATTGTATTCAACCTATAAAGCTTAGCTAATCTGAAAACTCATTAATGAAAATACTTTTAGCCTTATAGTGTAGTCAAGCACCAAGAAGAAGTTGAGGAATGTTTTCCTCAACTCTAAGAGCACCTCTCATTTTGAGGTTTAATCTTTATGTAGTTCATGAATGTGACTGTGGTTTAGAAGTTCTCTTTTTTTTCCTTATTACTGAGAAAGAAACAGACAAAACCCACAATTATTATTCTATCATTAGAGAACTACATAAAATTCCTTTTGTTTCAAAGAAAGCACCTAAATCTTTAAAAATAAACATTTTGCTATACACTAAAAAATAAATATCTCCCAAGCACAACAGCGCTATTTTTCAAGAAGTGAGACATTAGTAACCATTAACAACTGTGACTGGTCTTTCATTAGACACTGAGTTCTCACCTAGTGCTGCTAATTCCCTGGCTTTCACTAGGAAATTAAGATAACATATAAAATAACAGAGAAATAATTTCTTGGACTTCGGACAAAATGCTTTTGATTCTCTAACTATATAAGCTGCATTATAAAAAAAAGAATCTGATTAAAATTTCAGATGGACAAAAAATAACACAGATCACATCAGGTAAGCAACAGCATATAAGATCTGCCCGATATTTTGAAATTAGAGTATTTTCTGTAGTCCTTCTAATTATCATCACCCCTCATATAGCATGAAAGCATGTATGTATTCTGCAAGTTAATGTCATTTGATTGTTGACCAGCACAAACACAGCATTCAGAAGAGACTGAAAAACATTTTTCACAGTATATATTTCAGTTGGCTGCTTCTTTTTAAAAAAAAGGTGCATGGTGATCAAGAAAGATCATTTTTTCAGAGTAAAACACTCTTAACCCAATAACTAGTCCTTGTAATAACTTATGAAAAAGTACATTTGAAATGACACGGGTAGGAAACCTTGTCACCTCACACTTAAATTAGTTCTCCAAGGTCTGATGTCTGATACAGAATCTGATACAGAATCTGTTCCAGGTGTGTATAACAAAAAGGTCACCAAAGCAGAAATTGACACAATCTGTGAGGACTCTTCTTGGTGACACATACTGCTGGACTAAGAGATTAATTTGTTTAAAAGTCTGAAACTGTAGGGAACTCAGGACAAGCCTGAAGACAATTTTGTAATCATGAAAGATAAGGAAGAGCAGGAGTTCTTCCGATCCTTCGGGCCATATTTGCCTTTAGGAAGAAGAAAAGGGAACAGAAGGAGGTAGCCACTGAGTAGGAAGAGAAGATTTATTAAACCATGCAAAGCTACCCTAAGACTGCAGAAAAGAAAGGCTTACATTTATGGAAAGCACAAAGCACTGCTTCAGACATTTCTCCAGAGTGGAAGGAGAGAACACAAAATAGTCTTGCCTCTGTTCTTCCTGCAAATTTCCCATCCTGAACACAGGAGAAGCATTGCCCCTTGACCCCGTCATGATCACACATTACAGTAGAACCGCCTACTCCTTTCCTCCCAAGCAGGCAAGCCCCAGAGCTCCCCAAGGGCTCAGAATTGCTGACATTAGCTCTTCTCAGGGCACAAACCAAAACAAGGGAAAGGAAGAAAACTCAGATCCCTTGGGAGTGAGGCAGCTCCAAATAAAAGTTAACAAGAAGAAACCTCCACCCTGTACACCTGCAAAGTAGGCACATTAACCCTATACAGTTCGTCTTTGGTACCTACAAAAGCTCTCTTCTTTGTCATCCATCAGAGCCACCTGTGCACCAAGCTCCTGGGAATGCTGTCTCCCACTCCCTACTCTTCCTCCCCTGCAGCTGGAAACTTCCCCTGGCTGAGAGGACTCAGCAGCATACCAGGGACACAACCTTCCCCCTAGGGATCCAGCCAGCAAGGAAAGTAGATCCAGCACAAGCTAAATGGAAGAACTCTCTTTCAGCTGTCCAATACAACCATTTACCAAAACACAACCAAGCAAGCAAAAGTGATGCCATCTATTACAATTACATCTGTTGGCTTAGGAATAAAAAGATGTCTCTTAGGCATTTCTGGTGCAACAGAATCAAAAGAGCAAGTGAACTACAGCATTCTGCTGGGGAAGATAAGACGACCAACTAAAGGGCGGTGGCATTGTTGTTTTACTCCAAGAGGCCTCTATTGAACTGTGCTCCCACAATGCTCTAAAATTTGAGCTGAATAGTTTGGGGATAGTACAGTTCCAAGTACTGCAAGTCCATGTGCACTGTACCTCCTAGTGCAGCAAGATGACCTGCCTATTGCTACAACGATTTGCTGTGTTGCTGTCAGTCAGTACTTTCCCTATGAGGCTATAAAAGAGAAGCAAAAGATACTTTTGTGACAAAAAACCTGCTCCAAATTCTGACCTGCTGATGCAGACTAAGTCTTCATGAGTCTATTTCTCTTGCACCTATACAAGGTCTCAGCACGTTTTGCACACTGAATAGAAGCTGTAATTAACAGAAGTGATATGGGGAACAGACCTCACCTACACTGTTCTTGGCAAATTTGTCAATGATTAATGTGCTCCCATGAGGAGGAAGACCATACTATGCCCATGCTATGCCTGTTGGCTGGATATACTTACCTCACACGTTACGTGTGCCTATACCTGTGGGGGACTCCACAGTTACTGTTATCCAAAACACATATGGGACTTCTTAGAAATTTGTAATTTTTGTGATTTGGGATCTGGAAAAAACTTGGGGAAGCATTTGGGATATTTTTTATATTTTCAGTTATGTCATACAATAAGTCTTTCCAACAGTTATTTTTATTGTCACATGATATTTGTATGGTATCGCACTATTCCCATGATTAATAGGCTATTTTAAAAAATGTATCGGCTGTATAGCAATTTATTATTTTTGGTTGGCTTTAATAAAATGTGATGCAGTAAAGCTCTGCAGACAGCTGTACATAATTCCATCACTACAATATCTGGGATATATAAATATGCGTAAAAGCATGCTATACATTGTTAACATACTATTTTGATATCTTTATTTTATTTCATAGGCTCAGAAAGAAACAGATTGACTAAATATACTTACCCTCAAAGAACACCTCAGTTATTTTATATTACTAAAAACTAGGATTTTTTTCTGACCTCCATATTTTGAGGTTTTTTTTTCAACTGGCTGAGTTTTTTCCAGAAAGTTATCTTCTACCCTTCACAAGTTATGTATCTGGAGGCAAAACAAGAGATTTCATCAAATTCTACAGATAACTATTTAATTTGAATTGCCCTTACATACATATAGCTTTCAATCTATTAAACCATCTGTCTTACTCTATATGCAGAACACTATTGGTCATTAGAGCTTATATATATATACACACATATAAATACAATACACATATAAATAAAATACATACATACACTTATATGTGTATAATGTGTATATATGTTAGAACCTCCAATTTTCAGTGATAAATAATTTTTGGCCAGATTCCTATGAAAGGCTGAACTCTCATTCCCCTTGAGGCATCTGTGAGGTACCCAAAATCAGTAGAACAAGGTCTGACACGTGAAAACTATACATAGTATGTTACATAAACAAGGTAGTAAAACCAGCAATATTTTGAAAATTCAAGATTATTTTACTAAAAGATATGTAAATCTATAAAAGGAAAATACAGTGGTTTATTGCTACATATCAGTTGTGATCTTTTATAGTTCAGTCTACAGTAATAATTTATAAGTTAATTAGTTATAAATTTTACATGGTTGCTACTATTGCTATTTGTACTGTAAAATGTGGGTTATCTTGTAATTTATATAAACACAGAAAATATTCATGTGGTTCTGTAACTGAATAAATACTACTTATTAAAATAGCAAAGGCTATAATTTATCTTTCACTATCAACTTGTAATTCCTTTTTATTTCAGAGTTTCAGTAAAATAGTTCTAGTAAAATGCTTATTTCTTCAGAATGAAAAAGTGATAATTAAACAGGAGTTATTCTTACATTGTGTGAAAACTCCCATGGATTCCTAAACGGGAAGTGGAAAGACTGCAGTAGAGAAAAGAGGAAAACAGAGTATCCAGACATTTGCAGCCCACAGAACAAAGTAAGGTAACATAATGAGCAAAGCAACAGAAAATAGTCTAGTTTCACTTTATGCCTAGCCTCCCTAAAGACATTAGCCCTACTAACTACGAAATAGTCAATCTGTAGTATCTTTCCACAGCTCTAGGCCTAAGTCTGAGAGAATTCTGCTGATCATGACCCTTTCTTAATCCAGCTCCAAAAATCATGTACTAATGTGTATGAAGGGGTTATCTTTTCAGAACTGTTAAAACAGTGTTGTATATCAACATAAACTGATTTTAAAAAATATTTAAAATCCATGAACTACACAGATATCTTTGAGTTGTTAATGAAAAATATCTTTCACTTCATCCTGTTTAAGGACATTAGTGTCCAGTCTGGACATTAGTCTCCAATCTGAAGAATGCAGCATTGATAAAATAAATATACAATACTTCCTTTCTTTATGAGGCACACATCAAAAATCTCCAGTTAACTGTGAAAGGTACCACACCCAGACCACCCTTCATTTCTCCTAGCCGTTGGTTGTACCACAGCACCTGCATGCTCCATTCTTCAGCCATAAGCCCATACACTGCCAAAATTAGAGCTCTCACTGCACACTCCCCACTTTCTGGTCCTGTTCTATGTAAGAGGCTCATCCTCTTTTGTCAGACATGGTGCCATGCACCGTGACTCCCTACACGAGTCCCATGTAAACAGAGCTGATAAGCTGAGACCTCATATGCTAACTTGCTCCTCCAAAACAGGTAGTCAACTCTAGACCCTACACCTTCCCATTTCATGTTCTCATGATTACTGTTCAGAAGATGTTTCTTCTACAGTTCTAGAAAACAAAACTAAAAGCCACCAAGCCTGGGAAAAAGTCTCCAGGTAAGCAAACCAAACTCAACTTGTTCACTGCTGCATTTGTCACATAGTCACTGTCTGCTCAACAAGTGAAGACACTGCCTCAGTCACAGGGAAAGTGATTCTTTTGTAGAGGACAAATGAAGACCATGGAACATTTAAAGCTTTCAAAGAGCTTAAGTGAGGCTGCATGATGCATAATGCTTGTACAGGCAATCTCCAGAGACATAAAGTTTACCTTGAAATATGTCAATGTCACTCCCAATGATTGCAGAAACTGTAGAAATCCCTAATATGTTCTTTCACTGTGTTTCATCTGACTCACCCTGCAGTAAGTTTTCAGTGCTGCTTCTCCACTCTTCAGATGCAGTAGTCACTGGATTTTTCAGAGACCACTTTCAAAGCTCTGGAGACTCAGTATTTAACTAGCAGAATCCATATTATGAAACTGACTCTACAGTGCTGATATGGCCACCTCCCAATATGAACTACGAACTCAGTAATGGGTGGGGAAACCAATAATGTAAATTCTGGTAAGAGCTGGACTGCACAAAATACTGAGAAAATGCAAGAAACTTCCTTAAAAAAAAAAGCCAAAACCCAGAAAGATTAGGGATAACATGAAAGCAGACTGCAGCACTCTATGTAGTCAGTGTGCATGCATTTGCCTGAACCAGTGAAAAGCAGAGTGACCAGAATGCTAACCAAAGAACCTAGAAAAGAAGAAAGAAAGATACTTCAACCTGGAGAACAGTCAGGGACAAACAATACCCGGTTTATGAAATTCTATTTCTGAACTACTGAACCTCCATGTCAGGCTGATATGTACATATATGTTGCTAGCATATAGAAGAATTTCACAGTAAAATCCTTCCATTTACATCCTTGAGACCTTGGAAACAAGATGCAAGTACAAAGAGAAGACACTAGAAAATCCTCAAGGAGGACAAGGAAGTCAAAAGACTTCTAAGGAATCCATGGATGCACAATAGTTCATTTATCAGAATCTAGCAAACATTGTCTATTCATCTTTTTTTTCCCTCTTGTGACATGTGGAGGCAATAACGATGAAAAACTAAGCTGTGTAGATAGCCTGAAGAAAACAAAGTAAATATTGCCCTGGTTCTGGTTTTCAGATCCCACCCCATAAACTAACACAAGCTTTGAAGGAAGGTCATCTCACTTTATATCTCCTTAATTCCTTTTCAATTGCTGCCAAATCCTAGGAATAAAAAAAAACCCTTGGGATTACATATATATACCTATACCTATAGCTATACATACACAAATATACATATACACACTTACAGATATATGTAAATATAAATATATATATAAAAAAATAAAAATTCAACTGACAGAATATGACTGCTATACTGGAAATCTGCACTTTTCCTAAACCTTACGTTGTTCATATTATTTGGTTCAGCACTCAGAATTGGCCTCTTGAACTCAGTGAAATAAAACAGAAGCAACAATTTCTGCAGAAATCCCAGCTCAGCTGGCAGCTGAAAGGACAATATTTACTGAGCCACCTCTAATAACAACCTCGCTCTAAGTTAGCAGCCTTTTTCTCAACCACTTTCTCTTTTTAGCAGTCAGCATGACCTTTGGTCACAAGAGGAACCAGATCAATAGTATCAACATGAACTGACCCTTGCTGAAACATTTATTTCTTTTTTGTCCTTTGCTAAGCCAAGAAAGCAAGAATTGCCCCAACTCTCAAATTATAAGCCTAAAATTATACACCTCAAGTTATGTGCCTAGACAATTTAAAAAGTAATCTGATTTTTTAGAGCTAAACAAGCTCACTTTGTCTACTGATCTAAGAATTTCTGTAGTCAGAAACTGTGTGTACTCAGTTTTTGCAGCAATAATTGTTTATAGACCAAATCATCTCTACATGACACATTGTTATAACTTTCACAGTTTGTAAAATTAAAAACCTGAGTGTATGTAAGGTAACAGGAATCCAAGTTTGCTGAATTTAATCCTAATCCACATTTATTATTTGGTCGTCCTATTGATGCACACAGCAAAAATGTGTCAAATTCTTATTCAAGTAAAATGTCCGAAAGTTACCAAAGTAGAATGGTTTTTTTTATTGTTTAACTTGGTAAGCAAAGATATCACGAACAATGCTGACTATACTGATGCTAGACATAAGTTTCTAATGCCTAATTGCATATGCCATGCATGTAGGAGAGAAAAATGCATTAAAGTATGCATCAACTAATTAATGTATTAAAGTAGTAAAACCACACACATAGATAAAGTAAGATTTTTATTATAAATGGCTACACAGAAAAGTAGTACATCTTTATATGCAAGGTTGTAGGAGAATATATTTTATGTAATTTTTCAAATTGTACACAGCCAAGATATTCTTTGTAAGATAAAAAAAAGGTAGAACTCAGAGAAAACAGATCAAGAGACTTTAAAAAGTCATCTAGTCCACCCTCTTATCCTGTATTGGTCTAACTGATGTCCAAAAATCATTAATTGGAATTCTTTGACTTCCTTACAAAACCTTTAAGTGATAAAAATGAAAGTTCCTGCCACTTACTTTCTTTGGACATCAGTCCACTTCCCATTTTTTCTCCATTTGAAGCAGTAAAGAAATAAAGAAACTATTCAAAAGCGGCAGCTTAATTTTCTAGACTTTCAAGGTTCTGGAAACTTATAAAGGATCTTCCTTTTCCATGTTACCACCTCTTTTTCTCTAACAGAAAGTTACCAGTTTTGTCCCACTAATACTGCAGCGTCCCACTTGTGTGGTGTATAACGTTAGCACTGGTGAGAGTATCTGCTGTGTACTCACCATGGTGATGTGAATACCTGGATATAAGTGGAAACATTGTCTATAGACCCATTTCTGTTGCTGGTGTGCTAAAGGATTCAGCATTACAACACTACTGTAGGCAGACATTTTAAGACCCAACAATCCTACCTTTGAGGCAGGGTAATTACATTTGGTCAACAAAGAATAGGACTGTGAAGCATAAGGAAATTATAAGAACAAATCAAAGGAAGAAAGGAGATGAGAATTCAGGCCTTCTTGATTTCTAGTTTATTAAGGAAAGCAGCAGAGGGCAGACTGTTCTACAGATTTTGGGATTCCTGAAATGTTGTGTTTTGAGAGCTCATTCTAATAATATCAATGAGTTAACCTAAACAGATCAAACAAACTAATAAAATCTATGCATTTTTCCTCTAGAAAGAGCAGCAATTAAGGCAAACTCTGCATGAGCTTTTTAAGAAGCCTGCCAAAATTCTGCTCATTTTCATTCCTCAGCTATTTAATAATTCAGGCAGTACACTGCAGTCAAAATGCTCATTTGCCATTTCTGCATTTATATAAAGTGTTAGTCAGGGTTTTTTAATCATGTTGCCTATCTTTGGAATTGTCATTGCCCTTTCTCATTTCGCTACTTTGAGGAGAAAGACCAGTGATAATTGGTGACAGTGACAATTTCATGCCTTGAAAATAAACATGCAATGCTACCTCTACATTTTGTAAAACTGTGAGAATATCCACTTTACATTTCATCCACATACCTTTCCAAAATGATAATTTATCCTCACACTCCAGTGAGGTGAAGCTACTTCTAAATAGCTCTGCTAGTTCTATTCTGTTATTGTTTCCATTTGAATGTGGTTTTTTTTTCCTCTCCTTCTTTTAGGGTATCACTTCCAATAAATGGGTATCTAAATGTTAAGGCCAGCATTACAGAATATTATAACAGGTTGCCTTTTGCACATGTAACTGTACATTTTTAAATGAAAAATGCAGAAGTTTGAATTTATGGTGGTTTTGCATGGAACAGATTGGAGGATACACAGGCACATGATGCCACATGTCATATCCTTACAAACATTAATATTCAAGGATGCTTGAGTCAAGAATGTTCATTTATATAGAAGCCTTGATAGTGCCTTCCCCTTAGCTCCTGGACAAGGTGGTTCATGCAGGAGCTGTGCTACCAGGGTTTCTTGGAATATGCCTCAAAGTATACAAAAACTCAGTGGATCAGCCATTTTTTCTTCTATTTTCTCCCAAGAGTTAAAAAAAGAAGAGATTCAGTGACTAGATTATACTGCATACTTATTTAAGTGGCAAAATTAGGAGTCTGAAGATCTCGTAAGAGTTCTTACTAAAACCACTGAAATTACATTAGTGCAATGTCATGGCCAGAAATTTCAGAAGCTGTGAGGGGGAGCAGTACTTCCCCCTCACAAATGATGTAAGTTACTGCTGTTCTGCTTCTCTGCATAAACTCTCACTTCATTGCCCCTGCTGGCTTCATAGAGTATAACTGCTGGGGAGATCAAACTGGGTCATGACAGGTACACAAGTGAAACTCAGCAGCTTCCCTTGCTCCCTAGTGGGTAGGAGGCTACTGAGCAGGTGCTGGTCTGAATGTGAGCTGATTGCTTCACTCTCTATTCTTTAACAAACGTCACTAATGCCCTTCTTGTCTCCTCTTTTAAGATGTCCAAACATCAGCCAGAAGGTACTGCTAGTTAAGTCTACCCAGACAGAAAACTGCAGTAACTCATCCAAGTTTTTGTGGGCTGCAAGTAGACCAAATGCATGCCACATCCCATGCCCTGGAAGCCATGTAGTAGCATTGCAATAGCAGCAAGGAGTACTCTAAAATGAAATGCAACCCCCGCCCCCAGTGTATTCTTTGCAACATTAGAACACAGGAGAATAACTATGACAGAGGCAAGCACCCAAATAACGCTCATAAAACTACTGAACGTATAGCTTATCCCAAACATAATCCATCAGCTAACTTCAATGGTGTTAAGGATCCTGTGGAAAAAATACTGTGTATTCAGGTAATTAAAGTGTTTTAAACTTTTAAAGTTAGACTTTTAATTACCTTTAAAGGTAATTAAAACCTTTAAAGGTAATTACCTTTAAATTATTAAATTAAAAAATTACCTTTAAAGGTAATTAAAGTCTAGAGAATTTCCAAGAGAAAGAATTAAAATTATAATGGCAGATGTACGCATGACAATCTCTTGTTTTAAACAATGGCTTCCTGAGTTATATTCTGTTCTTATTATCATAATAAAAATTATTTTTCCAGTCTGTCTAACTTAAAATAAATACTTTACTGGATATAATATTGCCATTAGGTAACAGATACATGAACAATGGTCAATTCGTTGTACATAAACTCATTGAGAGAACCTTCAAATGTTCCCTTGAGTCAGGATAATTCTGAGTCATGCACTGATTTATTGCAGCTTGCCTACAAGTTTGCATTCAGCAATTGTGTAATAGATTTCACTCTTAAAATCTAGGAACCTCAAGGAATGATACTAGTTTTAAACTCTGAACTTTCTGGGCTACAGAAAAAGAAAAGGTCTAAACAGAATATCAAAAAGCCATTCTGGAACTAGGAGTAAAAATAGTCCAGCTTCATTTTGGACTGTAGCAATTTATAAGTAAGTTATGGCATATATTTTTGGTGCTATTAAATTTGATAATATCTTGCTCGGAAACAGCAAAGGAAATAGTTTCACCTAATCAAATTATTTGCTAGCAGGATCTTTGGAATATCTTCAAAAGGCATATGAACAAATTATTGGAAAATGGAATAGCCTTCCTGATTTCGCGTGTGATGATTTGTTAATGATTACATTAAAAAGAAAGTGATTCATAATGAGCTTTTAAGGCAAAAGGGGATTGTTAAAATGAGATAATTTTATCTTTCACATAATACAGGTCACAGGTTTTTGTTATGTGGTTCTTCCGTTATTGTGACTCTGTTCCAACAGGCATATGTAAGTTAGAAAGAGACTGAATATTGCTTTAAAGATGTCAACACTAAGCACTGTTCAACAGTGCAGATTGTACATTCTCCCTTCTTACACTGAGCTGCAGAACTGCCTTATAAAGCCACATTCAGACAAGAGCCTTTAAGTAGCCACACTGCCTGATTCTGACAACTGTCATCAAATGCATTTGTGTCCAGTGTTTAAATCCAAGGGAATATAAATGCAATAGATAAATGTGGAAGTATGTAAGGAGCACTTGGAAGGCAGATTACTGCATCTACTCTGCTAAGTAAAAGAATACCCAGGAGCAAAGCTAGGAGCAGATTCCCTGATTGTCCATGTGACGTAATTGCTACTTAGCTCCCAGGCTCTGTTTTGAAGAGATGCATTTAGCTCACTCTGAGACCTAACCAGGGAGTGGTTCACAGGGAGGAATATTCCAAGGAGCACTCTGCATAGAAAATGTGAAAAGTCTTTGCCTGGTTTAGCTTCTTCTGCCCTATACAGTCTTTCAGCTCTATCGCCAAAGGTTTTTCATCCTCAAATACCACTGCATGCATTCCTACCATATTCTGGAGCTTGCAAGACACATCCTTTGTCTCGTGTTATAAAAACACTGTGCTGTAGGGCTGAAACACAGCTCTCACATTATTTCAGAGGCTTTGAACTGAAAAGACAGAAGAAAAAAATCTTAGGCTCACAGTGGACCCTGGTCAAGTGTTATGCTGGGTAACATCTCAGGAAACAGAAAGACCTGAGTAGTTTTGAGGCAAGAGACTCCGTTCCTTGGAGTTCAACAAGCATTCCCTCAGATGGACACATTTTTGCACTGCCCATACATTCTCTGAGTCACCACTACTCACAACTAAAAGAAAATAAGTGAAAAAAATTTAGGTGGGGAAAATTTGAAACAGGTGAAGAGGTTCTGTCATAAATAGTGATTGGGAAAAAAGACAACAAATAATCAGGTGCAAAATACAATCTTGTTCATAAAATCCTGAACTTAAGTCCAGCTAACTAAAATCTTTGCTTTACTATTAAAGCCTGTAGAGTGATGAAAAGCAAGATGAACTATGGTAAAAAAATGGCAAGCTAAGAATGTTCTGCCTCTAGAGGTTAAAAAAAAAAATTAATCCTGAAGGATTTGCTTCTGGAATGTTAAAAGAATTGTTTAAGAACCTAAGGGCTGTGGAACCCTTTTCCAAGTCTGCAAAAGGTCAGTGGGGGAACTATGTAGCTTGCTCAAGTTTTTAGAAAATAAGTATAGGTGGCAAAAACTTTCCCTGGCTCCAGGAAAATCCTGAAGTATGATGGATGTCTATCCTGAACGTGTTCTGCTTCACCCCCATATATCTCTTCTATCATTACAGTCTAGAGGGCAACATCCAGCATACAAATTGGCTGAGGTCTTTTCTGCTTGTGCAACAAGAAACTGCTGCCTTAGCTACACATATCCTACATTCTGAGGATGCAAGGGTATGTACTCAGCAAGCTCGCTGGCACAGTCACTTGAAGCATAAAATATAAGCATAACATAGGTAATGTAATACCTTTTGACTCTGAGTTCAGCAACCTTTTAGTGTTTAAGAAACAAGACTTGAATATTGCTTCAACATACAGAATTTTTGAATTTAAGCCAATTTGGAAGTTAAAGGTGTCATAGTATCTGCTCCATTCCATGTGTATTTTTCCATTATATTGTTTTGTAAAATGTACATTTATATTGTGCAACTGTTATGCGCATATTGTTTGATTTCTAATCTTTGTTGCACTGTAAAATTATGCCTGACTGATGAAACACACCTGCTTTTATATAAATTATAAAAATATTTTGATTTGAGAACTCTCTCTCTCTCTATAAAAGATTTTCATTGGCGATAATGAAACTGCAACATGGAAATAAAAGGAACAGAAGCTCAAAGAGCAATATCTGGATGTTATAAAACATTTTAAAACTCAGCCAGTCAATGAAGAACAAATTGTTATGCATACAATCATGCTCACAAGAGGGAAGTGTTCACTTAGAGAACAGTGAAAGAAAAGAAAAAGGGACAGAGCAAAGACAGAGTCGTAACACTCTTCACTATTCCATGACAAGCTATCAGTTAGTAATACAAGAAGATCTGACAAAATTAGCTAAATAGAATAAGATAAGGAATATGTGGACATGTGAAAAAACATTTTGACTACTTGAATGCCACATATCATTAAATTTCATTCTAAAGAGCATCTGTCTCAGCCACTGACAGTTATTTTTTAAAAAGAACTGCACTTTATATTTCTAGCCTTCATGAAGATCATGCAGCAGCCAATATACTGTCAAAATTAAAGAGCAAATCTCTGCATGGCTTACTTCCCAGGACCTTTTTTCTACTATTATCATCATCACCGACCACACAGAAGCTGTAAACAATTTGTACGCATGCAATATTTGCCCTGTGGGAACCTGCTTTTAACTGATTCAGGAATGATGTCAACAGTAGTTCGCTTCTGGTAGTAGACTGCAAAATGTTGATGGTTCAATGTCCATGACAATTCCTCAAAGCACTGGGAAATGAAAGGGTAAAGGGAGAGGAGGATGGAAATTAGAGACTCAGGCAAATATTAAAATTATGGATTAAGAGTTATATTGGAGTATTTGGATCACCTGTATTATCTGATGGGATTAAAACAATATAAAGCAAAAATGTGATTAAAAATATTTATATAAATAACTGTCAAAATTAGGAAAGGCACAGTCACATTCTCCCGTAACATCTGAACAGGAAAGTTAAAGCTTACAACTATGGTATCATATAAAACTAATGAACTAGGTAACTCATGCAGACATCACTCTTTTGAAGATGATGGCAAAAAGCTATTTGGAATTTTGTACTACTTGTATAGATATCCTTCTAAAATAAATTAAAAAAAAAATTGTCAAGACAAGGCCTTATATGTGGAATTTCTAATTAGAAAATAGCCATCCTACATCCCAAGAGAAGCTGCTGAAAACAGAAATGTTCCTCATTTAATTTTGCAGTTTTCAGTGACCAACAGACTTGTTAATAAAATCTAGACTGTTAGCTATATAATTGCACTCAATGTTTTGAAACATCTTATCATATTTGAAACTCTGTGAACTGACTCTGTCCTGCTTGTTTGTCTGATCTTTCTGCTTTACCTTGTCTTTTTGATGGTAAACCATGTTTGCAAGATGCCTGACAAATTGAAAATCGATCTAGTTAATACCTTCAGTTCATCCATAACATCAAATGTTAAATAGTAAAGGGGGAAATCCTATTGTGTGGTTTCATGATTGGTCTAAACAAATTTAAGTCCACGCTATCAACAAAAGTGATGCTCTTGACTTTCTCATTGCTGCCCTTGGCTGAACTGTCCAATCTTCCTTGAGCTCACACTATGGCTCATTCCACTGCTACACAAGCACAAAAGGGAACCATTTGTGCTGGAAAGCAGCTCCGCAACAAAAGACAAAACAACTCCTTCCCCCCCGATTGTATTTCCCAGTTCCCAGATATGGCTCACCAGGCAGCGAGAGGGAGGGATGGGAATGCTGGTTGGTGGTGAAGGATAGTGAATGAAACCAGTCCTCAGCGTGGGAACACATGCAGATTATTTTAAATCAATTGTGCAGCTGCACCCTTTGAGACAATGTTAAATATTATATTCCAATTTTTTCATCTTTTAGTCCTGAACTCCTCAAATCCAAAAATAGACTAAAGAAAAAAGAGAGATAATGCTTGATTTTTCTGGGTGTTCATTATTAAAAAAAATCTTATTAAATTAAATTACATTGGATTTGTTGGCTTGTTACTTCAGAAAAAAATCAACATTCTTATCTGCCTAAATAGGCTAGAAACCTAACACAAGGCATCCAGGTTCTAAAATATTGTTACAGCCTACAACACTTTGTTGGGTTTTCCCACTACTTTCTTTAGTATACTTAACTTCTCTCTGGCACTTTGGTTTCTAATTTAAATTTGTTTCTGTAGATTTTGGAACCACAGTAGTATTAAATTAATACATGACAATTAAAATGAAACTGTCATACTTAATATTGGTGTACATTAAAAAGCAAAAAGTCAGCAAGTAAAAGCAACCAGCAAGTGATTCTATATTAATCTTTTTTCCTATTTCTAATGGTATTTTACAAAGGAAAAGACTGTATATTAATACCTTGTCTAAAGGGAGAGTATGCAAACAGAGAAACAACCTTTTAGTTGTTCTTATTCCTTGCACTATTTGCATCAGCACAGAAAAAAGTTTTTTTGGTGAACAGTTTCAACAAAGAGAGGTTTTCAGTCATTCACCCTACCAATAGAATAAAACTAATAATGTGATTAGAACTTCAAGCAAAGCTTTCATGGAGCTCATGGGTGATGGAGAGAGATCTGAAGCTTTAGGCAAATATATAACCAGTCATACAAATTTTAATGGCTGAAGAATCTTAAAAAAAAAATATCTTGAAGTGTTTAAATCAAAAGCAACTTCATTTAATGTATGAGTTGGCTCTGAACATGTTAAAGCATCAAAAACAGGATAACACATTTTTTGCTGCAAGGTTTTCTTCTCTTCTGCAACTTTCAGTTGAAGTTAATCCAAACAATTGGAATTCCAAATTTGTATCAGGTGTATCAAGTAGATATCTAGGAGAACATTTTTAAATTTGAATATTCACTGTGGCATAGTATGCTCTGGATTACATTTCAAAATTGCTTATCTTCAGTTATTGTGATCCTGAATTCTGAAACAGGTGTTGTAACGAAAATCCAATTAGAGGACAAAAGAACTGGATCTGCATATTCTCTTACTAAAGTGAAACAATTTCATTATTTCAGTGCTTTTTTTCTGACCTTCCCTGTTGAGGTGCTAGAAAGAGACCCCCTCTCAAGCTTCTCCCCAACACACAGTAAGGGAAAAAGGATAAAAAGAGGCAAATGGAGAAGATGTAATGAGAGAAAGCAGTGGTGGAAAGGACAGTCCCGGGAATTGCAGCACCACTCTTCCTTAGTACTTCCTTATCCACTACATGTATTCAGCACAGCTCATCATTTCCAGTTACCCAGGTGGCTTCTAGCCTTGGCACATGACCTTCTTTAGGAAGGTCAAATAATCAACCTCAGCTGCAACCTAAGAACTCACTAAGGCATGAATCCTCAAGATTTCCAAGTATATCAAGTATATATGATCACATTCTGAGAGGAGAATGATTACAGATAAACAACTAGATGTATTTTCCAACTTGTTCTGAAAAAATGTTTGCCCATGGTCACAAGTCAAGAATTCATTTCCTTAAATGACTTTTTGATGTGGATTTTTAAAAATAAATCTGCATCAGAATTCTTCTAGTGCTGCTTGTAGTATTTTGCCTTGGGACTTCTTTTTCTCTCCACAAGCCACTTGAGTCTGATAGGTAATGCACACGGGATGAATAAGAAACACACGATGACTACATCTTTGAAGGAAAAAAACCCCAAACTTGTAGAAAAAGAGATTTCTAGCCCAACACATTTTTTCACATTTTAATAGCTGTAAAGGATTATTTGTCTTTAAGCATTATGAAACAAATTGCATTCAAGTGTAAAGTCACTTCATAAATAGGAAGCACAAGTGTGGGGACCCAGTGAGCCGCTAACCAAGGTAACTCACATGTAAAGTACTTCTTATGATGCATTAGATGTGTCAGCATATTTCCAGGCTGAGAATAGAATGGAATATGCCATTTGTATTTTTTTCAGGAAAATAGATTAGAATTCATATTGCATATTATTCATGCAACTAGAAAACTGCAATCTTACATGTTTTCAGTTTTACTGCTTTTCTTTGCCAAACTGGCTGAAATCAATTAAGGTGACACATTATGAAAATCATTGCACATAACAAATTCATAACTTCTAGAGTAGAAGCAGCACTAATTGCTCAAAAGCCGTCAAACATTTATGAGTTACTGTAAAGTATGAAAGGAGTACAGCCTCTAGTTACAAAAAGACAATCATACAGTCAGCAAAGATGTGTCTACAACTCAGGCAGGTAATTCACCATGAGCTCACAAAGCTCAAGTATTGTAATAATGTTACCTGCAGCAGTGCAACGATCAGTATGGGCTGACCTCCCAACATGTACTCACGTTCCCAGATAGAATGTGAGTTCATTCACTGAGTTCTTTCCTACTACAAGAGTACTCCAAGCACCTAGCTTAGGTATGTCCATAGCTGGTGGAGCCTGCAGTGGTGCTATACTCCAAGAAGTTTTAAAGTTTTTATAAAGACTGGAAAAAAACATACTTGAAAGTGCAAGAGTATTCGAACAACCTGGAGACTTGCTGATGAATTCAGAGAACTGTCCAAGTCAGATGATATTTATTCTCCTCCTTTCAATGGATCCAATTTCATTAAAAGAAGTTAAAAACTGTACTTTTTTCTTTTATGTTCCATCATTATGAATTTCTCTAGCTGTTACTGGAATATTCTTCAATTACAAGTAGAAGAAGAATTTGTCCCCTTACTTTATGACTGCCAAGTCTTCAAGTTCAATATTTAACACAAATTATTTATTTTGTATACTTGTAAATACTTTGTGCTCAGCTACAAATATCAGCGTATATGGTCAGTATATCCTGCTGCAAACAGTAGCAAAGGAAGGTCACAGCTCTGTGCAAAACCTGGCAGCTCTTGCAGATGAACAAATGGGGTAAGTCTCACTGGGTATCTTGAGAACTTCTGAGATACTGTAGAATGAAAGGCAATTATCACAGCTGAGAAACTTGCAGAGGCATAGTAACATGCAGGGGAGTGCTGGGCAGGTAGGAGTAAAGGACTCCTGGGTTTGCTAAGACAGCTTTAATGTGGGTATCTGCTGATACTGAGAGGATGCAGGAAAGTGGCTGCACACTTGTGAAATAGCAGAAATACCACATTATATGGAAAATAACTAGTCTGAAGATGCTGGAA
Organism: Mycteria americana; assembly: GCF_035582795.1. Lineage (NCBI taxonomy): Eukaryota > Metazoa > Chordata > Aves > Ciconiiformes > Ciconiidae > Mycteria > Mycteria americana. The sequence goes on from NC_134365.1 coordinate 91,165,960, forward strand.
CTGAATATTAGATTTTCCTGTAATAGCAGGACAGTATTCTACAGCAGAAGACTTTGGGAAGACTGTGTCCTCACCCTGAGATGATGTTGTTTCAGCTTTCCTCTCTCTTGGTTATCTTCCCTTGTTAGATCTCAGCGCCAGACGGACAATACCTGGCCTCCAGTCCAGGAGGTATGACAAACATTACACACGCAGAGCTACAGAAAAACACCTACTGGTTTCCTAAAGTTTTGCAGAATGGAAGAAGCATTTCAGGGTTGTAAGATGTGGAGTACCTGGTAGCTTTATGTGATTTAGTGCAGGGGAGGTTGCCCAAGTGATTGAAATTAGTAACAAAACACAATTGGAGACAAGAAAGAGGAAGAGACTTGCCTGTGAAAATTTTCCCTTTAAGATGTAATTCACACTGAGTAGCTTGAGGACTCTAGACTGGCTATGGTAGTAGTAGCAATGTGCTGCTGGAGGCTGAGGTCTTCATATACGCATTCATAATTTCAGTGAATGTTCAATGGTTAACCCTGCCTCATCCTTCAGAGAGAAAAGACAGGGAAGAAGTGACAAAGGAGAACCTGGAAGCTTCCCATTCCCTGTTTGGGGGAAAGGTGGCAAGAGAAACAAACAATGGGATTCTATGGTATGGAATATAAGGTTGGTGGTTGCTTGAACCCATAAGCAATAGTGATTAAAATCTGCCACTGTGACTGAAATGAAAGGAACATTAGTGAGATAAAAGAGAAATTTAAACAGATGTTTTTAATATGTAGGCTTATAGAACCTAAAAACTAACATACAGATAGGTATCAAGAGCCAGTTCTGTCTGCCTGAGACTTTGATATTCTGATACACAGTACAGACAATTTATTCAGCCTTTTATTACCTGGGTAATAAATAGTTTGTAACCCTATTAAAAAAGATCAACCCATCAACTTTTTTCACTTACAGGGATACCACTATTTTTCTGTTCTGTTAATGTTCTGAACAAGACAGGTGGTAATTTTCCTGACAGGTGGCCACATTACACAGCATTTTCCCAGATCCGCCCCGCAAATGCAAATGCAATCTGGAAATACACAACTGCCAAGAATATCTTCTTTTCTTTTCTCTTTGTATGTATACTGTTTCCTTTTTCTTCACGTCAGATAGGAACTAAAATAACACACAAATGACACACATTTGGGCAATGAAATTTTTACAACCTCTTCTTACATTTCAGGAGTGTGCACACTGAATCTATTCATCCCGTGATTTTACATAGCATTTCTGTATGTAGCGGAACATTAAACAAATGCCTGTGTATGCTATCGGAGTGCTCAAAACCTGACTGAGAACAATTTCCATGTATGCTACATATGCCATTCAATGACTGTAATATGTAACCTGAAACCTATGGATCAAGCCTTGGCAATAGTAAAGTATATAGGGAAAATAAGGTATAGGATGTACTTGACTTATACTTAACACATTACATTGTTACATTGCTATTACAGCAGCACAATGCAAAAGAATACGGGAATCAGCCCTGAATTCCTTATGATCTGGAAGACAACACATAAGAGTATCATCAGAAACATGCACACAAGCTTCCAGGCTAAATGCCATTGAATTAAATAGCCTGTGGCTGAAGTGCCAGCCTAGAAATCAAAGAATCTATGCTCTTTACCTATTACTCATTAAAGACTGGGTCAAATCACTTTACCATTCAGTACCTCAGTTTCCTCATCAGTAAAACTGGGATAGCTCTACTGATATCCATTTTAATAATTTTGATACTTGGTGATTAAAGGTCTCCCTAAGAGATACTGCTTTTTCCCCATTCTATAGTGTTGCTTTTTGCAGTTTTAATTCATATCAGCACAGATGATAAAATATTGATTTAGAACCATTCTATTTGAAAGTCAGTGCAAACCTGCAAATGCAAAATGGAAGCATTAAAAACTAATGAATTCTGTCTTCCTTTACATGTGATGCTTCTCAAGTGTTTGAACTTCCTTTTTAAAAAAACTGCCTGAGATCCAGTAGGACTATATGATTCCCTGCACTTTGCTTGGTGTTACACACATAGGCATTGGTTAATAAGAGAGATCTTTTTAGTTTTAAAACCCCTGGAAGCCCAAATTCACTTCAAGTAAAGGCTATGTTACCTATTAAACATGATGGAACCAATACAGATGCCATTTTTCCTGCAGAAGGCAGAAGAAAATATTTATAATGGAGATTTTATGATTATAAGAACAATGGCTGGGCTAACAGTTCAAGCTTCTTTATGCAAAACCAATTTTTAATACAGCTCTTTGCCCATTATCATAAAAAGCAAATATATGTTCTCGTTCAAACATTTCATTTTATTTTAATGAGGAGAATAAAACCTGGGGGAAAATGCAGTCAAGGTATGTGGAGGTGGAAAGTACAATACCCGTCTGGAATAACCACATTCAACTCAGAAGAGCTGCTCTAGATTTACACTAGTGTTCAGAGTATTAAGAGAGGTAAAGGGAAAAAACGAATGTGGAATGTTTTGATCACATTGAAAATGGCAAGCTTACAAAACAATAACAACTACAACAAAATCTGAGGACTCTCCTGGGTTACCCAGGGCTAAAGGAAGCAATCAAGCAAGAATATTAAAAAACTTAATTATTTCTTTGATTCAGCTTTTAACAGAGTGTATTGGCAAAGGATTCTTTATGTGCACTTCTTTTTTTTTTTGTTAGGTAATACTATTAGAGATGAAGATATCAGAAATAGAGGTTCAGAGACCAAAAGACAATGTCCTAAGTAAATTACTAGTAGGTTTAGATGATACTTACATCATGTTTTGGAAGGAGCATAGGAATGAAGCAGAATGGATGCTAGTGAAAAATCCCCCAAAACTGCATGGACTTGAGATGATCTGGGAAATTACAAATCAGTAAATCCTACACTGGCACCTAGCAAACTTGTTTAAACTAAAATAAGAAATATAACAATAAAGAATTTAGTCTAATCATTATTCCCTAAAAAAATAACAATAATTCCTCCCAAAAAGTTCATGTGATACTGATCTCTTGGTACTGGTTGGCCTTATAAAAGGTCATGAAACTGGACAACAATTTCTGCAGTTGTCAAAAGGCTGCAGATAGTGTCCTTAACTAGAAAACAATGCAGAAACTGAAGACACACAGAGTAAGATAAAATATGTCCATTGATTAAAAATTATGATAGGAAATAAAAGGGTATAATTAACTGTCAACAAACTGAAAAACTGAATTCTAACAGACTTCAAAAATTCCCAGTAGGATCTTCAAGAAATTGAAAAGGATTTAAAAAATAGGTGGGAGATAGGAGATCACAGTCCATTTTCAACAGTGATTTTGACATCATGAAGACAGTGTCGCCAAAAGCAATGGCACTTAGGCTGAAGTCATAATATTCCAGTGTACATCTGATAAAGTTTGATATATTTCTTCATCTGTTAAAGACCTAAAGAGTTAAACATCTGACAAGGTCATTTGGTTTAGCAAGTTTAGCAAGGAATTTTAAACAAACCTAAACAAAATTGGTGAAACAGCAAGATGATGGCCATGTGCAATGTTGACAAATTCAATGTAATTTCCACTAGAAGAAAAAATAAGTATCGTTGCTTATGCATATCAGGAGAATCTAAACTTACAGCAGGAATTCTAGGAAGAGATCTGTGAATCCCTATAACTAACTGTATACAGATTGTTGATAAATACAATTGTTGCAATAAAAAAGCCCCATGAGAGATCCTATATGCTTAAGAGCTTGAATCTGACATGAAGATTCACAGCTCAATTTCTCTTTAAAAGGTAACTTTACAAGATTCTGTTGTTAAAAATACCCTGCCTAAATTTCCAGAATCATGACTGAATAATAATTGCAATGAGCAGTGACAACAAGGCTCCAGGGCATATGTGCTATGATTATATAACCATAGATTGGCTAGAACTAAAAGAAAAAGACAGCATCATTTCCATGGACAGTACAAAAATACTCACTTAAATAACACTTGATAGTGTTGTAGTTGCTCTCATAGTTGGTTGATGAATAAGAAATTTTCTAAACATGCATTTAAGAAACTTTGTAAGTGAGAACTGAAAGGTTTTCCTATTTTTTTTTTAAATGAAGGATGCTTGCACGAGTCTGCTCCTCCCAAATGGTTCTGCTGATTCCTCAAGCAGCTTGAAAACACTTAGTATCAAATTCTCAAACTATCTAGTTTAGGTAAGCTTTTTTGGTATCATCCAGATACTTATTTCACAAGCAGCAACATGGGCAGATTAAACTTGGTCTTCTGTGTCTTTGATACCAGGCTTAACTTCATTCATAATAGCCATTCATAGCTTCATGGCATGCTGACAGACTTTCCCTTATCATCATTGCTGGACCTATAGACAATATTAGTTCTTTCTACTCCCTACTAAGGAAGAAGAAGAGAAAGCAAAAATGAGAAATATTGAATTGAAACTTGCAAGCAGGATGATAACCAATTATAATTTTAATTAGGAACGTAAAGTTGTTAATTAAAAGGCAAATAAACTGATGGTTTTAATAGGTTTGGCTATTTCTAATTCAGATTTTGAGAGCTACTTTATAGAATCTATTTTTTTCTGAAATCTAGCTGATTTTATATAATGATTAATTCAATATTTGCCCTCATGTTTTAAAATACACTTAAATCAAGAAAATAAGTTATGATTCCTACCCTAGTGCAAAACTAACTCTATTTCTTAGAGAATTATTTACTATATCATCACACTGAAGTGTTAAAGCAATGTTAAAGACTGTATATTAAAGCCAAGAATTCAAAAAGATTATCAACTGCACGAGTTAAATTTGCGTGTACAACCTTGATTTGCTATTCCATTGTGTATTAATTACGATCATGATAACAACATCATACCAAAGAGTCCAGAAGTGCAACCCTAGGCTGGAGCTCTAAAACACAACGTAATAGTCTTTCATTGCTTGTCCTCTGTCAAAGCACAGATGTTGTAAAACTAAGACCTGATGATCACACAGGTGAAGTTTTAAATATGGGAAATATCAGAATCAAGGACAGATAACATGTCCTTACTTAACTACTGGTTCCTTATCTTTGCAAATTCAGAGATCTGTTTATTCAGGTCTATAGCATGAACCTCATCTGGTTGTGCTTAAAGACAAACCAGCAGCCAGACAACCATTAGGCACCAGTGGAAGTCTTGTCTCTGGATAGCAAAGATGACACCAAGCACACAGACTGTGAACATTCTTTCCGACAGTCTCCATCATTCACAAGTTTCACCTGTCCTGTTAGAAACTGCACCACATTATCAGAACTGCTGAAAAGAGAGCTTTTATGGTTTCTCAGCTGCCAACTTTCAGGATGCTATTCTAAACTAAGGAAGTAGAAGAGATCTTTAACCTGTTCTTCAGTATCAATGGAATCAGTGGCAGCAGTTTTAGTAGCTTTTCCCCTCATGAATAAATTTAGCTGTACCTGATGCCCCTCTAGGAGCAATAGAAAAACTTTCAGTCCCTCTCATAGTTTCAAACATGCTAGGGGAACTGGAGCAGACTCCTCTACTTTGGGAGCAGGCAACCAACTAGACTGTTTCAGGAAACCACCAAAATTTTCTTTTTCTCCCCATGATATAACATCAATCTTACAGGACAGAAGACAGAAAAATGAATACAAAGAACACAGTAGTTCAAAGAGGCTGCATTTCATTCTTTCATCCTCATTTCCTCTAAGTGGAATGTCTGTGCTTCTTCCTTTCTCTACAGCATGCAGCATGGCAAAGTAGACAAGGAGCCTGATACAACTCTTCCTCATCAGGCCCAGAAGCATAAGGTTGGTCAAGAATCCTGACAGCAGCAAAGTTGGAGAGATGTGGGGACAGAACTGATGCAGGACTAATGGCAAATGAATGAATTGAGCATGCAGACCTAGTTGTACTGTACTTCTATTAACTCTGTGTTTCACAGTTTCATTGGTTAAAGCAGGAACTTAGAAGGAAAATATTCACTCTTAATATCATGTCTCTTAATGTATTTCTGTGAAGTCCTGGAAATGGCTATGGCTAGCTAAAATAGGCAAACCCTGGCAGTGGCTAACTAAAATAGGCAAGTAAGGTCCAACATTCTACCTGCCTGCTCAGAATTAAATTAACTAATGGATTGGAAGTCAGAAAAGAATTATTCCTCTAAACAAAACTAGTAAGGACTCTTAGTGTTTTTCTGTCCTTCCTTGTGGCATAGGTTGTAGCCTACTTCTAGGAATATGTAGCATATAGCATTATTTATATTCCTTTAAAAATAGTTTAAACGTTTTTTTTTTTTAAACAACTGGAAAATGTCTGAAGTCCTTAAGTTGTTCAGCAGCCCTGAAAATGACACTGTTTTCTTATTGCAGATATTGATTTCCCTGTGATTTAATTTACTCTTAAAAGAAACTGAGAAAGCTTCTTTGCTGTAGTAAAAACTGTCAGCCTAATGAAGTGATTCTTCTGCTTTCAAGTACAAAGAATGATCTCTCAATTAAAACTGAAGGAACCTACAAAATAAAACAGTTTTTCATTGCTATTCCCTTTCATTTGAGAGTTGCAATGCTAACAATCCTAAGCTACGAACTTCAGGAGCATAGAAGACATTCTTAGGGGTGACCCTCACAGGAGAATTTGCTTCTCCTGTTGTTTCAGAAAATACTGGAGTTTCTAGCTTTGTTTTCTTTTTAGCTGGGACATCCTGCTTGAGGAAGTTGGCAGCTTCGAAAGCTTATGGTCTGGATGATGAATTATCTTTAAACTAATTTTATGTCCATTTTTAGATGAAATTTTATTTTCATTGACAAATATGTGTTCAAGAATGGCTATTCATTCACTTTATAGAAACCACACACTGTGGAGGCATGATCAAAATGCACAGGATAATTCACAGATGTTTGTAACAGTGCTCATCACTCTGTTGTGAATGTATTTAAGGACTTCCTTTTTCTACAGCTCTGGAAAATATAACTCTAGTATTCTTAATCTTAAAAGAAATTTACAACCTTGCATTACATTTTATAAGACTTCTTGACAGTGGTAGACGTTTTTCCATTTTACAGATATGAACAGCAGGAACCAATTCTAAGTCTGCAGGTGCCTCTATCCATCAGACACCTTGTACGAATGAAAAGGTCTACTTACAAAGCATGTAAAATCTGCTCCCTTAACAGTTCAGCATTTCTTGCATCTAAAAATAATGAGGAAACAAAAATGAACAGTTACTCTGCTTAAAATAGAAGTGCTATGAGCACAATGTCCTGACCAGACCCTTTTGGAACTACAGTAATTCTTGATTCTTTCAGTTCAGAAGGGCAGGACATGGAGGTTTGGGGGAGAAGGCAAAACTCATTAATTAAGAGAGATGGAACAAGAAATCATAGCTAGCAGGTTTTCACCTGGGATGGAGAGGTCTTGGGTTCCAGCTCCTACTATGACCTGTCTCTGCTATCCAGTGATTTGTTAATATAAAATAAATACATTCACTAAAGACAAGAGCTATGGGCCCAGACAGGCAGAGTGAACTTAAGAGCTACTTTGGCACTACCAAATCTATTGGTTACCATTTGATCTTCCAGTGTAAAGTATTATTTTATGAAAAACTTGTATGAAACAAACACATGAAAGTATTATGAATTAGATATTCGATCTGACTTGCTAAGACAACATGATCTACAAAAAAGAGAATAACTTCAGATGTTATAATTATTGCAGCTAATCACTGTTCAAAATAAAATTTACAAACAGTCCTTGAGCACAGACTGGAGTGCAAGATTCCAAATTTCAATTATGTGACTAAACCATTTACTTATAAAGACACAGTTGTGCTTGCTTTTCCTGCAAAGTGGAACACTTAAAGGTGAAAAACACCTCACAGGTATATATGGTCTGATAGTAAAAATATTGTTGTGTGTAATGGGATGTGCAGGTTTAAACTTTTTCCTCAGAAAATTGAACTGACACTCCCACATCTCAAGTCAGTACATCCACAGTACAAGTGAGTAGATACAGGATGAGCACAAACTCTTCTAAGTAGCATCCACCACTGCATTTTATGTTCAGTCTGATCTTGTACACTTACTCTGAGAAGGTCTGCCAGATCTTAATCCTTTAACAGAGGTTGCTGGAGAAGTGTCTAGTTAATTAATCATATTAGTGTTCTACCATGAGACAGATGCTGAGCTGCTCAACCCTCTCAAAACTAAGGTACTTGTGGGTGTCTACACAAACAACATTTAAAGCATCTGAAGAGGCTGGGCATTTCCCAGGTTAGAAAACTGACCAGAGATGTTCAGAAGTTCAGCTTCAGTTTTAGATGCCTGAATTCCACTTAAATCTTGCTTAGGCACGCCAGTGTGGTTTTTGATATTACAGACTTCAATGGGGCTATTCTTGTGAGTAAAGCAATGTACTCAGTCAGGTCTTAAGGCTTCATGTGCTGTTATCTCCATATAGTGGTTTTATAAAATTCCCTCCCTTAATTTTTTAATTCTCCATGTAAGATGTGTCGCTAAGAGTGTATACTCATATCTCTCAAGTGCTCACATGATTTCTTAAGAAAACTATCTCACACATAAATTGGATGACTCGGTTCCTTTAGGGAGTAAATAAACAAAATATCTCACACCTTGAATGAGAAGACGATAACCCTCACTAAACTGAAATCAGAGAACAAAGAAGTAGTCTATAACATTAGCATAATGCAAAGAAAATATTCTGCAGTCTTAGTGAATAAGTAACATGCGAAATTGGTCAAACCTTGCAGAAGACAAGGAAGAAAAGGATAAAATGAAAATGTGAAAGAATAGTGGATTTGTCAAATAATTTTGGCTTGAAAATATTGAGAAAAATGTTGACATGTACAACCTATAATTTATTAGAAGTTTAGTGGCTCAATTCATACCTGTTGGATAGGTCTCAAAACCCAGGAAAGACAGACAGTGCTACTTATGCCCTATTTATGTACTGGTGGTTAGGTTACTCTCCACAGTGGAATAAGACATAGATAAAGAATCTCTTCTCTGCATCACCCTGAAGTTACTCTTATCTTCTAGGAGCCTCTTATCAATACACTAGAGGAAAATAAACATTACCTTGTTTACTTGGTTTCATGAATGGCACCTAAACACTCTTCACTCTAGCACTTACTTCATTTTCTATTTAAAAATGGCTAAATTCAAAGTAAAGGTTTAATTTAATTTTTATCTAAGAGACTGCATTCTTGGGTTTCAAAATTATGTCCCTCTCATGAATTTGGCTAGTAAGATAAAAAGCTATGCAAATAATCTACTGATTAGCATGTATGACATCTGTAGAAGGAATATAGGACACTTCCCCTAACCAAATCACATATTTTAAATCAAGTTCCTCAATAGATAAAGTATTGATGTATGGTGTTAGCCATAAGCTATAAGCTTAGCTTATGGCCATAAGCCATAAGCTTAGCTTTAAGCATTTAACTTAAAGTGAAATGTCTCAAACTGTACAAATTAAGATTAATAAAACTGCTGTGGAAAAGAAAGCCCTACTGTTATAATCTAACGGGAACTGGGGCAAACATCTATCCACAACTGAAATAAATTATTTGAACCTGTGAACTTACATGGTGCAAATAATAAGGAAAAAAACAATTAAAGATAATTATTTTGAAAGACTAGGTTGTAAATTCTAATTATAGGCTTCCAAAATAATATATAGTTGAATAAAGTTATTCACGTGCATGCCTACTACATTAATTTACTCAAATATTAGTATAAATCTACCACATTTCACATTGATTCATCTCATAATACAAGCACAATGCATTTGAAATTGGTGTGTCTCAGATCAGACCGGATAATTCAGCCAATCCTTATTTATTTATTTAGTGAAGCAGTTGAAATATGTAAATAAAATGTCATAGAGCTACCAATTTTGCATTGCAGAAAATACAGCTAAATAACAAAACAGAAACTCAAACTCCTCTAAAAGTCTTAGTATTTAAAATGCACCTGCTGTAGCTGCTTAAAATCTAGCAGTGTAATGGGTGATTAGGGCTTTAGTTTTCTTGGAGCAATCACAAAAAACCCCCCAGAAATCAGACATAGTACAAAAGAATCAAATTCCAGTATTTCCTTCTTTCATTACCTGTGAGCACTTTTAGAGCTAATTTTGAATAGCAACATGTAAATATACCCAGAGACTTGTTCATATCTATCTAGTAAAATGAAAAAATCTCAGATACTGTTTACTAGAAAACACAGTCATTATCAATAATTAGAGAGAAGATTGTGAAATCCTGCTTCTGCTCAAGTCAGCAGTTTTACAATGGAAGCATGTTAAGATCACTAGATTTCCAGTCATCATTGTTTGAAAACCACAACTGTTCAAATAAACAGTACTGCAGAATTTTTGAGAAGTGTACCAATTCCAGCTGGGATGGAGATAATTTTCTTCATGGCAGCCTGTATGGTGCTGTGTTTTGGATACATGACTAAAACAGTGTGGATAATGCACCAGTTTTTGCTATTGTGGAGCAGTGCTCGCACAGCGTCGAGTTTTTCTGTTTTACTGACTCTGCCCCTGCAGTGAGTGGGCGGGGGTACCCAAGACTTTGGGAGGGGACAGAGCCAGGACAGCTCTGTGACTAAAGAGATACTCCATGCCATACCACATCATGCTCAGCACGATGCTCAGGGAAAGGAGGAGGAAGCAGGGACGTTTGCGGATACAGCATTTGTCTTCCCAAGTAACTAATGGTTCCATGTGCTGAGGTCCTGCTTTCCAGGAAGTGCCTGGACATCTGTATGCTGATGGGAAGTAGTGAATGAATTCCTCATTTTGTTTTGCTTGCAGGCACAGCTTTGCTTCACTTACTAAACTTTCACTTACTAAACTGTCTCTATCCGAAACTCATGAGTTTTCTCGCTTTTACTTTTCTAGTTCTCTCCCCCATCCTGCTGGGGGGAGTGAGTGAGTCGCTGTGTGCTGCTTAGCTGCTGGCTGGGTCAACCCACCACAAGAAACAACCAAGGAAAGACAGTGTAATTGCAAAATCTAGGATGTAATACCAAAGCAGCATGCCTATAAAGCAAACATTCATAGAGTAAGAAGGACAGAATATAAAGGAAGGGACTCCTCTTTTATCAAAACCCAGCATCACTGAGAGTTCGCTTCCTAAGTCCACTTTAGCTTACAAGTATTTTAGTACAATGTTAACACAATGGCAGACAGACCATTCTTTAAATAATGTGTACTTTGTTTATTATAGTCAGTCTTTAAAGTAGTTATTTATGGATGGTTTTATTGTACTGATCTTTGCATATCAAAAAGAAATCAGAAGAGGTGCCCAGGACATTATTGTAACAACACAGAGCATAATTCAGAAATCTGTCACAGTCATAATTTGCATTCCCTTACACAGTGGGGCTAGAGCAAAAATTTGAAAGGTACATTCTTCAGCAGAAGAGCATGTATCTTTTACCATATGATTTCAGCTGCTGTGGCCATACACATTACCTTCTGCTGGTTAAGTTTTAGTCAGCACTGACTAATCACAAAGGATTCACCTTGCCAAGAGAAAACTAGTAACTTTCTGCACATCACTGTTGGTTATCTATCTTCCTATTTTTAGTTATTTCTCCCCTGTCATCTCCCCTGTCACCTCTGATGCACCTAACCCATTAAAAAAGACACACTGAAGTTCCGCAAAACATCAAATGAAAAGATACAATTACCCATGTGCTTCACAAATAAAGTTGCTTTCCCAAACTACTGAAGCTGACTTGCTGATATTTTACACTGAAGGCATGCTTCCTGTCTGATTTTGTTTCAGAGTTTCTTCTATTACTTTAAGAGGTGACTGATAAATCTGGCACCTGTATATGACATTATTGAATGTGATACCAATATTGGTTGTTTACTATGTGGCCAGAGGATCATTTTTGATTAGCAACTGAAAATGTATATATCTCCTTAGGAAAGACATTCATGCTGATAAAGTGGATCTTAATTGAAAATAGGTAGATAAGACTCACCATCTTGCATCATTCATGGCTCCTTCCACAAGAAATCTCCAGGAATATTGGTTATATCTACATTATAATAGGAGCAGAAGTTTGTGCTGAGACTTCTCACATTTTCAGTTTACTTGTTTCAGGGGGTTTCATTCAAATTTGACATCTGGTTTGAACATTAGTCCAAGAGGGACTTATCCCACAAACCTTTGCTTACTTAGTTACAGGCTACCTAGAGAGCACCACACTGCCCTTCAGCATCTCTCTCACAGATGACATTAGCACTTCATTGCCCATATGATTGCACATGCCACCACTGCCCAGATAAAGTATTTCTTATTTCTAACGTTCTTGTTCCTGCTTGTACCATTTCTGAGTGGCACAATGGTACCTGCTTCCTGGCCTACCTCCCCGGTAGAAGTTTGGATGATATACTCTGTGAGGTGTTTCAAAAGAGGAAGGCAATTTAATTCTGCATGTGCAGAAGCCATGTTGAAAGTACATTTTAATAAGCTCATCTTCCTGGACCTCCTTTTCTGTGGAAGAAGATAGGCAGAATGATTTTTTGGGAGTCCTTGCCACCATGACTGCTTCATGTATGACTGACTGGAGGTTGTGGTCCCAGAAAACAACCTTGGACTTGTGGGACAGCATTATCCTCTGGATGTGAAATTATCAGCAGTTAATGCAAAACTTTCAGATATGGAGCAGAATTGCAGAGCCCCTCTGCTGTAAGCTAGTACATGACTTCAACATCCTTTCATGTAGTTTTGGAACTCTTTTCACGAGTGTCAATCACCCAATGGAGCCTTGCAACTCCAATTTTAGTTAGTAACCAGTTTACAAAGAGTAAGTACACCAGCGGCGATCAATTGCCTCAGATACCATCCGTCAAACTATCTTCCTTCAAATAGTAATAGCAGGAGATACCAACAAAATCATCCAAGTTTTTGACCTCTGTGAGTTCCTGAACTATGAAGGGGAGAGCCAGTTCATGGAATCCATGTTTCCATCTAATGCACAACTCAGGGTTGCTATAACTACCCAAACCTCATGAACTACCACTTCATGCTATGCAAGCCTTGGAGGCCCACCATTGTAGACTTGTAAGCATCTTAACAGGCTTCAGCAGAAGTCATGATGTCTGTGCCTTACCTAACTCTGGCCTAAGAGCTGATAAAGACTAATGCCTTATTCACCATCAGAGACAGGATCTTTAACACTGGTTGGGTGCTTGTCTACACCAGAATAGATGTTGCATAATCTCCATGCTGCTGGGTCATGAGAATATGCCTTGACAACAATGGAGCCCATTTCTGGTTTGACTGGCCATTAGGACATGTAGGCATGAAGTTAAAAGTGCTTGTCTGAGTGCAAGGGGTTATGTAAGAGACTGGGGGTTAATGTTCCCAGTTCTCTCCAAATCATAGGTGCCTGCTGTCCCTTGTAAAACCTCTGCAAGGAGTCAGGGCAGCCTTTCCATTCAGACAGGAATAGTAAGGACTAGTTCTTTTTGAAGCACTACCTCCCACATTCTCCAAATGATCCAGCCATTGAGGACGGTACTCATGTACCTGATTGAGGAGGGCTATGAACTTACTGTGTGTCCAGAAGAGGACTGAGTGGGTTCATAGAAATGTGCTTAAGTCATGATGATTTCTACATATAACTTTCTAAACTACCCTTGACACAACAACAACACTTAAAAGGAACAGGCTCCCAAAATTTCTGGGTCATTTCCGCTCCTTGTGCTCCCTCTGGATGAGGAGATAGATACTATGCTTACATTCTTTGATGCCCCCTAAGAATTGGCTGCTTCAGCTATTCACTTTCTGATAGCTCTTGATCCACAATCTCTTGTGGACAAGCTTGGATTCTCCTATGATGCTCTCTTTTGATTCTTCCTTCTGTACTCACGTGTGGCTTTGAATGCTATAACTGAAACACTGAGGAAACATCTTGGTTCTTGACTTGAACAGTTTCCTTAGAAAAATATGTCATTCAGAAGCTGCTTTGCACAGGGCAGGAGAAAGGTGGAAATTGAAAGAATATTGCTTGTTTGCTGCCACTAAGAAAAGACAGGTCAGGGCTGAGGAATAGAAACGTAACTATGAGAACTGGAGTGAAACTAGGTCACAGTTAGGGAAAGAGGGACTGAGCTGGCCATGGATGAGGGAAAAGAACCTTTTCAAGGAAACCTTTCCCTCCCCTTCTCCTGAACAAGATCATAGTTTGTTTTGTCCATCTCCCCATTTTTCAAACCTTAGGAAAAATGATGCATTTGTCCTACACCTATACCTAAGCTTTTGGCTGAAATAGTGTGCGACTATGTCTGTCCCATCTCATACTGAATGACCAACATGCAGTTCATGTTCCTTGCTGCAGAAGATCCTCACAGCTGGATCCCTTTGGTTCCAGAAACTTCCAAAGATCTTCTACATTGGTATTCCCAATGCAGAGACAATTAGAGTCATTGTAGCCTTTCTACCTCATGATGGGCATTCAACCATCCACAGCTCCCTTTTGTCCATGGCCTCTCTCCATAAACAACATACGTGCAAGAAAGGCACCTAACTTTAAGAAGCCGTCAAGAATCTAAATGGAATGAGTGCCTGTAGCAAGACAGAAATAGGTCTCTCTTCACAACGCTAAAAGACTCCCAGTGTATCTGTGTACCTATGTACTTTGGGTTTGCCTTTTTGCTAGATACTAGTTTTCCTAAGTTATTTGAAGAAATATCAATTCTCTCTCCCACCAAGAGTATTTGCCAGATAAAAGCAAAAGAAGAAGAGAGTCAAAATAAATAAGCGCATAGTATGACTACAAATTTCTGTGTTTTAATGATGTTTGGCAAATTTAGGTCATGGATATTTGTCTGAAAAAGATAATTAGCAGGCTGGAAAGGAGGGCAAATTGATGTGCATTACTTCCTATGCATGACAACACTTCTGTTGATAAAGTTTTGAACAAAAAAGGTAGAGAAAGCTCTAAAGCTCACACAAAGTCTAATTAAGACACATCACTTCCTTGAAATGGTCAACTATCACCACTAGTCATCATTTCAATACCACAGTAAGTTGGTTTTTTTATTAAACTCAATAAAATTCTTGCAACAAACATCCAGAAAGCATTTTTTCAGACAGTGAAAAAAGATTTTTTTTCAGATCAGAAAAAAGATTTTTTCAGATCATAAATACAGTCATCATCTCCAATTAAAATGCTGCCAGATCCATCCACCCGTATGCCATTTTTATGTGCTTCTCCAAATATATGAAAATCTATTTTTTCTTAGTAGATTTGTTTCCAGATGTCAGATTCCATTTTACCTCCTGGGTAAACGCCAATTGAAAGTGAAGGAAGCTCAGTACATTTAAGTGTAACATATTTAACCTGCTTACTTAAAAAGCATGAAAGAGGCTTGGGAGACGAGCGGACCCAAATTTATGCATATGTGCAGAGACCTAACATGTATACATATATGACTGCACACATAACCAGATGCATAGTAATCTCACTATAGATTTAAAATTCCTCAAACTCTGGTTCTGTCAGATTTAATCATACAGGTAAATTTGACTATTTTTGTATCTTTTATAATAATTTTTTATTCTTGTAGATTGACAATAAATTCATTTTTGTAATACCCTGTTTAGCTATCTATGCATAGAAATATATGCATGTGTTGATTCCCAAGGGGATTTTTAAAAGAACTTATGTTAGGAGTACTGACTCTAAATGAGGTTTGTGTTCCTGAATCACTCAAGTGCTCTGGAAAAATCCCAAATATATTCCACAATGAGATAAAGATGAAATGCATCAATGATTCTTCCAAGTCAAACAACAGAACTTTGGTTTTATGATCTTGTCTGTGCTTCCCCCATTCCATCTGCCCAATAAATCACATAGAGTAAACAGCATGGAATACAGTTGGCTTATTTTAAGGATAAAGATCTACTGAAACCTTGTTTAGATTAGGAGACAGCAGTTCCAGGGAGAGTAAATCTGTCACACTTTATATTTAGGTGTTATGCCATCCTTCTCACAGACCAAATCCTCAAGTTATATTCTCTTCTTTTCTTTACAAGTACATCCAACCTGATGTCAAACGTTCTTTACCACACTTCCTTTAACTACTGTAAAATTCCATGCCTCCTCTGAACTCTGCAGGCGATGATTTAATTAGTGCTATTTGTTTTCTTTGCCTGATTTTTTTCTAGAGTGCACAAACAGCCTCAGTTTTAGCTCCTGGTAATATAGTCTCTCTGTGTACATCAGCTGCTGAGAATCCATGCTGTTCAATAGAGCCATCTTAGGTTTAGATTTCACCTTCCCCTTTACTTCGGATAGTAACCCTGGAATCAAATATACGATTATTGGCTGTTTCATAGAAAGAACTGAGATAATCTTAGAAGCATAGAATCATTTAGGTTGGAAAAGACCCTTAAAATCATCGAGTCCAGCCATTAACCTAGCACTACCGAGTCCACCACTAAACCATGTTCCTAAGTGCCATGTCTACATGCCTTCTGAATACCCCCAGGGATGGTGACTCACTTCCCTGGGCAGCCTGTTCCAATGCTTGACAACTCTTTCGGGGAAGAAATTTTTCCTAAGATCCAATCTAAACCTCCCCTGACACAACTTGAGGCCATTTCCTCTTGTCCTATGGCTTGTTACTTGGGAGAAGAGACCGACACCCACCTCGCTACAACCTCCTTTCAGGTAGCTGTAGAGAGCGATAAGGTCTCCCCTAAGCCTCCTTTTCGCCAGGCTAAACAACCTCAGTTCCCTCAGCCACTCCTCATAAGACTCGTTCTCCAGACCCTTCACCAGCTTCATTGCCCTTCTTTGGAAATGCTCCAGCACCTCAATGTCTCTCTTGTAGTGAGGGGCCCAAAACTGAACACAGTATTCGAGGTGTGGCCTCACTAGTGCCGAGTACAGGGGCACGATCACTTCCCTAGCCCTGCTGGCCATGCTATTTCTGATACACGCCAGGATGCTATTGGCCTTCTTGGCCATCTTGAAGCCATGTTTTGTTCTTCACAAAATGTACCTATTCAAATAAGTACTGCTGTACTGTATTTGACATTCAAAAATCACCCGTGCTATCAAAGCATTGGAAGAAACACATAAAACAGGCCATAAAAATGACTCCAAATATGATCCTAAAGCAGAATCTCTCTTGAGCAGAGCCTGTTGAATTTTTTGTGATTTGCAAATGGCTTTACATGAAGATTTTTTAAATGTAAGCAAAAGATAGATTACCTTCCATACCACTCAAAATTGAAAGGTTATTTCTACATTTTGCAGCAAAGTTCATAGACAACTGCATTCTGCCATAGCTGGATTTCTGTGATGCAATTTCACATAGTAAGACAAGTCAAGCTAATAACCTGCTCCTTACTTCCAAAATTTCTATTTCTCCCCTGTCTCCCTCTCTGTCCAGTCCCAACTATGCCCTCCTTCCAGCTTCCTTATGCATCATTCTGACTAGCACCAGAGGTAAGCACCAGATAATTCACTTCGCTAATCTGGCAAAAAAGTAACACAGCAAAAAAGAACTAGTATTTTGCCAGGTTAGTGAATTGGATTGCTTACAGAAATATCTGTTGAGCACCAGAGTCAGAGGAAGGAAAGTGTCAGGACCGTGCAGCTAAGCGAAAGGTGAGGGGAAAGAAACACTTCCACTCTCACGTGCTAGTGAGTCAGAATAATTTTGTTTGCTTAGATATCAAATGGCTACTATATTGTCTGATAACATTGGAATACAGCAAGCTGTTACATCTATTAGAAAGGTCTTGCATGTGTTGTGGATAGCTTACTTTTTTGCTCAAGCAACAAACAGTGAAAATGAAGATTTGCTTACCCCATAACCTGCATCCATGACAACATGAAGCCCATAAGTCTACAGAATATGTATTAATGACAACAATATACAACACTAAAACATGTCCAAAGACATATTACTAATTTAAGCCTGTTTGATGATGGATAAGCTTTCAGTGGTGTGGAGGCCATTCTGGATCCAGTAAGTTGTTTTCTTTGCACTGGATTTAAGACAAACTTTCTCTCATTTCTTAATAAACAAAGATTATAATAGCTACGGAACAGTCCCTTTCAGAATTTCTTACTGCAGCTGCCCACCAAATAATCAGCAGCTCAATACAAAAATATGTAGATGCTCTATTCTGTATGCTTGAAGTAGGCGGCTGTACTGGCTAAGCACATCTTTGATGTGATGGGAGAAGTCCAAAGGAAAGGACTCAGTGACTCCACAAAGTACCTATAGCGAATTTGAACAAGCATTTGTGAGCTGAATAAATGACAATATAGAAATATGGATCCTGAAATCTGAGAGCAACATGCCATTTCTTCAGATCTGATACTGGAATAATCATTGCTAACAACACTGAATTTAATCTATTTATTCAGATCGAGAATGTAACAAACCCCCAGACTCCTCTTTCTCCTCTGAAGTGAGGAAGAGACTTAAGTCAGACCAAGTCTCTTAATTTCTCTCCCCCTTGTATAGCGATACAGAATCTCCTCTGATACTAATCAGAGACTGCATGCTTCACTTTATTGTGTGTAATGTCAGAAGGTTCTCCAGACTGGAACTAGAGAAGAAGGATATGGAGACAACAAGAAAAGGAATTCAGTTTCATAGCCCCTCTTCATCTGAATGCGTTTGTTTGCCTGAAGCAAGGATAGTCCAGGTAGCGTGCTATCAAGCAATGATCTGAGCCATGATCAAAGGTATGGGAGCTGAGAACAGGCTTCAAATAGGAAAAAAGTCCTCAGAGGGGAAATAAAATTTGTTGTGTTTAGGACAAAGGAAAAGAATGACCAGATGGCATAGTAATTGTTTCAAGAGTGGGGTTTTTGCCCTTTATCTGCAGATTTTGTTAGCTTGTGTTGGTAATAGGAAGAGACTCTTTCACTGATGATTTGCAGCGCACTCTCATTCCGTGGGCTGGAGCATAGCTGTCCCTATGAGGATCTAGTACCCACCACTCATCAGCATAGGTAAAACCTACATTGTTGTTTGAAGTTCCTTGAGAATCCCACAGAGACTGCCAGGATCAGTAGAGCATAGCAACAGCAATTCCCATTGCTATAGAAGCTATAGCAGTTGCATCTAAAGCAGCCTGAAAAGAAATCTAGGAGAAGACAAATTGACTGTCATACCAAAATGAACTTTCATTTATCTCTGTACTCCAATGGCAACTTATGAATAATATACTCTATTTCAGGCCAATTTAGCATAGTCAATTTCAGTACTGCTGCTGGATCATTTGAAATGATCACCTGAAGGCGTGCTGTTAAACATTAATTCGCAACACAGAGGTACACGCTTCATTTTCTTTGGAAACACCTTGTCTTTTGAGACCTGTTAACTTGCGACCAATAGAAATACCAACACTTTGTGAATCTTTCAGAAAGTCAGGGAAGCAACAATACCATTATGTGACTTACACTGGTCACAGGAAAACTTGTTCTACATTGTTACACAAATGCTAAACATAAATTCTTCTTGCTATGTTGCCCAGCACAACAGAGTCTGATCCAAACTAGGCCCTTTGGTGCTACCAATAAACAAACAAATAAATAATTGGGTGCATTTCTCTGATGGTAGCCAAATAGTCTGTCCTTTCACTCCATCCACAGTACTGTTTAGAAGCACCAGCCAAACACAACATATGTGGCACGAATTCTCTCTTTCTGTTACCTAACACATTCATGGCAGAATAAAATTGTGCGGGTCTGTTAAAAAGTCTTTTTACAGGATACTGTGAAAGACTCAGAGCCATTAAAATCTATACTTTTTTCAATTTGCTTAGAAAAATTCCATTATGAGTTGTATTTTCAGATGTAATACTAAATCTGCTACTTCTTGACTTGAATTTTATTGCCCAATTTCAACAATTACAAATGGCTGCAGCAAGACTGGCTTAAATGAGTGGTGTTTTCTGTGTGGTCCCAGGCCCTGTTTCACCGATTACTGTTCAGCCTTGTGTACAAATGCAAAGCTATTAGTCCACAACTAGGCTTTTTATGTAATGTGTTCTGTAAACCTTTGAGAGCCAAGTGGAGAAGCCTTAGTTAAAATGAATAAGTAATTCCTTTTATGGCCCCCTCTGTCTTCAAAGCACAGCTTCCATTAACACAGTGCTCAATTAAGCAAAACAGGCTCTGTGTGCCTAAGGTGAGGAGCATTTATGGTATGAGATGACATCTCTTAAAAAAGAATCAAATTCCCTGGTAATCTTGATGCTCTTGCTTGATTCAGGTAGTAGAACTGGTAGTGAATTCTGAGAATGAGGTAGGGGTTTGCTATCAAAACTGGAGAAGAGATATTAAAGGGAAGGCTGCTTTGAAAAACATTCTTCTCCCTTCTTCCTCTCACCCTTTATAATCCATTTCCATAGAAGATATATAGAGAGTTTTATATAAAGTTAGGGATATAGCTAATTTTCCACTGCATGTTCCATTCCTGTGTCAGGGGACATGCAGGTTTAACTTAATTCTACATGAACCTGTATTAATTCAGGCTCTGTACCTGCATTTTTCTCAAAGGAGGGATTTATAAAGGTATAGGATGACTAGCCAGTAACAGCATTGCTCCTACAAAAGCCAGGTTGCTGAAATGGAAAGAAGAGGTGGGCTCAGGAGTCAAGGTCTTCTTCCTACATCTACATTACCCATGAAATTCCCAATACCCCTACTCATAGAAGATATCAATGAAGTTTCCAGAGACAAAGCTCCAGCTTTCTAACCTTGCACACCTCCCAAAAGAAGAAAGCATGACTCCTAGACTTGCACTTTTCCAAAAGGGCACAAATTAAAGGGGATTCTCCTCTTTGTAATTGAATAGAATATATTCAATCTAGTTCATATAGATAAATATTAAGAGTAGAACTATCAAAGCAAAGTTTGTTGCATAACTAGAGGTTTAGTTGAGCCTTGTGAAGAGTTCTGGATCAGACAGAAAATGAGGCTTATGCAAATGCAACTGTTCAGAACAAGAGCATCCAAAACGGGAGGAAAAAACGTTTTAGTCCTGTTACATGAAGAACAGACTGGTTCTCCAGGAGGAGATTTTTCTTTACTTTGTAACCTGCCTTTGGGTTCGTTAGGTTTATAGTTACCTTGGGAACAATGCTAGCAAAAGAACCAGAAAAAGATTAGATTGGTATTTTATACAGTATTGTCCCCTACTTCAAACCCAGAATTTATTTAGCTACAAAAAGGTTGTAAAAAATATTGGTTTATTACTTCCATATCCGGTAACTTTTAAACCTCCCTGTAATATTCTTTCTTCTTTTTTTTTTCCTTACTTTACATGTATTTTCACCACTTACTTTATATGTATTTGAACAATGACAAACTAAGAAAATTATGCAGAAACATTTTGAAATACATCACATTTAAATATTCTCAGATTTTTTTAAAAAAACCAAAGTTTTCAAATTTTCATTACATTTATATTCAATTTATTCTGTGTAGACTTCTAACTTAAAATTCCTACTGTATTAAAAAAAAATACATAAAGTGCTGGCACTGAGGTAACTTTATAATTAATGAAGAAAAACAAGCACTTTTAGAGTGTTTCACCTTCCCCTCCAGGAAGAGATGAATTCTGCCCTAAAATTACTTATTTCCCACTATTCACTTGGAAGAGTCTAAACAATATCTCATACATAGATATCTACAGTGAAGATGTCTACAGCTGGCTAGCTGCATTGCAGCAATGAATTTATTTATTGCTAGCACAACATTCACAACTTGCTCATTACCCCTTTGTAGTCTACCTTTACATACTGAAAAGTGTCTACTTTTCAAGCTGAAAAACAAAAATTAATTCTGCTTTATATTAACCAATATATGCCAAAACCATATGCCAGAAACTCAATCAAAAATTTTTCTTTAGACACCTTAAGGACCTCATGGTAATTCCTCAACAGCACATCCTTTTCCAGTCCATCTAGGAAAGGAAAATGAAGTAGAACATAACAACATAAACTGTAGCCTTACCTGAGTGCTTGTAGAAGATGATTCACATCACTGTATTACAAATACATAGAAATGGTGTAAATTCTGAATGAGAAAGGATACATTCTTATGGCTCCTGTTCTTGTCCCAATTGCCAGAATTTTCTGAACTGGGTCAAAAGCTAAGGCAGTGGGTAGATAAGGAAAACCATGGCGAACCGTCTGAAACAGAACAAATGAGCAAAGTGATTGAACTGTAACCACAGATAACAGTATGCATGTTTTATGTTATGCGTATAGGAAGAGACTCTGTATTTTGCCATATGTAGTAGTATTTGTAATACATTTCAAGAAATGTATTTTAAAAGATACAGTATTTTGAATACAGAGGTGAATTTCACTCATGTCAATTTCTAGATATGCTCTTTACTCAGTAATATTTTAAATTGTTTTGTTGTAACAAAGTAGATTGCAAAGTATATGCCAATACACAACTGGTATACACTGCTTATATGGTATACTGAAAAATAACCTCAATATGCAAGGCAGCTGAACTGTAAATTGAAAAAAAGACACATAATATGCTTTTAAAACAGTCACAAATAACCTCAGCCTCAACAGAACAGCTTCAGCAGAAAGAAATGGAACATGTCCAGGGGAAGAGATCCAATAAACCAATAAACGGAATTGAGTCTACAAGGTAAAAATCCTTAATATCAATTTAAAAAACAAAGACGCCAGAGAAGATGGTCTCAAAATGAGGAACTGAACCACTCACCTTTTCTTAATCTTTATCTATAATACTATGCTTTTAATTCTAATTTTTGCAGAGATACCTTGGGGAATAAATGAACTGAGCATGATGCAACTCATCCTTGAGTTTGAAGACTGCCTCAAATATTTTAAGTTATCTTAACCTGGATGTGATGACCAATATGACCTGCCTGATTCGTATGAGGAAGAATCCAATGAGGAAGAACACTAACATAAGAAAAAAATTGAAAATAACTAGACTAGACTATACAAATACACATAAAAATGAACTGTAACTCATTTTGTGTGTGACTGCTTACCTAAAATTGGGTAACAAATAATATCTTTTTTTAGTATAATGTTTTATAATATTTAATATGATATAATATTGAACGCTAGGATTGACTTTTTTTTTAGTATATGGTTGGGACTGGAGAGGAATTACTTTGAACTGAATGAAATGTAACTTTTTAAGATTTTTTTTTTCTTCCTTGAAATCATCTTATTCATGAACTGTGTCTGCTGAAGCATTCAGCAGTCCCTATGGAACAACTTCAACAAAAGGGATTCCTTAATTGCAGACCTGTTGAGTAAAAGGCAGCTGATGATTTATACAGCTGTTATCACTCCAACTCTTCCATTACAGCTGGAAACACTTGAACTGATATTCACAACTAGTTTGGGAACAACCAAATGTATATTTTTCAGCAAATAACCACTTCCTTAAAAGAACTCTTACTCATCTCATATCTTCATTATTCCTGATAAGGGATGTCTTTTAAAAGAATGTCTAATTCTTAGTTTCTAGACTGCAAAAACCCAGAAACATATGCTACTTCAGTAAGCTGTAGAAAAGTAACTCACTTTTTATGTTAATGTAGACATTTATCAAAAATCTCCACAACTCTGTTTCTGGTTTGGTTTGCTTTGTGGTTTTGTTTTGTTTTTTGGTTTGGGGGGTTTTTTTGTTGTGGTGGGTTTTGTTTTGTTTTGTTTTGTTTTACCCTTCTCATCTTCTCAAGTGGTAGGATTACTCAAATATAATTTTTTTTATTCTGACATCTAAGCTGGAACTAGACTTACATACTATAAAAATGTTTTTACCTCTCATGTCACAAAAACATCAGGAATTATGAATTGTAGTATTTTCTAGTATGTTGAATGTTTGGTCTAACCGCATTACTAATTTTCTATTATATTTAAGATTTCTGTATTCTTGTGAATATATGTTCTTCCTCATCTGAAAAAAAACATATATTTCACAAATTATGTTTTTTATTATTTATTATAGAGACCATTTCTAAAAATTAAGTTTGAATTTCTAGCAATTCCAGTCACAGTAAATTTTTCTGATGTTTAGCTATGCCTGGAGCTTTCAGGACTATTTTCTAGATCTAAGAATGCAAAGATCAATATTTTTAAAGACTTATTTGCATTCTTGCCTATGTATTTACCATCTGCTTTGTATTTTCGGTATTTCTGCAATCTACAGTCAGACTTTTCATTTGGAAATTTTAATTGGGTCCTGTTATTGAGACAGAACTATGTTTTAGAGGCACAGTAATGTATATCTTTTCAGGATCATAGTTCAGTAAAAATTCTTGAACTCTAAGACTGACTCAAAAGTGTTATTTCTATTTTGCAGCCATTTTCCAAATCTGACTATTTACACTAATTCCAATCAGGAAGTTCTTGTGAATGCAAAATTCTGCCATTTGTAGAATTAAAAAAAAATATTGTTGAAGTCTACTGAACATCCAAATAAATGACAATTTTCAAGTAAAATATTTATATTTATTAGGACTCTAAATAAAGGACAAAACCAGTCTGGAAGAAGAGCCAAGCTATACTGTACACAGTTAAGGCAGAAAAAGATGGTTTTAAGATTGAGATTTTGGCACAAATTAGAGCAGCCTCAGAAGTTATTCTGAAGATCAAGCCTATTCAACAGAAGAACAGGGACAAGATGTAACACTTCAGACTCTCAGACTCTTCTCCGCAGCTTTGGTCCAACATCCCTTCTATATCCAAGGACTGTGAGAAAAATCAACATGAAAAGCTACCACTTGAAGTAGATTTTTCAATTACGCATTGATAAAGCTAGTGTGAGCATACGTGTAAGAATGAGTAATGATTCTAGAACTGTGCCTGGGCTTCCTTACAGCATTTACTAATACAGACGAAGAAGAGGGGAAGGCCACAAAATTAACTTGATCCTAGGGTGACAAAAAAAAGTATGTTCCTACTTAATCTGAGTTGTGTCTAGTAGGAACAATGTAGACCAAAACTATCAATGGTGAGCAGAAAACGCAAAACAAAGTAGATCTTTTTTCCAAAATTAAACTATCTCAATAGCAGGCAAAAGCAGAAAAAAAGTATCCTAAAACAGCCTGTGTTCAAAGAAATATAGGACCTACCTATCCCAAATGCCCTAAGAAAGAAGGTACCAAAAAAAAAAAAAAAGAGAGAGAGAGAGAGAGAAAAGCAGACAGCAGATGGAGCCAGGACTGCTTTTCTCCACATTATGAGGCTTTCTTTTATATCTCCTTTTCTGGCATGCTGTCTCTAGAGGCAGTCTGTGCTCCCTAGGACATACAGTTTATGTGCAATATGTGAAATAATTTCTTTGAAACAGAACAATTACAAATGCAGCTACAATTTCAGCATAAATCTTTGTTCAGCTTTGTTATTCTCTTTTAAATTCTCTTTTAAATCATTTAAAGCAAATATTCCTATGGTGAATTGTATGTATATATCATTAAAGTAATCTTTACACAACCAATTTACCTAAATGAATATAGGAAATTGATTATTTGGGCTTGCTAGTATTCTACCAATGAACATTTTAATATGCTGTACAGAACATAATAACAATCTCTTTCTGTCTAAGATGCCACGATATATTTCATTAGCTGAAAAAAGAAAATCGCACTAGTAATAATATGCAATATCCAGTATAATTGTTCACATGGTGTACAATGTGATTTTTCAGTATAAGAGTTTTTCTTAACTTTTGTTCTATGGTAGTTTATACTATACTTCAAAGACACCATTTTTTCAAAGTGATTTTTATATTCTCTAAATAGCTCCAGAAAATACAGGACTAAACTCAATTTTAAAATGTATCAATTAAGTAATATGGGTTATAGTCAAAAGTGTTCCTGCTAATTTGCATAAACTTAAAATTTGTAACTTTTCTACTAATATTTTACAGATACCCTGTTTTGTGTAACATTTGCTTAGGTAAATAATTTTTGAGAAGATGTCTATTTGTTAAAATCGAACTATGTAGTCTAAGTGTGTGACTCAGGATGTAGAATCTACTTTCAAATGGCAACCAACATGCCACATGCAAAAGTCTCGTTGAAGCAAGTAATTGATTGGTTTACAGAATAAAGGATCAAGTGTGGACTGAAACCTATATAGCCTCTTACTCAGCTATGTAGGAAATTTAAAAATGTCAATGATTACAGCTTTCACCAAGGTTGTAGTGGTGAAAATGGGTGCTTATAAAGATGAGCTGCCATGCATTATATTGCTATAAGACCATGACATCCGTCATTTATAGGCTTCTGGGCCTGGAATCTCTGATTGGTAAGACTGCTCCCTGCTTAGGAAAGATGGAAAGAGGACAAGGTATCACTAGGCTTCCAACCTAAGGAAACAATACAGGAGGGATACATTTTTAATTAGTTACATTTTCATTTTTCAAAGGAATATTTTTTGTAAAAATCCCAGCTTAGATAAAACTTTCCAAAATTTCAAACCCAAGCCATGGATTCCATTTAGCTCTTACCCTCCATTAGGAGCCAGGGCTTCTGAGCATGTTCACAGGATATTCTAAAAACTACCTTTTTTTTTTCCCCTTAGATCAAGACACCCATAGATAGTTCTTTTGCTCTGTGTAAAGCTAGAAACAGTCATATGGAAAAAGCCATCTACAAAAGGGACTCTGCAGCTATAGACTGGGAAGGCTGATTGCTGTCCCTGGCAAGATGGTGAAATAAAGACTAACTGAGCACACGGATAAAGATCATCTGCAGAAGCCAGCAGAGTTTCTACAATGGGAAATCCTGTCTGACTAGTTTTCTCTAATTCTATGAAGCTGTCAGCATGCATGTCAATAAAGGGGATATGAATACATGTAACTTTTCCAGAAGCCTTCCAATAACAGGTGATTTTGTGGGCATGGTTGGCATTCCTCTGAAGTCTTTGGTTTAATGTGCAGCAGCAACCCAAAAAAACATGTAATGTTGGACATCATCAGGAAGAGCATAAAGAATAACACAGAGGGCATCATTTTGCTACTATATAAAACCTCTGTGAGCCCATTACTTGAGTACTGCATACAGCTCTAGTCTCCATATTTAAAGAAGTAGTCAAGTCAGAGCTGATATAGGGAAGGCAACTAATGTCCAAAGTGATGGACACAAGCCTTATCAGGAAAGACTAAAAGTGCTGCAACTTCAGTTTGGAGAGAAGTCTGTGGGGGGATATGACTGAGATTTGCATCATCAAGAGAGTGAGTAAGCTAAACATGGAACTGTTATTCAGCAAAACCACAGAGCCATTGAAAACAAATGAAAGATTACTTTAAAACAGAAAAAAAGAAAATACTTCTTTACACAACAGGTAATGAACTTCTGAAACTTGGCACCATAGGAGATTGTGAAGGCTGACAGTATCAGCAGGTTCAAAAAGGCATTAGACAAATTCATGGACATTATTGATAAATGGATTCTAAAAGGACTGGCTAAGGATAAACTCTCTAACATCTCCAATCCAGTGATGGTGGATGATGGGAGATTAGAAAGGGAATGGACTGAAGAAAGTGATCTAACTTATTACTCTCCCTAAATGACATATTCTATTTCCACTGTCAGAGACTGACTGCTGGACGATATGGACCATTGGTTTGTCTCAGCAGGGTATTTTTTATGAGCTTATTATCTTCACCAGCAGCAGCGCATCTGAGAGAGGGAGAAAAAGGAGATCGGTATTGGTGGAAAAAAACACATTAGAGAAATAACATGGAATATGCGGGTACACAAGGGAAAAATATAAGTGTTACTGAAATAAGGAATACAGGGTCAGGAAGAAAAGATATGCACAGGAAACAATCAGATTAGTAAAAAAGTTTCATAAGATTTACACAGACAACTTTTGGCACAGAAGAATAATACTTTCAGCAATAGGCAAATTTGTTTTGTCTTTTAGTTTTTAAATTACAAAACTTACTTTGTTATAAAAGGTCACTTAAATAAGCTATGGTAGAATTTTGAGAAAATATCTGTCCTGGATATAAAGTAGACTTCAAACACAACCTGAAATTTTAACAGTTTAGTTTCAGAAATTTTATACACTGTTATATTTATATGAAAAAATCAGAGATATATTAGAGTATTTGAAATGAATTGACTTGTATATTATACATTTTTGTACTATGGACTTATGAAACCTTTTTTCCTTTGAAAGCAGCTTAACGTACTGCAAAAAATTAAACCATAAGGTTGCAAAAATCAGTATCAATTCTATATTTTTAATATGTATTGCTTTCACTCTACTATTTTTAAAAAGTTTGTATGCAGCCCATATGACTGTTTTTGAAACATGCTAGTTCTACCACACATTACATGATTTTTCAATTTCTTCATATCACTTGGCCCTGAAAAAGAAAGTACATCCAAAGGCATCTTCCAGACAATTAGTTTAAAAAATAACTAAAATGAAGAAATCTTGCAGTCCTCACTAAAGTTCCTTCTTTCATGACAAAAATCTCTGCAGAAATTTCAGAGATGTGTTTTTGCACTGTCATTTTCAGTTCTACAAACTGGATGTTAAAGACTATCAAATAAGGATGGTCCTATTCGCATATGATTCATATTGATACAAATAGCCAAGTTAAGTGAACCACAGGGGAAAAATAAGGCCTTCTGAATTTCAAAAAGCATTCTCCTCATGCTTGTTCTTTGAATTATACTGTAGTCTATCAAAAATACAAAATTAATATCATTCAGACAGAAAAATCCACAAATAAATAAAATGACATTGATCCCCAAACTGCATCCTTCCTAGTTCACAGCACAGGTGAGGTTGGAAAGGAACTCTGCAGACTGTCTAGTCCAACCCTGCTCAAAGCAGAGCGGTTGGATTTTAATCTTACTTGTTTGATCTATTTAAATCAGTGTTGCTGTGGCCAAGCAACCACTTGACACCATCTTGCCATATCTACTACAGCACTGAGTTACAGCATAATAAGTCAATAAAGTAAGTTACAGGGTAATACATGAATGCAATCATCCCAAGGTAGGTATTATCCCCTTTGGAGAAATCCTAAGTTCAAGAGAAGACATTGTATGCAAAATGATTTCACCTCTTCCCTTCCCATTCTTTCTAAAAGAACTCAAAAGAAAAAATAAAAAGACAAATATACATAAAGGGAGGAAATGGAGAATGCAATGAAATTATTGCATCCGTTGTTCAGTGAATATGCTATAATGGACTTCCCACTCTTGCCATTTAAACTGGCAAGAAGAAATAGGGCATCAACCTATAGAAAAATGTCACAGGTTTTATTAAAACTATATTTGGCCTTGGCTTTAATGTAAAATAATTAAAAGCCAACCCTAAACCACTGATTTCAAAGCTCCATTTGGCCTACCTACTTAAGCAAGATTTCTGTCCAAATGGGGAATCATTATAGTCAAAGAATTAAAACAGTAGTTCATATTGATTTTGTTGTTGGTTTTGCATCATTTAACCATATTACTCTAGAACTTCAAATAGTTTGGTTCAGAATATCATGTCTGATGGAGATCTGTTTTATGGGTATTTACAAGAATTGTAAAATCATTCAACATATCTGACAGCCCTGAAAGGACAGTATTTTTGTCTTCACTATGACTATGGATGCAGAAAATAACATAATTTCATAACTTTAATGAGAAATAAAAAATATAATAATCTGTTTTTATTAAAGTTACACCAGACCAACATAGCAATAACTAATTAATTTTGCATGTCTTCCTATTTTTTGATTTTCTGGAACTTTGCTACTTTAGGCTGATTATGTCTTGTTCTGTTATGGCTAATTGTGGTTACTGTTCTGAAGTAGATGTTTTGTTTGCTGCTTTCAGGATATTTTAATTTTTAAAAGTCAGTCATAACGGGGAATTAAGAAAAATTTGCAAGAAAATTCCATTATTTTGCTACAAAAGAGTTCTTGGAGGGTTTGGTTTTTTTTAAAAGCTGTAGAAACACAGTGTTAAAACCCTACTTTGATATATAGATAATCTGTATTATTGGTGTATTCCTGAGGAAATCTTATTTGGCAACATAATTTGGCATTCCTGTATACAAACGCTATTACCAGACTTCATTACTAGCATTTACAACATTGTCTACTATTTATTACTAATTCATAATTCATCTTCTCCTACCTTCTTTCTGTATGCGTATTGTATGCAATTTGAGGACTTTTTTTCTGATGCTGAATTGAGAATTTAATCTAGAGTTATCGGCCAGCATCTCATCTCACATATGGTGAAGGTATATACCAAATGAAATGGCGGTATTTTGTGGCAGCTTTTTGCCCTCTAACAGCGAAATCCAGCAGATCCTGCACATGACTCTCCCCCCGGCATTGCCCATAATGCTACCAAGCGCATAGCTCACAGGCACAAATGAAGACACTATATCCAAAGATCATAAGAATCAGATCTCTGTTTACATAACCACATGCCAGTTTTCCTGCTTTTGTCTCATTCAGTGAGCATTTAGAAATACATGTAGGGAGAAACAATGAATAAACTAGGGCTCTTTGGACCCACTACAATTAACTTTTATCCACAGCTATGATGCAATGTATCTGTAATACAACTGATGCTGGACAGGCGTAACTGAAAGCACATATCTATCCTTAAAGGATACAATAGATGGAATGGGATGAACATAGCCGAGATGAGCATTCATAATTTATTTAATATGACTTTTTGTGATGTCCAATGGATAATGCAGAGATTTTCTCACAGGAACTCTTGCAAAGAACACACACAGAATAGCATCCATCCTTCCCATATGTTGTGTACTGTTCAAACCAAATGTGATGGAGGACAGGAACAAAATATAAGCAGATACTTCAAGAAAATAAAAAGATGGGATAAAGGCTAGATTGTCACATATATACATGTAACTGAATACTAGCTGAATAAGGGACATGACTTCTGAGTGTTTGACCTCACAGCATTCTTACATAGCAGATTTTTTAATGAAATCTAAGCAATTATTTTTAATTGATCGGATTCAAATTCTGCAAAAAGACATGCTACCATATACACCTGTATCTGCACACATACCACTGAATTGAGTAAGGCTACTTTTGAGTATATGCATTCATGAACTCAAAGCCTTAAATATTAAGGGTCATTTTTTTTTCAGTACCATATACAACTTAACTTCAAAGGAACCATAAAAAGTGCACCTCATCAGACTTTGACCCTAGCTACAGGCGACAGATTGTCTCTAGTATTTTTTACTATTCATAGTCTTTGCTGGTGATCTGTTAGGAATGGCCACAGCACTGCACAAAGATAACATCTTATTATCATTTGAGCATATTTACCAGCCATCTGTACCTAACAATATTGCTTTCTCTCCTCTCTACAGATGCACATTACTTATACTTCTAATCATACAGTCTTTTAACTTTCCCCTATAATGATTCCAACATACATTGTGACAAATTAATATATCCCTATAAGCGGCTTCTATAAACACTTTTTCTTAGAATAGCCAATAGACCAGTACATTTGTGTAGCTTAGGGTATATTAAATCACTTCTCTACTGCTACCTTTTCTCTGTTTATAAAGTGAACGTACTAATACTAAATTTTCACAGCATGTTCATGCACACTTCAAAAAGGGATTTGGGCATATACCATACACCAGGGAGTATCAGATGTCTCAGAATAAGAGTCAGATATGAATGGAGATTCATCTAAACTAACCAAGTGAGAATGTCTTAGGGGTCTGTCTGCCAAGGGGTCTGTCTTAGATTTAGTTCACCTCTGCTGAGGACAGCTGCATGTTTTACATAGTATATGTATTTCTACTTGGAAAAAAAAAATCTCCCACTACTTCATATTTTTATCCATGAACCTCTAAGTAATTTCTTTAAAAAATGAAGTATAAATCTTTTTCTTTCAGAAATAAGTAGAAAAAAATGTTGCTTATACAACCGAAGTTTTACACCACAGCTCTATGATTGGAACACTCCCTGAGATATAGGCTAACCAGGCTGAATTTCCTCCATCCTCCCAGAAGAGATTCAAAATTGCTTTTCCCACTACAATAGTGAGAAAATTTCTCATTAACTAACTGGTGGCCCACAGGTGAGGTACAGCATCTCTAGTGCGTCCAGTTCCCACTAGCAGGGAGTAACAGTTAAGAGGATAAAAATTATGGAACACAAAATAAAGGAGAGACAAGAAGAGAAAACTTGGGGATGGGAATTAACTTTGTGAGAAAAGCCGTATCCCAGGTATAAACTCAGTACAGTTCTCACAGGATGAGAGATAGCATCACCACATGTCCTGGTTTCAGCTGGGACAGAGTTAATTTTCTTCCTAGTAGCTAATATAGTGCTGTGTTTTGGATTTAGGATGAGAATAATGTGATAACACACTGATGTTTTAGTTGTTGCTAAGTAGTGCTTATACTAGTCAAGGACTTTTCAGCTTCCCATGCTCTGCCAGGTGCACAAGAAACTGGGAGGGGCACAGCCAGGACAGCTGACCCAAACTGACCAAAGGGCTGTTCCATACCATACGACATCACGCTCAGTATATAAACTGGGGGGAGTTGGCTGGGGAGCAGCGATCGCTGCTCAGGGACAGGCTGGGCATCGGTCAGCAGGTCATGAGCAATTGCATTGTGCATCACTTGTTTTGTACATTCTTTTATCATTATTATTATTATATTCTCTTCCTCTGCTGTCCTATTAAACTGTCTTTACCTCAACCCATGGGTTTTACATTTGTTTCTGATTGTGTCCCTCATCCCACGGTGGGGGGGGAGGGGGGGGTAAGTGAGCGAAGTGAGTGGCTGTGTGGTGCTTAGTTGCCAACTGGGTTTAAACCACGACACCACACCAGATTGTAGGGGTCAGGCGTGTGCTATGTAAATGTGAAGACACTGCGTTCCTCAGTGTGTTCCATGTTTTTTTCACCATTTCCAGGATATCCAGGGATTTTCCAGTCCCATCATCAGCTCAAGGAAGGAAGACTGGAGTTCTGTTATGATGGTCTGATCTCTGAACAGAGAGAATATTAAGCTATCCTTAATATATACTTTCAGTGAGGAGGGACATTCTCTTTCTTGTGAGGAAAAAAAAATATATCCTGAATTTCAATTCTTTATCCAAGGACTCCACGTGATCAAAATTAATGAACCCTTGGATTAAAAAACAAAACAAACACAAAAAACCCCCACTTGAAATGGCACACAAAATTACAGTAAATAGTTTAACTTTTAGGTTGCCCTGTGTGGAATCACGAGTTGAGCTCAGTGATCCTTGTGGGTCCCTTCCAACTCAGGATATTCTATGATTCTTATATTGCTAAAAATGCAAGGTCAGCCATAAAAAGCAGAAAAATCAGAACATACATGAATTAAGATAATTTATGCAACATGAATTTGTTCCCCTCTGGTAGGGATTAATGAAATTATCTTTTTCTGTCATAGAACTTTTGCCTCACTCCATGAATACTACAGTCCAGTCTGTCCTATGGACAAACCAAAAGTAAACAATTAAAGAGCTGTTGTCTGGCAAACTTGTCTATTTGGTACAAAATAGGAAGGTGCAAGGTACAATTCAGATGCAAAATTGCAGAAAAGAAATTCCATCAATGCTCTTATCACTTAGTTTTATAAACGATCAAGCCAAGGGCCATGAATTAAGCTTTTCACATGTGGCTGCTAATTATGTTTCCATTTTGTGATTGACCAATTTGAGATAATGGAGGTTGATACTATTCATCCATCTTAGGTACAATTCACAGGTCCAATGTGGAGCCAGAATTCCATCTGTAGTTATCCGAGACAGGAAGGAAATGCAGAGCCGTTCTGACTATCTAAGGTGGACATATAAATTGACAGTATGAATAACTAGCCTAAAGACTACTCTGTAGATGTGTGGAATACTTGCAACAGAATGTGAAAACAATGGAAGGCATAATGGGAAGACATAAGTGGTATAAAAAACTTAAATATGCCCCAAAAAATCAGATTTAAAGCAGGTCAAGATGGAAATTCAAAACAGTAGAGACTAAACAATCTGGCATTTGGGATTTTCTGTGCCTTGGTTCCTCAACTATACAGCAGGAATAATATCTCCATCTCACAGAAATATTATGAAGGTCAATTCATTAATGTTTATAAAGCTTTCAAAACTACAGTGGTGAGCACTTCTGTTCCGAAAGTCCATGGGGAACTTAATATTCAGGTATGCTCTAAGTATGCAAAGAAATATTGAAATGCTTTCCATTGAGCAAACACTATTCGTTTTACTAAATTAGACCTATAGCAGAAATATGGGATCATGTAATTAAAGGTTGTATGCACTAGCAAACTTAATTTAAGGAATTTTGAACTTGAGTGCTTTGTTTTGCAACCTTAAAAGTCTTAAAATGGTTTTGAAGCTATAATTGCATGTGTTCACCATGAAGGGTCTGCATTAATGCATTTAGGATTAATATTTGATTAATAATCAAACACAGTGATGCAAAAAGATAGGTATTTACAAAAAACAAAACAAGAGAGTCCAGTTATGCTACTATAGGTAGCTTAAAATGTTCAAAGTTCTTAAAAAAGAAGCTTTTAATGTGCTATGCCACTGATAAGTCCTACTTCTAATTAATACAAACATTTTAAAAAGAAACGTACATTATGCTCATCACACAACAGAAGTGTCATTTATGACTCTGTAGTTTTAAACAGAATAGGGTTTTGCACCTAACATTAGATCCAAACTTTGGTATATAGGAAAAATCCTTCCCAACATTATCTTATTCACCATTTAAGTACTGAATGAACTCTGAGCACTTACAAGCAAGGGTTAATATTTATTTTAAAATGGATTTTCTCTGAAATGTAGCACTTCACACACATGGGTTTTTTTCCCCTGAATGACCTTACTAAGGAAACAACACAGATTAACCAAACAGCTCAAGCTGACTAGAACACTATGGACAGTTTATAACAAAGATTTTTTTTATTATTATTCTTCATAACCAAAAAAAGAACTATGTGCTACTGCTGTTCCAAAACTCATCTTCTCTCTATTATCATTGAACTGTAGTTTCATGTTGCATTTGCAGTTAAAGTACCTACTTGACTGCTGTCAGAGGGACAAAAGTCAGAGTTGACAAAATAAAGTATCAAAACCTATAAACTCTGGGAATTAAAATTTAAGACCACCTTACAGGAAATCCAGAGAATTATTTAAATTACCTGCTGATTGGATGCATCTTGAGGGTCTGTTTTTGTCAAAGATAAGTAGGATTATTAGGAAGACACAATTGTAACCAGCCACAGGCTTCCATACCAGTTTCAACAAAAACCTAAAACTATTCTGGCCTCCATGGGTTTTGTATAAAGATTAGGTAATGTGCATACTGAAACTATGACTATACTATCAATATGAATAATACAGCAAGATTCAAAGGGATGTTTATTAGATAGCAAGACTACCCAGTAATAACACTGAAGACCAGTTTTGGAGAGAACACAAATCTCATCCTTTGGGGTTTAAAGGCAGTCCATAACCATCAGCATTTGCAGAATAATTCTGTGAGAAGAAGATTAATTCAACAGTTCTTGAACCTTTTCTAGGGTAGCCAGTTGCTGCCTACAGCTAAAGAAACATACTGGACTAGATTAATAGCGTGTCTAGTAAAGTGCAACTGTTACTATGCTCTTAAACTGAGGTCTTGATTTCAAACATTTTCTGCATAAAGTTATTAACATCATGCTCTACAAATTCAACCCTATGATTGTTCTTCAAGAAAAGCTGAAGTAGCTTCCTACGTGAGACTTATTTTCATGAAGAATATGCACTGTATGTTCAAAAAATATATATCTTCATTCTTATTCAGTTTTTCCCAACTGTGTCTTCCCCTAATAATCAAAAATTACTTCTGCACAAGTAATAAAATCACTGGTTTCTCTTTTTATGTTTTTTCTGCTCAAAGTCCTACTCAAATGATTTACAACATCCTAACTGTGGTCTTCTCACTTCCTATGTTAACAGGACATCTCTCCCCAGTGCTCTATTTTAGTTTCTATATGCTATAGACAAACATAGGCGAGCCTAAAAAATCCTTGCCAGAAAAAACACATATATACAGAGGGAAAATATAAAGGAGCAAAGCAAGGAAACTATGTCTATCCCCGTTAAAATTAGTATAGACTTTACTAACATATTCTACTGGATCGTGCCTAGTTTTTGGCATGATGCTGCTAACATTCAATTCAATTAATGTGAACTATAATCGATATTTTCATGATTTCCACTTGGATACCCAAATTCCAAGAGCAGCTCTAGATATAACATAAACTATACCTCAGGTTCCTGTTGTCACAAAATGCAGTTCTGACAAAATTTCACATTACATGAATACTTTGAAAAGGGTGCCACTGATTCATTAGTACAGCTACCAACATATAAATTTATCATGCTTAAAAAAGGCTGTAGCTATTTAATATGTAATAGTTTCAAGAATATTTCATTTTTAGCCTTTCAATAAAGAAGACTACATTAACGATTTAAATATAAATGCCAAAAGTAACTCATTGTGAACATCTCAGTGTAAAATGAAATATTCAATTTACTTCTATTAAGTTCTAATCTATATCTCAAAAAGACAATGTGGTAATAAGCATCCTAAAAACGTCACAAAATGGAGAGAGAGCTTTCAGATGTGTTACTAATGAAATCAGTTGTATTACCAATAAAAACAATGTTCTGGTAGAGGATTGGATCTGTGTTTTTAGTCAAGCGGACCTCCCACAAACTTCAGAAAGGCAATTTATTTAAATAAAAACTGCTGGGTAAGGCCCTTTAATTCTTAAGTATGAGTCAGCTTTTATGCTTCATATCTAAATGAAGATTTTATAATCAGCAAAGAAAGGAAAAACAGTTTGGGGTGCTACTTAGACTGTGAGCCCATCTGCCTTGATCCTGTAGATCATAACAAACCAAAACTGCCATTAGCTTTACTCAGTTCTGTGTGCAGCAGGATCACAGATCACGGATCCTTAAATATGCAGCCTATATAACTTATGTAACTTAACATGAAAATACCAGAAGCTCTACACAACAAAAGCTCAGGGAAGACAAAGCTTGCATTATGTGTGTCCTGCTGTATTTTTAATTTAACTCCGATTCATTGAGGCACAAATTATGGCTCAGATCCTGCACCCTGAAGCATGCAGGATGAAAGCTGTGCCTGCGTCAAGTCCCACTGGCTTCCGTACACTTGCATAGTACATAACGCAGGATTGGGGCCTGTGGGGTTTTGTTGGTTCACTCAAACATGCTTGTAATGTTACTAAACTGTAATATAGTTGATTAAGTACAGCCTGTTGAATAAAACTGCAGTATTTTATGGGCACATAATCACCGAATATTTTGGAAGTTTGCTTTTAGCATACTTTTGTATCTTGAAAAAAGGAAGCTGGTATTTTGTATACTATAGAGTAGACTTCTGCAGTACCACGCGTTCATAAGCAAGTGCTGCTGCAAGCAACCAAAAGCCTTCGTATACAAATATTTACTTTGTTGAAAACATTTTAACATGAGAGCTAAGACGGGCAAATATTGCCAACTGAAATCTTCTCAAAATGACATATTCGTATACACCAAGCAGATCTACCAGATATATTTCCAAGCAGATCTATCAGAACATAACACCAACTATCTTCAAGCAGTATCAAGTCAAAGAAGGGAAATAGTGGAGATTAGGCAGAAAAGTAATTTATTTTCATCTTATGTTGCCTATTTTTGCAAATATACAGTACAAAATAAAAATATATCATACTAAATACAGATCTTTGGCCCTATCAAATGATTTAAACATGAAGAAACATGTTGAGTTTTAGCCTTACTTAGGAGTCTCAGAATGTCAGACCTTCTAATGATATTTTAATGTATTTTGATTGTTTGCATTATCTTTTTACTGAAGTGACAAAAATGGGAAATCGCTGTTCTGCATACCCGGGCTTTCACAAAATGCTAAACTACTGTGTACGTAAGCAAAAGGAGTCAAATTCAACCCTGGGAAACAGGTATGATTCTAATGCACTGATCACTGACACTCTGTCAAACTACAGAATAATTTGACTCAAAAGGCCTGAACCTATTTTGGTTCAGGATGGCAAAGAACTAGAAAACCTCCAGAAATTAGAATTATGTAGAACCTATTCCAAAGGTCTCTGACTCTAAGTCATGGGGGCTCATGCTTCTTCCTCTGAACCCTATAAGAGTTTTGACACTAGCTGTAGCTGAAAACCATAAAGAATTAGAATCATGATATCTGAGATCAGGAAAGCTGTGTGTTTCACAAGGACCAGATCTCCACACAAACTGTCTTATAGGCTTGTCTTGTTTGTTTATATTTCTTCCTTCTTCCCAAAACACAAAAAGAAACGAGAATGTGCTGGAGTTGGCCATAACCTAAATTTCAAATCAATTGGTATCTGGTTAATAAAAGGAAAGTATACTTAATAGGTGAAGTTCATTTACTCTTAATAACATAAATTGCACTAAATAAAATTCTGGTTTTAAAGTTTCTAAGCAAAACAAATAAACAAACAAAACTTCTAGTAAAGCCAACAGAATTAATGTCAAAGTTAAAGATAACAGCAGAGGATCTTAATATAATACCTCCTTTCGTTTTTGGTCTTCATTACAAAAGTATCATTTTCGTATTCCATGGTTGGTCAGAAGTACCAAATAGTTTGTACTGATTTTACTTGTGCATTTAAGAACACCACTGAAAGCTCCGTTGCAGAAAACGGATACA
The DNA here is from genome assembly GCF_035582795.1 of Mycteria americana. Classification (NCBI taxonomy): domain Eukaryota; kingdom Metazoa; phylum Chordata; class Aves; order Ciconiiformes; family Ciconiidae; genus Mycteria; species Mycteria americana. The sequence goes on from NC_134365.1 coordinate 91,204,809, forward strand.
AAACATAAAACACACACGGATATCTTACGCTTTCTACTCAAAGAAAATTCCCACTTAAGGACCTAACCAACACAGAAAAACCAATGCAAACAAATTTGGCAACTTTTGGTATTTATGCTGTCCCACAAAGTTTATTGTCATATAATCATAATGTTCAGTACTAATGCTAAAAAACACCCTGAATCTACATCCAATCCCTCACAAATAATTGAAGTGCTAGGTTCAGTAATCACTACACTGTCTTTTCCTTCTAGCTTGTGCCTTTTTCTTAAAAAAGGGAAGGAAGAGAGGATGAGAAGAGTGAGGAGGGGAAGTAGATGTCTACAATTTTGAATTTCTAATGACTTCTAAATGTTATCTGTACTAGCACCAATTGATTTGCTTTCCTGCCCACAATCTTGTTACTAGTTTGGGGTCCAAGCATGAACTTCGGATTTGGCCCTGAATGCTGAAATCGAGATTTTTATGAATTTACTGACCACCCCAACTCTGCAGAGCAGGAAGAAAAAAGCATCAACAAGATCTCTGTCTTTTCATTCCAAAGTCCTTATACAACCACTGCAGTTCTCAAGTAAAAGGCTTATTGGTATCATATTACTGCCCCCACACACAACGTAGCTTTTATTATTTTCATAGTAAAAAAAATTACAGCCCTTACCTTACAAATTTGAAAATAATCTGAAGTGAGCGTCTCCTGGATCTCATCTCTGGGAGTCCCTGCAGCTCCTGCAGTCCCTCCTGGGTGCACAGAGCCACCACCAGCCCCACTTCCACCACCACTGCCACCACCACTGCTTCCACCAGGGGATGAGGCAGTTAAACCATCCAAAACTTTGCGAAAATTAAATTTCTTCATTTTGGAAAAATCTTTCGGAAGATTTGGGGGGGGAGAAAGGATGTGTCGTAACACATTCAGCTACATGTAGCAAAAGAAAAAGTCTTTAATGGTCCTCTGAGTGAGGCAGCACTTTAGTCCCTTGTACCAAACAGAATGTCAATATTAGGTGTAATTGACTGAAAAATACAAAGGCTTCATTTTGTCACGACGTAAAAGCTACCTGGAAAGATCCTTTTAAAAAAATAACAAAAAATTCCACAAGCAGCAAAACTAAGATTTACGTTCAAACAAGGAACAATGGAACAACCGCCATCGGGTTCTCTCACAAAATCCACATTTAGCAGTGGTTAAAACCGAAAAGTAAATAAAATATTCAAGCCGGCATCCAAAACAGGAGGCTCCATCTCTCTATCTCTTCTGCCTAAGATTTGCCTTCGGTACTTGATTATTTTAACAAAACTACAAAAATTCGGCTACATTCAGTTTCCTCTTCCCCTCAAAACCCTTTCAGTCAGGGGTACCTTTGCCTCCAGGGCTTCGGAGGAGCGGATTCCCTCTCCCCGCCACCGCTCTCCTCCCGCAGCCGCTGCCGCGACTCCTGCTACCTAGTTATCTGCCCACCCCAGCAAGTGCCGGCAGCCGCTGCTGCCCTTGATCCTCCTCTCCCCCTTGGGCTCCCGGCCAGGAGGGTGCGCGGCCGCCCCACGGCGGGGTGGGAGACCCTCACTTTCCTCGCCACCCACCCGCCCCGCGCCGCCCCGGCCGCCGCTCCGTGAGGACCGAGCGACGGCAACAAGCGACACCCTCAGCCAGCCCGGCCGTCCCGGGCTGACCACCTGTCCCGTCCCCGAGGTGACGGACCCCCTCAGCCCTCCCGCCCGTCCCGGTCACCGAGCCTGTGCCGTCGCCGTACCCCCGGGGCCGCTGCAGGGGGACCGAACTCCCTCGGCGCCGGGGGTAACCGGGGCGACGCGCCTGGCGTGGCCGCTCGCTCTGAGGCGACGGTTCCCAACGCTCTCCGGGGCCGCCTGTGCCTGGCGCAGCGCGGCGCGAGCGCGGGGAGGGGCGGGGCAGGAGAGGAACGGGGCAGGTGAGCGGAGGGCGGCGGCGGCAGCGGCTGCGGTCCCAGCCAGCTGCGGCGGCTCCCGCCCGCCCGGCGCGCTCGCAGCCGTTCTCCGAGGTACTGAAACCTCCGCCGGCGGCGGCGGCGGCAGCAGCCGCAGCTCCTCCTCCTCCTCCTCCTCCACCTCCTCTTCCTCCTCCGCCCCCCACGCCCGCCCTCCACGCCCCGCCCCGCCGCACCGCACCAGCGCGCGACCGGGTGCCTGCACCCCTCCCCTCCCTCGACGCGCGCGCCCAGCTCCGCTCGGAGGAGAGCGGGGCAAAGGTTGGAGATTGACAGCAGCGGCAGCTTCCGATTGGCTGCCAAGGGAAAGTTGGGTGGATGTGAATGGCGGAGAGGGGAGGAGGGCGGGGACTGCTCTCAACGGTTCGGCTGTCGGTCGGCTCCAGGCGGAGCCTCAGGCCGGCACTTGCTACGGTAGGGGCAGCATGGCTGACCGCCGCTGCGATCCGCGGCATCTGACTGGGACGCTGCAAAGATGGGCACGCCCTCCTACCAATGGAAAAGGCCGTGCCGCGAGTTTCCCTCCTCCCCGAGCTGTGAGGAGCCTTCCCTCCGCGACGCCCCGCCCCTCAGCCCAGCTGAGTGTGTGGCGTTCGGGGGCGGGGCCAGGCTCGTGGCGGGGAACTTGCGGGCAGCGCGGGGGTGGGGCCGTCTCCCCCACCGGCCACGCCCTAATGCGGCGGGAGCGGCAGCGGCGCGCGGCGGGGTGCGCAGCGCTGCGGCCGCTTTGAGGGCCCAGAGCTCCGCGCGGCGGAGGCCTGAGGGGGAGTGGGGCTGGAGGGGGACGGAGCCCGCTTTAGTTCGTGTGCTAGTGGAGAGAGCTGAAGTTGGTTTCGCAGCCTCAGCGGCGTGCGGAAGGCCAAACAAACCCAAAATGTCACGGGAGGTAGCGGCCCCGGCGGTAACAGAGCGAGGGCCCGAGCAAGGGGGAGCCTCCATTTCCTGCCGGGGCGCAGAGCGGGTCGGTGTCCAGCCCATCTACTGGTGCTGCCTGGCACCTCAGGTACAAATCCTCCTTTCCTTCCCGAGAGGAATAAAATAACCCACGGTTGCCCTTCCAGATGCTTGCGTGGATGGTTCGGTGATTCTGTGAGTCATGACTTGCTCCGAAGTCATGGAAGCACACGATGTGGGATGGCATCTCTGAAGTGCGATGTGGCACGAGAAGCGTTACGCTGTACACAAGACTCTATAAAAAGGTTATTCAGGTCAGAAACAAATGAGGTAGCTATTAAAAGTGACTCATGGCACAGCACTGTCAATGTAGTTGGAACCTTGGAACTGAATAAAACAGTGTAAGGAACAAAACTTGTTCAGTACAGTACTAAATATATAGCACCTCTTCTTGTTTAATAAAATCATAGAAGCAGTGCACATTGGTCACCTCATTTTGCAGCTTCTTCAGGAGTGCTTAGTATAGTTCTGATACCCACCTAATATGTTTTTTATAGAAACAGTTCTGTGAAGCAAGGTAATACGTGTTTATTTCAGCTTCTTACACTAAACTCCCTACATTGCATTTTTTTTTACTTTAGCTCATCCCTGTGTGTTCACAGGTACTCCCCATCTGAATGATAAAAAGATTCCAGTGAAGTCCAAAGAATAACTGTAGCTTCACTTATGTCCTCATGAAAAACAAAGGATACATTGCTGATGAAACTGGAAAGGTTGATGGGTTTCTGTAGCCAGAAAAAAAGGAACAGAACTTTCTATGGGAAACAAAATATATGAGGACTATGGCTAGAAGACAAAAATGAAAAAGGGGATGGAACTGAGTAAGCAAATCTGTAAAGATGTAAGTGCAGGGTTTTGGCAAATAAGGAAAAGTCAAAACTCAATTGAAGCTATTTGAAGAATGCCATGTCCTGCTGATATTATGTTCACTACAGGCAATGCAATTGGAAAGAAAAAGAAAGCTAACAAAACCCAAAAGAAAGATAATATGAATTGTAAATAGGAAAGGGAAAGATGAGGTTAAAAGTGAAATAATTAGGATGAAGAAAATGTCATGGACAGACTTGCAAAAAAGAGAATAGACTACGAGTCAGGGGGTGCTAGAGGAAGAAAATCTGATAACGTAATAGTCCCACAGTTCTAGAGAGGACAGAGATGAGATGGTTAGTTTTAAGTGAAGAAAAGGAAGGACCCAAATTAGAAGAACGATAAAAAGCCTTTGGAAGTGGATAAGATGCTTACATTTTTGGAATATCAACAACATTTGTCTTTCAGAGAATCAGTATGAGGAGCTGGGTATTAATGATTAGATATTGCCTCAGAGTACCCAAAAGGGCAAAGATCCTCACACTGCCAATGTGCTGTTAGGAAAACAGACTTGTAGGAAAAAAAAAAAAAACCAAACAAAAAGGGATACTGCCGAACAAAACATTGAGCAGGCAATCCTGTCTAAAAACACTGAGAAAAATCCTTTGGTTCACTACTTGTGAATGTAGGTGCCTTTTGAAAATTTTGCCCTAAGCTGGACACAATGCAGAAGCAGAGACAGAGTGATGGAAATGAGAGTTTTGGGGTGGTACAGAGGGAGACAGGACAGTGCAGGAAAACTCAGTAATAGTGATGACATGCACAGAAAGGGGTCCCATTGAATGACCTAGCTGGTGAGGAGTTTTGATGTCAAAAAAAAAAAAAAAAGGAAAAAAAGGAACAATTTGGTTTTGACACAGAAAAAGATTTGCTTTTTGTTTAGTGGAGAAAAAAACAGTAGACAGGTAAGGCATTCAGATGCTGGTTTGCACTGTGTTTGGATGGTATTGATGTTTAGTAGGACACTTCTGAGGTTGCATAGTTTTGACACCAAGAGTTTTAATGATAGGTTTGTGAAAGAGTGGAAAGATTTTAGATGTTAAATTAATATATAACAAATGAAAGAAGACATCCCAGTGCATTGTGGGATATGTGTATCTGAATCTGTATTTTAGATAGGAAGGTGGGAAAGTATATTTTTCAGTGTTTTCTTCTGGATAGTATCTTTTACATTTGTCAGTCATCTTGTTCTGCAAGATCAAACAGAAACCGAATGTTAAAAGAATAACTGCTAGCAAGATTTTGCTGAGAAAGAGAGCATCTTTAACAGTCTACACTATCAAAATTAGTATGAACTCTCATTTTGATTTTTGCTTAGGTAAGCTTGTGACTACATATAGTAATATTAAAAAGATTGGTCAGAATCAAACCTGGCAAAGGATACTAATATTAATTCAGCATTATCTAATCTCACTCCAATTCAACAGCTGACCAAGAAAATGGAGAATCAGGAAAGACGTGCTTAGATCAGCTGACCAGAAAGTGATAGTAGTAGAGATTGTATATGCTTTGTATATGACTATTAATGTTCTTGTCAGTTCTCTTTTGGGTATTTTTGCTTACCTCACCTAGCTTTCTGGTTTTATTTTGTGATAGAAAATTCTGCTTCAGCCAGTGGGCTAGAATTTCCTGACTTTGTAAAGCTGCAAACATATCTTAATCTCGGGCTTATATTGGTGCTAGTTTAAATAAAGACATGTGGAAGTGTGCAGTATGGCTTGTTTGCCTTTTAAAGATCATTCATGGGTGGCTCCTGGTTTCACAGTTTACACTTTTTAAATGATTCATACTACTCCTTTTGATAATACATGAATTAGTAGTTAAAATCAATGACCCTTGAGGGAAATCATTGTATGCCCATCAGCAGCTGACTAGACCACAGCCTTGCAACTATCCTCTGCAAGAGAACCTCTGTGCTTGCGCAGAAGTGAAGAGAAAGGACATGATCAAATACCAGAAACCAATTTATGCCAATGCAGGCAAAACCGTGACTTTCCATAGCTGCCCATTCCTCATTAGACTTCAGGACATTTGCCAATATTATCCATGTTTCTGTGTAATTCCAGAACATCAAATGGCAGCAAGCATAGTGTTCCTGCCTGCAGAGCCCCACTAAAAATATCCCCAGTCAGTGCTGAGTATCTGGTTAGAACAGCTTGCTGAACTCTATCAATTAGCCAGATCTTAATCTATTTAATGTGTTTTATTAAGGCTATATAATACTAATGTTTTAATCAAATGTCAAGCAGTACTAAATCAAATTCATTAGGAAGGTCCAAGTCTATCACATCCATGTGGTTACCTTGATCAAACAAACCTGTAATCTCATCAAAAAGTGAAGTCAGGCCTGCTTGTCAAGACTTGTTTCCATAAAGCCATGTGGACTTGCTTTCATTATATTCCTACCCTTTAACTCCTTATTGATTGCATCACACATAGCATGACTGCTTTAATTCACATAACATCACTGTTTTGTCTAGGATTACTGAGGATACCAGGTCTATTATTACTTGTGTCATTCTGCTTGATTCTTGGAATACCATGAGGTTTCCTTTGCCCCTTCAAATTTGTAGCTGTACAGAGAGCTGTTAAAAATTAACACTGGAAAGCTGGAAGTCTCTTACTATTTTAGGATCTTTGGATACTCAGGTGCCACAGAGATTGCTGATTGAAAAACAGCAGTGCCATTTTCATCCTCCATAAGTGTCAATGGATAGAAAAATAATTCATCATCCTTATGTAATATTAATACATTATCCTTTTTTTTTCTTCACAAGTACAGGATAGAAATATTTACCATAAAAATTAGATATTTTATGCATGCTCAGAGACAGATTTCTTAATGAAGAAGCTGTGACAAGGTGGGATGTATCTGTACAAAACTGAGAATGTAATTTTGTAATATGAACTCCATTTTGCGCAGTGGGCCAAGTACAGGTGTAAATTAACCCATGGATAGAGTTATCTGTTACAGCTTGAGGTGATCTGTTCTTGTTGCTGTTGAAAGGGAAGGTCCTGCATCCACTTGAGCCCTTAGGTTTTTTGCCCCTTCAGCAATAAATTAATTTGCTAGGAAAGTCAATAGTTTTCTTTTAGGTTAATGAGCTAGATTAGCTCTGCACAGGGTCAGACAAGCACCAGAGCCACTGCAAAGAAAGGCAGAGCTATAGGCCTGCACAGAAAGATGAGTGTAGTTTCCCTTTCGTTGAACTTAGTTCAGCTCAGGCATACAATATAACTTCATCGTAATGGTGGCCTATTGAGTTAGATTCTAAATATAAGCCCTACCCAGGAAGGGCTGTATACCTCAGTGAAGCACTATCACAAGCCACCTAAACAGCAGTCAGGGGCATAAAATTTTGACTAGTTTTTACAGACTGTCCTGTTGCAGTAGAGCAATGTATTTGTTGCAGAGCATTCTCCCAAGGCTAAAGTGGGACTCAACCTACATTTGGTTGCTCTGGAAGCAGCGGTCTTTTCCTGAGAGATTGTGGGGTACAGGCTGTAACAGAAGCCACAGAAGAGTTAAAGCCTCAGTGATTATTGTCTGCACAGCGGTTACTTGCTATATCTTTACTATAGCAAATATGCAAAACTCTGGGATGTCTAATCAAGTTAACTTCAGCTCTCATCATGACAATGTGGGGCCTTGCCTGGGACACAAAACTGGTCTAAGAGGCTGGGTGAATACTAGGGTAGTGTATATATGCCATATACCATGTTGCCACAGATTTCTTATCAGGCTTTATTGTAGTTCTCAGGCTGACTTTTTGGTCTTCTCTCTGCAGCTAGCTTGCATTGTATTCCATGCGCAGTTTTCTAGTTCTTCCTCCTAAGCCCTTTTCTTAACACTTAATTTTATAGATCACTAGCTGTCACATAGCTTAGCTACCTCTTTCCCCTCTTACCCCTTCAGTAAGGATTGGACAAAACTGTCTGGCTTTCCTAGGTCCTGCTGTGAGCCAGGCTATTTGAACTTCTAATGACCTGGGCTTGCAATCCAGCCTGTGCACATCCAATGTATCTAAAGGTGTAATGGTTCATTAAAATATTTTTAGTAACTGGCACAGATTGGCAGAAAGCAAAGTTGTTATTTTATTCCCCTGAAGTTTTAATTTCCACCAAACATATGTCTGACTTTTGATCAATATGTACCTTCTCTGAATTTTTTGCAAAATATTTTCATTGATGCTTTTTCCATTCTGAACATTTTCATCTTCTCTAGTAGCTGCAAAACAGCAGGAGCTGATGCCTTTTCAAAGTCAGTTGTTATTAATTCTCAGAACAGCTTTCCAAAAAAGCTATGAAAATGTGATAGTTCTCAATAGAAAGAAAGGCTAGTGGTTCTTGACCAAATGTGTACCTACCCAGGTAATATATAGCCAGATCACCAAACTGACCAATCACCCTCCCAAACACATTAGCAAGAGATCACAGATCTCCAAGTCAGCAAGGATAAGCTTTCAGATAAAGAACTTAAAGCATTAGTTGAGCATGTTAGATAATCTACTGTATTTAAATCCCTTGCGAGAACAAGATCCTTTATTAAGGCAGAATCAGTAAGAGCTTTAGCAAATCAGGAAGACTGTAATTCACAGTGAATATTCTTTTTGTTGTCAGCTTTGCTACAAATTTGACGTTTTATGCCTTTTCCCGTTATTGCTCTGAGTTTTTTCCAAATTATCAGTGGCATTTGAAGTGACAGCTAATGTATTCCAAATTGTTAGTTCATTTTACTAGATTCTGCACTAACAAAGGTCTCAATTAGGACCGGGCTACTTGTCTTGGTTGCTTTCAAACCCACACAGTCTTGCAAGTTTGAAACATAATCTTTGAATTCATATTCCATTTACAGGAGACTATAAAATAAGAGCATAAGGAGTTAGAAAGAAAAAAAAATACGTTTAATGAGTCTACACTTGCTCTATAGAAAAGCCATCAGCACAGTTTGCATTTTGGGGGGGTTTCTTCCAATACTCACAGAAAAGAGACTTCTTTTTCACTGGGGAAAATTTCAACTGCCCTTCAATATCCTTCAGTTTAAATTATAGGGTAAAAAGGTCCATTCACTCAAACTAGTTCGATGAATCATAGGAACCAAAAATATAATGTGTCAGTTAACATCAGATACCACATCCTTGGTCTCTGTGCAAAAGAATCTTCATAGTAAAGTCTACACCTGCTATAGCCTTGGTCCAAAAGCAGGTGACTGGCAGTTCATATAGATGGCCTTAAACTTAGTCTAGATATTTGCATAAAAGAAGAATTGGCAAGATGAAGGCAGAGAGAGAAAAGGAGAGGAGCAAAGGGAAAATGGAGCCCACATTCCAATATTTCAATCCTTCTGTCATTAAGAGCATTCAGTTTTATGTCTGCATCTTTCATTTTTAACAATTGAGATGTTCTGTAAATACATTACTATTGACCTGCAAGACCAATACGCTTGTCTCTTCTAGACTAAGCAATACTTCATAATAAACAGGCTCATCAGAAGACTCCATGAAAGAAATGCTACCTGCAGTCTGACTTTCAGCCCTTTTGTGAAGTCTATGAAGAAAAGCTAGCTAACACTTTATAGCATCACCCCCTGCAAACCATCCCCCAAACCAGGGCCACATCCTGACCACAGCCATGCCTTGGTCCTTCATCGCAGAAGGACTGTGAACCACCTAATCAGCTGTCTAAGGATTACATCAGGCTGAGCTAGTCCATGGGTGAATTTGATCACTGCAATGGCTCTTATGCCTTCCTTTCCCCCTCCCCCCATCATGCCTTTTTTCCCCTTTAATCTTAATTTAAGAACAAACTGAAGGCAGATCGGACCATTCTGTCTCCTCTGCAAGTATCATATGAAATATTCCATCCTAGTCTTGACGCTTCATTGAAAGGAAGTCTGGCAGAAATGTTAGCAGTGAAAATCCAGTCAGTCCTAGAAGTTAAAAAAATGTTTCTTCATGCCAGGAATGACAGCTGTATTATTCCTCAGCCCTTGTTCTGTCTCTCAGTCAGGGATTTTCTTTATGCCAACATGATATATCAAATAGGAATTTGGTATGTAGCGCCTGTATTGGATTGGATTGAGTTATCTCAGGGGCTTTGAATCCTTGCTGTCCCATCCGCATCCTTCAGGTAGTGGATATTTGCAGAGTGCTTTTCCAGCTAAGAAGTTAGTGCAGTGCTGATCTGCAACACAATGCTGAACATAAAGCCTGTCCCTCTGCAATTTGTGTGCTGTGTGTAATCCTATAAATGTCCATTTCTTCAAGGGCTGAAGGAAATGAGAATGCCCACTATCCACCTCAGGCCAGATTTGAGCTTAACTCTTCAGCCCAGGCCTTTCTGCTGGTATAGCTTCAGTCTCAATGGATCCCAACCAACCATTGCTCTGTTTTCTAAAATTTACAAGAAGGACTGAAGTGACATATTCCTCTAACTCACCTTGTCTCAGGTCCACGATCTCCTGACCACAAACGGTGCTAGTAACAACTAGCCATCACCCAAGGAAGTTTTCAGACAGGACATGTACGATAAGAGCTATTTTTTTCTAGATTACTATTGAGGTGGGCAATGCATTTTGACCCACCTGTGCTGCAGGTAGAAAAAATGAATATCTGTCTTGTTGGCTGTAGTGAATTGGCTGCAGGTAGTGCCCCATAACCACTGCTATGAAGAGATCTAACATGTCTAGAGAGCAATTAAGAAATAAACCTGTTATATTCTCTAATATGTCAGCAGGGGAATCGAAGCTGTATTTGCAGCTGGCTTAGAGGAGCAACTATCTCAGTTTACTCTTTTCTTTTGTGCTGCTGAGGCAGCGTCAGAGACATCTCCCTTCTCCATCCAGCTCCGCTTTGCAATGTTCCGTGACAGATTTTTAGTGATATTTTTGGTGATCCTTCCTTGAAGGAGAATACATACATGGTATTGCCCAAAAATCCAGGCCAGGTTGTCAGTAGGGTCATTCTGGAGAGCACATAGAGATTGTTCTTGAAAATACTTAGGCAGGCTTTCCTTTTTTACTTATAATTGAAACTGCTGAAGTCTGTTCCTTTACTGTCAGTCAGAACCTGCAGAATTTTCCTGGTGTTATAATCAATATATTTTATTTAGGGTGATAGGAATAATTTGTTTTCCAGTTCAGAAGCTCAAAACAGTGTTAAAATATTTGTAAACACACTGTAATAAATTTCTAAATGTAAATTAAAACAGGAAATGTTTGCTTTGAAAATATCAGAATTATTTTTACAAAATGTCGCTTGCATTTTACTTGTACTAGAACCATGTTCTAAACCTGACGTACTCATTCAGTCTTCCCATTGACTCAAACTAGCCCAAAATATCTGTCACTGACCTCCACTGACCTCCTTTATAAATGATTTTCCATTGACTCAGGCCTGTTCAACTCCAGCTTCAATTCTTTCATTTAAAAACAACCAGAGAACTCAGGTTTATTACATTTTGAGGGACAGTCTGCAGCTCAGTTGTGCCAGGCTCCCTGTTCCACTATACTCCAAAATAAGGCATCTCAAGCAGGAGATGACCAGAGAATATTCTCTTCTAAGGAAACATGAAGTAAGAGCCAGGCTGCCTTGATTCCTCATCTCATCACACTGGTGGCTGTTTCCATTTCTTCTTACTGAGCAAGGCTTTTAATTTCTGCTATAGGAAAGGGTATCTGTTCTCCACACCTCACCTGCTTATGGTGATTGTGTTGTTTCTGTTCTCATAGCTTCTGATCAGCCTATCATATATACCATGTATCTCTAGACCACACAATTGAGTGAGGGAAACGTGGTCCATTGGTTCTGCTGCAGGACTGAACATGAGGAAGGGTCTGTTCAAACTGATGTTTAGTGATGAGCACAAGGGCCTCTCAGTCTGAGTGACAGATGGGAGAAGCAGAGCCCAGGAAGCAGAAGCAGGGGACTGTGGCACAGGTCCTAGGAGATGCAGCTGCCCTGCAGAACTGAAGCACAGGGAAAGTCCCATGCTCTTGGCAGGAAAGGGACAGAGGTGGCCACCAAGCTCCATCTCTGAATTGGATGTGAATCAGTCTCTCAAGTTTGGGCAGGAGCTATGGCCACTTGGTTGGGCTGGGGGATTACAGTTAGTGGGTTAGCAAGTCTGCAATATTGGCCAGACTATCAGTGAAAGTCTATCCTAACCTTGGCCAGCTTGATGTCTTTGCCAGTGGAGAATTAAATGCAGCTGTCCTGCGTCTCAAGCTTTGTGTGATGACCATTGAACCAAATGAGTTTCCCAAGAAGCTGCAGGAGGAATTTTCTGAAATATCTGGTAGAGACCATGCTCCCACGTTGCAAATTCGTCTCAAGCAGACCCACTGCCTTCCAGGTGGGATACAGCAGACCGATGCGCTTGCTTATCCCATCTGTGCCATAAAGCCATGCTTTATTGCCGAAACCCAGGAAAAGAATTCAAAAATCTTTCTCTCTATTGTTCTACTTAGTGACTAGCAAATAATTGTGTAGCCCACTCATGTACGTCACATCATTCTCATCTCTATCCACAAGGAAAATCACATTTAATCTTTGGCTCCAGTGTTAGGAAAGTGTTCAAACTGATAAATCATATGGAGCATTTTGATAGTTTCTTCCCAATAGAATTCAGTTTTCTGTATTTTTGAGAACTATTTTATCATTTCTGTAAAGTAAATCAAACTATAAATCCTGGTCTAAAGGATAACACTAAGAATCTGGCAGTTATTAAATAACATGCACCCAAACCTAAGTGTGCTACCTTTCATCCGTCACGCATTTTAGTCATTTGTTTCACCTGTTGGCAGGTTTGAAGGTGAATGGGTATAACAGATACAAGTACTAATTTAGTCGGTATTTAAGTTTGCATACTGGTACTTAGACTGTAGCAGTTCAGGTGATTCATCAAAGGCTCCTTACTCTTGTCCCCCAGACAGTACAGATTCTGACCTTTTCCTTATGAATCCAGCAGTTTATGAAAAATCAGGGCGAGGGGTGTGTGTCTAAACTTTCCATTCTTGGTTAACATGAACATAGCATCACAGCCCTCCTTTGCATCTGCCATGTGCTTACAGACAAGTTGTAAACCCAAAGTTCTCACTCATTTTGAACATTAAGATCCCCAGACATTTTATGGATTGTATGCCTTCTGAAACATTCAGTTTTGATCAGGTGCACATACACTTCCTATTCATTGCTCAGCAATATAACCTATGGAGGATGACTGACATTCATACTAGAAATGCATTATGCTTTCCTACCAGTATGAATTACTGCTTTCATCTCTGAATTTACATACATTGATGCTTGTGCAGATTCTAGACACATTTGGAAGGAAATGCATTTCGAGTGACTGATAGAACAAAGAAGGTTTCTAGTTCTCATCGATCTATTCTTTAAAATACATCATATAACTGACTGACTTAGTATTTCAATCACTGCATTTAGTGTAGGCTCACCAAAACCAATTCTGTCTAGGTGGGTTTGTCTTTTCTTTGTAGGAACTTGTGCTTCAATTCAATCTGCATTGCATCCTTAGGATAAAAACCTCAACATTTTAAGGTTTTTCTGTTCTGATGCTACTGATGCCACTATGTTTATTTAGGAGAAAAAAAGAGTCCAGTTCCTTATGATTCCCTCTTTGCTCACATAGTTGGGATTTGACTCCTCCACTTAAGAAATGGTTTTGTTTCAGTGTTAGGTTGCATATTTTCCTGTCTCCGTAGTTTGTTCTGACTCTGGTACACTAAAGGACACTGCAGATGCAGACAGTTGTTGTGATGTACACCCACGACAGGACCCAACACATCAGCATTTACCTGTTCACGAGTGTGGGACTCGTGGAAGCTGAAGGAAGTATTCTACCATTCGCCAACTCATATTCTTCATTTGCCCTGTATGATTCAAGTAGGTCTTCCCCTTCCCTTTATTTTACAATTTCTGGTGTGAATATGTAAAAGTTTGAACTCTGGATACATGTTGTATTCGACAGGCTAATTGACCCATTTTAATTAATTGTCTTTGGCTCACACATAAGAGCTCACCTCTCCTATAAGTAGCTTTTAAGGAATCCAGTCATTAATCTTCTTAAGCAGCTATTCTGTTCTAGCTTTCTCTAAGGCATTTGCTCACACAGCCTCCACACTAGACTCATCCAGCAAGGAAATCCCCTAAGACTGCTCGCTGAGCTCTGGGAGAATCCTACCTCACAAAATCGTTCTGGAAGAGAGGGGTCATTATATTTTATTCAGATGCTCTTTTACCTCAGGAAAGGTAGCTGAATTAAGCTGACTTCAACTTGCTTTTGAAGTTTTTCCAACGTCTAGGAACAATTACATGTAAAATACCAGGAGATAGGTAAGGCCCTATATCACAATCTTTCTGATACTACATTAAAATGGGAGAAAAGCTGACTCAGAATAGATACTCATGTTAGAAGGAGGGCATAGGTTTTCAACGTTGATTTGGGAAGAGAGGAGGGAGTAATAGAGAAGGAGGGGAAAAAACAGAAGGGGAAAACACAAAATCAGCTTTCTGTTTTGGCCATACTGAATTTAAGTTGACAGCTAGCTAGCCCCAAAATTATGTCAGACAAAAGCTGAGATGTTAGTTTGGACAAGAGACTGACACCAGTCAGTACAGCAATGGTGGTTGAATCTGTGTTTGTGGATGAAATTACAGGGAGCCTACAGAGGGAAAAAAAGTTTTAGGGCCAAGGCTATGGAACCACCATAAAACATTTCAGACATAAGAGCCACAGTAGAGGGGTTGGAAAGCTTATGTCATCCTAACCAAATGTGGCTGACGCAGAAGCACAGAGACCAGGATGCCGTGCTATCCTTGGAGAAGACAGCACTCTGTTCAGTGGACAGTCAGCAGAATGAATGGATCTCTGTCTTTCCCCATAGTGAGTGCAGAGGAATCCTTAGCACATCTGTGGGCCAGCAAACTTAGCACAGGGCCTAACATTTTTGTATTAATTATGGGAGTGGCACCAGGCCAACCACCTGAGTTTTCAATCAATCTACCCCTTAATTTATAAAGAGGAAGAAAAAAACCCAGGGTGCTGCTCTGAGGATCTCTAAATTGAGTAATGGATGACCACTCAGTTGGGCTTTGTGTTCATGATAGTAGGGCAGTCCTGGCCTGACTTAATCTGACATTACACCAGCCATCTCTCCCTTGCCTCGTGCTCCATCCGAACTTGCGAGGTCACAAGTATAACTCAGATCAACACGCTGAAACTGTTTGATTTTTGGCTGTGTCAGTTTTCTGACAGATCAGCTTGTTCACCCAGCTCAATCTGCAGTTGCACAACCTCTAGAGCTTAGAGCTAGTGCAAGGAAAGTAGCAGGAGCGCACAGCTGGGACAGGGGAGATAGCCCCTTTCAGCAGCCACTGGGCAAAGTGCAACAAAAAGCAGCGCTGGAGCCAGTCTCCCTGCCATTAGGGTAGAGTAGAAACATTCTTGTGAAGATGAAGCAGGCTGTGCTTTAAACCCAAGTTACCAGACTGCAAAGCTCCAGTTTTCTATTGCATTTACATGTATTAACAGTAAAACTGCTAATTGCCTTGTCTTTGATGGGTTTTGCCTTTTTGCATATTCCTTTTCATCTTGTGCTAAGCAAACACTGTTTAGATTCCCTTCCATAGGCCCAGTTTACGTTGAGGTCTGCATGTAGATGTATTCTGGATACAAAGTGTGAGCAATCACTTTTAACCTCTGAAATTAACAGATATACTCAGCGGTACTTCTTCTCTGTTAGCTCAGTTTTTACAATAAATAAATCAAAAAAGCCAAGTGCTCAGAGCAGGGTACAGTTCTCAACTTTAGGACCAGTCAGTAGGTGGGAGGTGGGAAGGATCTGCCAGTGTGACCTAGGGGGATAATAGATGAGAGTATTTTGACATTGCATGTTTCTCTCATGTACTGTGCCTGCCTCCTCTCACCTTGATTATAAAGTTTAAAAAAATCCAATTCTTCACCACCTACACACATGCTATTAAAATCATGATGTGTATTAACAGAAAATCTTTCCCAGCTGGATAGGAAACTGCTGATAGTATTGCTCACAACAGAAGCCAGCTCTTCATTGTGCAGCCATCCACCATCATGCCATAAAACCAAAACCTGCCAGGTTTTACAGTTTTAGAAATTGTTAGTTTCTCATCCACTCCTCCATCTTTCCTTCTGGGTTTTTTGTTTCGCCTCCTCTCTCCCTGGATAAATATAAACTGCCAAGATCATGGGTAGCAGTGACAAAGCACGATGGAGAGGTGACCAAATACTCTTTCATGTGTTCTGTTATTTTGGGGCATGAGGTGGAAAGGAGCAAGAAAGACAGCACAGGCAGACCTGCATTCTGAGTCCTAGCTCAAGAGTGGCTGCAATTACCGATGCTCCCTCCTAACCCTCCCTCGCTGGCAAACAGGTGTGGATGTGGATGATTCTTAGGACTAAGCTATTTTTAAGGGAGTCACAAACTCCATTTAACAAGGAGCAGTTCTGAAGCAAGTCCCTAGGCCCACAGTATCTTTCAAATTTCAGGAAACTCAGATGTAAGGTCAAACTTCACAGCTGTCCTGCTCTCATAAGGCACCACCTGACAGCTCTGGTCATGCATTTGGACTGGCGTTAGGAGGTGACATCACAAGTTAGGGTCTCTTGCCAGTCTGAAGTAGCTGTGCTTTATCTGTGGAAAAAGATACTGGTTTACTTTACTACTTCTTAGTAACTTAGTCCCTCACTAATTTCTATTATTTTTCTCTTGAGATTTCTTCAAGATTTGAAATAGAAAATATTGGACAAGTGAAACAGAATGACAAAGCTCATCTTTAGGAGGAGAGATTTTGTCTGGAATTCAGTCCAGTGACAGCTACTGCTACTTCAGTGTACTTTTTTGGGTAGAATTTAAATGCTGAATATCACATACCTACTTGTGCTGGCATTTAACAGCTGTAGTCCTGAATGGCTCGGTCTATGCTGGAAGGACTGCTCTGTTCTTAGTAGTCCTTATTTCTGCTGCTGTCTTTGAGACACTATGAAATAAGAATGATTGACATGTGGATCGAAGTACAGGCTCTACGTAAATTGTAGGCAATTAATTCCCATACCAAAAAGAAACACATCAAAAAATATTAAGGTATAAATAGAAAACACATATCTCAGTCAAAACAGAGCCCCCAGCTGCAAACAAAAGTAATTCTATCGCCGCTGTCTTCTGAGCCCAAAGGCAACTAAAGCAAGTAATTAATGAGATATCTCCTTGTGTCTGGGTGTTGTAGGTCCTTTTCAGCAGCTACTGAGTATTTCCTTTGCTTTCATTTATCTTCTCCCAGCACTTTAACACCAAATATCAATTTGCACTTAGTAATTAAGACCTGTCTTGCAAGCATAACAGACTCTCATCTTCTGCACAGCTGTGGGACCTGTATCGCAGCTCCTCTCTGAAGAAGGGAGGAAACATGTGAGAAGCTGATCTGAAATATGTGAGGTGAGTCACTATCTAGGCCAACAGAGCTAGGACTGGAGAATGAAATACCTCCACCAACGTCTATGGCATGTACCCACTTAAAAACAGGTGGGGCTGTAACACAGGTCTTTCATTTTAATGCATGTTGAACTGAGAAAGAAGAACACCAGAAAGAGTTGTGTCTCAGGGCCATGGGAGCTCTGTGGGGAATTCAGAGGATGCCAAGAGCAAGCATGAGGCAGAAAGCATGAGGCTGTTCTCTAGAGGAGCTAGCTCCAACCAGGGGGACTGCTCCACTTCATGACATCGCTTGGAAATCAGGGCAAGAGTCTTTTAGGGTGGATGGCCTTTAGCAGTGTAGATAACTGGTATTGGTAACTGGGTATTTCTCCAGTAACTACCATGAGTGAAAGAGTTAACAAGTTCCCAAGAGCTGAAGTTAACCAGAGCCAAGTTATAATTTGTTTCCAGAGTCAACTTTGCTTTGGGCTGTTGCTGTTAGATCTGTTTCAGAATGAGAAGCCAGTGGTTTGTGTTTAGCTTGTGTTCAGAAGGTTTTTCTGCAATGACCAATGTAACAAGCTAATTTTAAAATAAAGATGGAAACTTCACCATCATGTTTACAGTGTTTACCCTTACCTGTAAGGTATCCTGGTTATGGTTTAACTTTAAACTTATTTAACTTTAACTTATTTGTCCCTTGGGATTTTTTCTTTCCTCTGCCATCCCATGCTGTTTCTTGGCAAGGTGGTAGCCCGTGCTCACCTCCACCCTAATCTAAAACTGGAGTGGATATCTCAACATCATATAGCAGCTACTGCTGTATAAATGGAAGAACAGAGACAGTTGTTGCTGCTTACTCACAGTTATGGGTATCAGGGGCACATAGACTTTTCTCCGTCTTCTCCAGTTCAGATAAATCTCTGCCTTCTGGTGTGGCTCATCACTTTTGGTTTGGTCTGCCCCCCTTCTGAGTTTGGCAACACCTGTCTAAAAAGTTGAACTCACATCACTGGTGCTGGTTCAGTCAGGTATCACACATGTCACCTGTGTACCTTTGCAAATGGTCTGACTTAGTCTTTGCTGTGAAGTTGCCTTACCACCATCACCAGGCCAGCCTTGGAAGGTGCAAGGATCATCCCAGGGCCTGGTGTGAGTCTGGAAAGTGTGGGCTTCCTGACAGTGATTTAGAGGCTTGTAAGCGGAGCTCTCCTTGCTTTCTTAATACCTTTGCATCCCTGTCCCCAGACCAAAAAGTTATTGCATAGCTGCGGTTCACCCTCTCTAAAGCGTGTATGTACATTCCCTGTGCCTTTCAATAGGCCCAGTCACAGCAATAACATATTATTAGTTAGGGGTTGTTCCATTCATAAATAAAGCAAAAGACTACAGCATGTAAAGCCACGAGTAAACAAAACTGTAATTCCTGCAAATGTGGCCAGTTAGAAATGTCTGATTCCATTTTCCCTCATGGAGGGAACTGAAGTCCTATTCCTCTAAAGCTCCATAGTTAGGAGACTTACTCATATCAGCATTAAGAAAACCTTACACTGAGTGTTGGGGTTTTTTTTAACAAACAAAATGGGCCTAGATTCACTGATTCTTGCATTCTTTCGTCTCATTTCTATCCATTTGGCTTAGGTTTTTTTTGAATTGTGCTGACCAAAAGATGCTTCAATACTCTCCAGCTACGTTACTTGCTTAAAGTCATGACACCTACTAATCCCAATATCCATTTGATATAGCATTTTGTGCATTTGTGACAGCCACATCTAGCAATTCCCCCTTGACTATGTTCTCATTAACCCTACGACTCTTTTCTGTGATCTCTCCATTTCTCTGTACTCATGCTTATTCATCCCTTCCTTTATACTTATCGGGGTTGAACTTCAATTTGTTGATTTCAGCTCATTCCTCTAGCTTGCACTTTGTGTATTTTCACCCTCCAGAGTTACGTACGTGCTTCCATCTTTCTGTCCTGCAGGTATGGTTAGGCTCTACGCAGTCTGTTCTCAAGTTGAGAGGGGTTGCTTGGGCATGACAGGAGACCTTGCTCGATCCTCCACCACTAACACTTATCCTGGGTGTTTGGCTATTTTTCACCAGGCTTTGTACAAAGCAGACATATCATCAATTTCACACCCCACTTGACATTCCTATAGTGGACACTCTGTTGTCATCTCCCAAAGAAATAGCTTTTCTTGTTTCCTTGTCATTCAACCTAAACATAAAAGAGGACTGATAGAGTAGAAAGTCATATAGGGTGCAACTGAGAGCAGAAACCAGTAGGAGACAGAGGGTTCAAACACTTGCTCCACACCTTCTCAGGAGAAATGGACCAAACTGTGTTCTTTTGTGACCTCTCCTGAGAAGATGGCTTTTTGTCCTCCTCCAGTAGCAAGACCACAGGGAGGTTCGTGAACTTTCCAGTACCTCTGTGTTAGCAGATCTGATCCCTGTCATCCATGCCACACCTGGCTCATGTTTTTAGGTCCTAGCAGTGGTACTAACAAAGTCCTTGTGCTAGCTGTGCAATTTTTAAACACTGGATCCCATGGTGTTTATAGACCCAAAACCAGGACACAGGGAACAAATACCTTTTACTGTAGTAATGCCAATCTACTGACCATGGCTAGTGTTTCAAACAGAGCTCTGTAACTTCTTCAGAGAGCGTCTAACATGGCGTGGCATTACTTAGATTTACACCATTCTACACCTCTCTTTGCTAGTTGCCTGAAAGTGTCTCATAGAGAAGGCCAGGGAGAGACCTCCTGCCACGCTGGCTGAAACAAGTAAGGGTGCATGGACAATGCCACCTCCCAGCATGAGAGATCAGGCAGGCAAGTGGCATCATGGGCAGCAAGGAGGAGGGAAGTATGCACCTATGCACCTTTGGGCAATAGCCTTCTTGATGAATTTGGAAGAGGGTGTCTGTTCACAGCTCCAATAATTTTTCCACCTCCAACAAGCTGCCGACTACCATCTGGTGGCAAAATAAACCAAGATTATGTGCATCACCTCTACTGGCTGCTCTAATAGCAAAACATCTGCATAGCTGTGGTTTTGAGCCCCTCTGGAATATTGAAGTTTAAGATTCAAATCCTTCTTATGAAAAAGGATATGGTGTAATCCACTTTTCATTCAGTGGCTTTCGTAGATTTGTAGGTTGAGAAAACATCCTTAAAACAGTTGTGTAGTTTAAAATGACTGTGTGTTGGCTGCAAAACACTGCATGGCATGAGACACTTCCCTGCATTTGGCACACACTGGAAGAGCTGGAGTTTGAGAAGTACCATTCAGATTTCAGTAATCCACATATAAGGACATCTCAGGGAACTATACAAAAAGCTACTGTGGAGTATTTTTTGCCTACTAGGCTTGTTATCCTGTCAAATAATATAATTAAGTTGGTTTGCCAGATGCATTATAAGCCCCAGTTGCCTGCTATTTATCACCTTATTTTGCCGTAGCTGCTTACACAACAACTACTTTATTAATTCCTCTACCTATTTGTTAGCTATTGATGTAAAGTTCTTTGTGTTCTGGTTCCCTGTCCTCCATTACCTGTATAGAGAGGAAGTAAACTTGGGCCACAGCAACCCCATGCAACGCTACAGGCTTGGGGAAGAGTGGCTGGAAAGCTGCCTGGCAGAGAAGGACCTGGGGGTGTTGGTTGACAGCCGCCTGAATATGAGCCAGCAGTGTGCCCAGGCGGCCAAGAAGGCCAATGGCATCCTGGCCTGTATCAAAAATAGCTTGGCCAGCAGGACTAGGGAAGTGATTGTGCCCCTGTACTCGGCACTGGTGAGGCCGCACCTCGAATACTGTGTTCAGTTTTGGGCCCCCCACTACAAGAGGGATATTGAGGTACTGGAGCGCGTACAGAGAAGGGCAACGAAGCTGGTGAAGGGTCTGGAGCAGAAGTCTTATGAGGAGCGGCTGAGGGAGCTGGGACTGTTTAGCCTGGAGAAAAGGAGGCTGAGGGGAGACCTCATCGCTCTCTACAACTACCTGAAAGGAGGTTGTAGAGAGGTGGGGGTCGGTCTCTTCTCCCAGGTAACAAGTGATAGGACAAGAGGAAATGGCCTCAAGTTGCGCCAGGTGAGGTTTAGACTGGATATTAGGAAATTTTTCTTCACCGAGAGGGTTATCAAGCATTGGAACAGACTGCCCAGGGAAGTGGTTGAGTCGCCATCCCTGGAGGTATTTAAAGGACGTTTGGATGAGGTACTTAGAGACATGGTGTAGTGGTGGTTTTTGGCAGTGTTAGGTTTATGGTTGGACTCGATGATCTTAAAGGTCTTTTCCAACCTATATGATTCTGTGATTCTGTGATTCTGTGATTCTGTAATCTCTTTTCTTGAAAGGAAAAGTTGTTTTATACTCTTTCCCAACAGATAACGTTTAGGGTCACACTTCCTTTCAGGAATGCTCATAAGTAATCGTCAGCAGTTGTGATTATTCAGCTGGTTACCCAGCTTACATTTTGTTGTGCTACATTGAGTAGTACTCTATATTCAAGTTTTCTGTGTCTTCATATTCAAATGGTTGCCTCATAGATTTGTTTTGTGATTTGTCTTGTTGCTTCCTACCTGCTACTAGGTGAGGCTTTCTAAATGTATTATCCTTTTCAGTGGAAAATAGTTAAGTGTTTCAGTCTTCATACAACTACGGTAAAACAAAATACTCCACATGTCTTTCCTGTAGTAACTGAAGGGTATCCAACTGCTTTATTAATATGAACTAATATGTTCTCAACAGCCCCTCTGTAATAAGAGAATATCATTATTGCTATCTCTTAGAAAAGGCAAACTGCGGCACGGAAAGGGTGTAGGATTGTTCTGTTGCCGTGAAAAGCTGAAATCAGAACTCAATAGTCGGGATGACTATTAAGCAGGTATTCTTTATTGCAGTGCTGGGCAGCACTGGGGATCTCTCCGCCACAAGTGCTCCGCCAGGTTAGCACAACACATCAGTTCATATACAGAAAAATCATACATATTCATCAGATTTCCTGAAAAGGGAAGTTTTATGGTGATGAGTTCCCAGAATTCATTTAAATAGTCCAAGCATGCACAGTAAAATTAGGGTTAGGGTCTTTTCACCCTCCCGGTGGTCTTCCATAGTCTTCCTCGCGTTGTCCACTAGTTGAACTTTGGGCTTCCTTTGTCCATATATAGTCATTGAGTTAGCTCATCAGTCCTTCGGCCTCAGAATGTTACAAGGGGGTCGATTTAAGCTAGTTCTTTGGTGCTTATCTTTGGCACAGTCGTCCTGAGTTCCTGTTATCAGTGATTTAATTAGGAAGCCTAATGAGCTTGCTCAAGGCCTGTTTAGTCCTATCAGGTAAGAAGTCACAGGAAATGTCCCACCATCAACTCGGCTTAGCAGGTAACCAAAACTATCTTTGCAGGGGAAGAGAACAAAAGAGAGCAAGGATGCAAGTGAAACTAAAAAAATGCAAGTCTATGTCTTAGTCAGGGATTGTCAGGGATTTCACCCCTTCAGTTCCGAGTTCATTGAGAGCTGCAAGCTGTGATTGAAACCTGTAGCACCTGCCTTAGAGTGAACACACTGGCATACATAGTACAAAAGCCCCTGGGAGTCAGCTTTCCCAGCTCTGTAAGACACTGACAACTGGTGGGATCCTACGGAGTGCTAGAAATCCCTCCAGCCCAAGTCACAGGCCAGTATCATGCTTTTGGTGGAGCTATACAGCAGCAGAGGCTATACAACAATTGCCTTATGTCAATTAAGGTGGGAAACTTTGGTTGTTCTGGTCTGACTCCATCAGTTGTTTCAATATAGCTGAGAATGGTCTGCAGATCTGTTGCTCAGTGTCACAGACTCTTCCTTTTGAGATCTCTTATCTGCTGTTAGCAGATGACGTCTATTAACCTGCTGTTGTGCAGAGGATTCATCACAGTTACAAGCTCCTACCCGGAGTTTTCCTTTGCCTCTACTTAAGACCACCTAAGCGGTGGCACTTCTGTCTCGTTGTCTATGTCTAACTGTCTTTTTCGCACAACAACGTATAAATACGAGGATCTGCCCTCCAGCTTCAGGAACACAAAGGAGGTTTTGAAACACCTTTATTTCCCAATCTTCTAGCTTGTGATCCCACTCAGTGGACCTCTCACTTCCCTGAGATGCTTTCTCTTCTTGCAGTAGCCAGATACACACTTTGGGTGAAATGCTCCACAAATTTATCTTAGTTGGTTTTGCCACTCACAGGAAAAAAGGTGGGTCTGGCAGTCTCCACAACCTTACGGATGCACCCTATAGCCTGATCTCCTTAAAAACCTTTTCCAGAGAGACTTCTGCTAGGAGATAAGATGGAGGGGGCTCTAGAGGTAGAGAAGACATTGTCACCTAGGACAATAGACTCTTAGGAGTAGCAAAATCATCGGTTTTTTTCAGTGTGCTTTGCCTAAGCTGTGGAAAGCCAAGTTACATGGCACTGCTGAAAGAAGAGCCTGAGTCTTTGGAATTGGTGGGGGATAGCAAATCTTGGAGGTAGAAGTAGCCAGTCTCTCTTCTGAGCAGCAACAAACTCATCTCTCCAGGGGTTTCTCCTACTTCTTCCATTCAAGCCTATCCTTTTTTCTCTGTCCTTTTCCCAGGACCCTAAACCCTGGAATAGTAAAATTCAGTTTTGCCAAATTCACTGAAGCATTGAGCTGTTCCTGAGCTAAAACCTCTCTGGGCAGTTCACATTTTCCATGCTCCAGCATCTGAGGTAAAAGCTTCCTTTCTTAAAGAAAAAGGAAGGTTCTATTAAATACACTTCCAGGCCCAGAATGTGGAGGGTGAATAAACATTCAGAATTTATATTCTTAAATGTCATGAATTTTAAAGACAATCTTGTGGTTTGAGACCTGACGCATGCTTTTTTATCATTTGGAGTTGGCAAAAGTATAAGCGCCTGGGGAAGTCTTAGATCCTGTTTACATTATAAACACAGTACATTGCTCCCATTCCCCCCCAGACCAGCTATAGTGGGTTTTTAAAAAGTGCCAAGTAGAAACAGGAGCTTTCCTGCTTCGGGGGGTGGGTAGCAGAAGCTCCTCTAAAATTTTCACATGTGCCCTCTAGAAAATTATTTGGCTTCACAGGTGAAATTGGGCCCTGACAGAAGGGGATACTGACTTGGAGGAACTGCAAGAGGGATGAGCAGCTCAGTGCTGCCCTTAATCATGCAGTGATACAGGTGGTCAAGTGCGAGACGCTTCGGCAACACGATGGGAGAGGAAGCTGGCTCTCTGCCCGTACACAGCAGCAGCTGAGATATTAATCCCATGCTGCTGCAAGTGCCGAGTTCTCTCAAAATGAAAATAAGGCGGTTGTAAAGGGCAGTGGAGATGCAGGGTTAACTGTGATATCCTGCAGGAGAAGATAATATTGAAGTGTCGGCAAGTGCTTTCACACACCCCAGTCATTTCATCTTTATGTTTGACACAATGGCCAGCAAGAGAGCATAGCACTTAAGGCTCAGAAGGGAGAGAAAGTAGGGGCAGAGGTGGCTAAAAGGCTTGGAAGTCAGAGAAGAGAAGGAAAAAAATTTCCATGTTTCTCACAGAAAGTTGGGCAATAATCCTGGAACACGGATGCAGCTGCAGCCAGCAAAAAAGATGCAAAACCAAGAACAAAATCCCCCTGGCTTTAGGAAACACTGAGGAGCTAGACTAAAAACCAGACACATTTCAGAATAAATTCAGTGTTTTGAAAGCAATGATGTGAAAGGCACATGAGCCACAGTAATAAAATGTGATATGAGCCGTTACCATAAACAAGGAGAAATAATTGACAGGGAACTAAAACAGATCCGCAGAGCACACATAGCCCAGGGCTCTTCAAACCTATGGCTGAATGAGAGGAAGAGGAGTGGCATGGGGAGAAGTCAGAGAAAGACTAACAAATCACAGGCAAAAAATAAATAAATCACACAACAGTCCTTGATCCCTAAGACTGAAAATTCAGCTGGAGTCACTAAATAGTCCTGTGGTGGATCAGCAGAAAGAACAGTCAGCATGTAGAAATAACAGAGACAGTCTCCCCCCAAAATAAAGAAAAACAAATGTCCTTCAGGCTGAAGGAGAGAGTCAGGGTTCGTGAAATGGTTAGCCAGTTTGTTTCATCCTTTGGACACGCATGCTGTCACAAACCTGTAGCTTAATCCGCAGGAGAAAGTGGCCAGTTTGGGTGTGGAGGGGAGAAAAGCTGTGGCTGGCATCCGAGACACAGCGCAACAGACAAAAGCTCTTTGGGAAATAGGCTGGTGTGCTGGTGGAGCAGCCAAGGATGCATGATAAACAGCACAGGGTGCAGAAAGCTGCAGCTGAGCAAAGGCTCTACAGATTACCTGGCAGGTTATTGCATCCTCCTGACACATGCCATAGACACATGGAAGTATACGCAAAAACACCTATGTGTGGATGTATATATATGTTTATGGACTTCAGAAACACCTGAGAATAACTAGAGGTGGTGTTTCTAAACCTGTGAACAGTTTGGCAGTAGAAAGCTGTTCCAACAGAAAAGGGGGGCATCCTCGGTGTTGTTATTTCACAGTCCAGCACAGTGATGCTGCACAGCCTCTTTCATGGAAACCATATCACAAAAATGCTCAGTGAGTTAAATAATACAGGTATTGCTTTAAATAATAAATAGCAGTGTACAAAAAAGGATGTCAAGAGACCACAGGAAAGGAAAACTAATGACGTTTTCAGCTGAGATCAGAAAAAGATGGAGAGGAAGACGGGTGCTTGTGACTGACCCACTAGAAGAGAGGGCCTGTGAAGCTGCTAGCTGGTATTAGGTAAGGAAAAAACCTTCTAGTGGGAAGAGAGGTCAAATTTTTGCTTTGTACCCCACAGCATGTGGGGAGCCAGCTACAATAAGGGGACATAGTCATGCTACCTGGCATGTGCACAGACGGTTAGCAGCAATCCATGCTTATGGGCATCAGAAAAACTAAGAGCTTTTTACTACTGCCATTCCCTACAGCCACAGACAAGCTCACACAGATGAGTGATGGTGGTATCACTTATTCCCATCCCATTTGTATTTGTGATGTTTTCTCCCTCTGCCACTGTTACAGCACCCATTGCTGCCATTTCTCAAGCAGTCTCTGCAGAGGGGACTTGCAACCATTTTCCCTGCACCTTGCAAGCCACACAGTTTACACCTTAATTGGGATGTAGATTTTTCAGTGCTGCTTCTGAATAACTAAAATGTGTTTTCACACATGTGAAGAGAAGCGTGTCATCCTTTGATCATCACTAGTTTGCCAGTAACCATCCCCTACCTAATATATCAGTGGCTATTGTGATGTCATTTCCTTGTATCCAGTGAATATTAGAAGAGACGGGCAGATAAAGAACAAGAATTGAAATGAAATTCTGAAGATAAATACAGACTCCTGCCAATACAGCATATTCATGCTGTGTCGTAAGCCAACTGAAAATGTCTGGGCATGCATACTTCAGTCATTCTCCTTCCCTGCCTGCAACATGCTGCTCAGAAAACCAGAATAGAGGAAAGCAAAACAAAGCTATTGATGTCCAGAGGAAAAAGAGTAGAAAAAAAGACTTCCCGCCTCACTAAACCTTGGGACTTGACAGTTACGGTCCTTGATTCTCCAAAGAGGTCAATGAGAGGTAAGAGCTTTCATCACCTCAAAGAGTGCTTAGAGCTTTGTAGACTCAACCCTGTATGTCTTGACAGATGTTTTGATTTGTTTTGCTGAAATATGTAGGACAGGTAGGTAGATCTCTCCAACATACTGTCTGTCTCTCTATGCCTTAATTCTGTGGACATTTTAGAAAAATCTACTACCGTGGTACATCTAAGCCAGTTTGCTTCACATTGTGAGAAACAGCTCTGTGAGTCTGTTCAGAGCCTGTCAAAGATAAGTTTCCATAGACCTCAACAGGCTTTGGATCAGATTCTGCAGAATATGCCCAACACTGAGTTTGCATTAAAAGCAGACACTTCTATGTGCTAAGATTCAGCATTTTCAGAGAGGGTCAGCTATACAAGAAAGAACGTACTCATGGCATTTATATTTACTTCCAATGACATATGAAGAAGCCATGTAGTGTGTACATATATATATATACACACTATATATATATTGGCATTTTGTCCAAGCTAACCCATTTAAGTGAGGAAAAAAAGAGAATGAGCGAGATTGTCCTTCCCATGTCATTATCAGCCATGATGTGATTAGGAACAGAAGTTGTATCACTTTAACAGCAGACATGAGAGTCTGGCACCCTTACAAAGTCGGATGACCGTCTGTGATGACTTGAAGGAATTAAAAAAAGCTTTCTCTAGTAAGCAACTTCCCCATGAGAAAAAGATGTGCCAATGGTAGCAATTTTAATCACAGTTTGATAACCCTAAATATTCATCTCCATTAGTTTCCTGCATACTGCAGTGTGAGCATCTGTAGGTGTCTCAACATCAGCATTTTAGTTTGGATTAGGTGAGCGCTTTTGATGAGACTTTCCTGGTTGTCCTCCATCTCCTGCTCTGGCTTGCAGAGTGGAGCAGCCTTGGAGCACACAAGCAGATTCCTTTCATGTGAAATGAAAGCCAAAGACATGCTCCAGAAACACTCCTAACACACTCCAGCTGCTAACAGTGATTCAGTCCATGGGTCCAAACTAAAGCTTGGCTGAACCAGCCTCCTGCCCCCCACCCCAAACACCAGCTGTTTCACTTCACAGCTCTGATCTGATGCTGCTTCACCACTGGATTATAGCAAAGAGCCTGAGATACCATTACCATGGCTCCCTTTGTGCCTCTTTTTGTTTTAACAGCAGAGACCTGTGTATCCACTAATCAGCAACCATGCGGTGCAGCAAGATCCCGGATGGCATTGGCATCTTTGGCAGGGCCAAGATGATCTTCCTACCAGGAAAGCATTCGCTCTTGTTCAGGTGTCCTGTGGGCATTGCTTGTCAGCCAAGTCTGTGTGTTAGTTTAAACTCCTTGACCCATCATTTCATGCTTTTTGGATTGCCCCAGAAGTGGTCCTTTACTGAGATTAGATGCTTAGGGAGCTGGTTATGCAGATTCCTCCCTTCCCAAGGTAACTTCACAGAAATTGCAGTGCTGGAAGTAATGTGATATGAGCTCGAATATCTAGCCGAGTGATTCCCGTGCACAGATCAGATAATGAAATCCAAATGTGTACCTGCAATGTTTACAAGCAGCTGCTTGAAAATAGCCCAGGCGACCATTTGAAAACAGTGCACGCAGGCAACAATCAGATGATTGCTATCACAAGACGTATCATGAATGTTTGTTATTATATCTGCCCCCGGGATCGCTGGCTGCCCCGCACACCACCAAAAAAAGAGAGACAAAGCTCAGACGCAGTGATGGGTGCTCTGAAATCCCTCTCGGTGGTGCGATGCTCTTGCTGGTACTCTGCGGTCCTCTGGGAACTGAAGGGCTTACCAGCTGGGGAGCTGTGGTGTGAGCTGACACCACTACTGCGCACTGTGGAATTAAACTGAAGTAATTAAGATGGAAAGACACCCATGCCCCTTTCCAAAATGGTAAGGCACACACAGTTCCCCTGAGTCAGACTTGCTGTCTAGCACTGGCCACCAGCTCTCACAGGGGCTGCCTGCACAGAGTTTGTCTGGGCAAAATAGCAGCCAGAAGTTTCAAACAGTCATGAACTCACTGATCGCCTGATGAGCTGGTCTAATGGTCAGCTGCTCCCTGTTCAAAATCTTCTCTTCTTCCTACCTGGAACTTGTGTAGCATCGGTCTTAGCTACACTATTTACGAACCTAGCTTAGATAGATGATAGAGCTATCTACTGCCAGAAATTGTCGCCCCTGCGTGTATTTATAGATCACAAGCAAAGTCAGTTCTTTATCTTCTCTGGACTGAACTTGAGGCTCCCATGAAAACTACTTACTGAGCTCTTTCTCTTTGACAATTACTTGGACATCTGTGAACCAGTCTTTAATCTAACCAGTGTAGTACAGGCTACACTGATTTTTTAATTGCTTTTTTTCTTCTTTTTTTTTTTAAATCAGAAGGACACATGAAACTGTCAGATAGACATCTCTGATTTCCAGTGATCTATAAAGATGACTTTAATCAGATAAATATGAACTCTCATTTTTATAAGAGGTTTCATTGATTGCTTTTAAGAAAATAGGTTTTGGCATTGGCTGGCATTGACTGTGCTACCATTCATTAATGCTTTATTCGTCTCCCATATCTGCTTAGCCATAATTTTGCCTGGGACTGGTGTCAGACTAATTGGGCTTGGGAAATCCAGGTCATCACAATACCATTTTTAAGTACGGACTCACAGTTTAAAGGGGCTGGCATGCTGCTGGCTAGCACACGATCAGCATGACACCAGACATGGTGTATCAGCTGCACAGGTGCTCAGTCTGTTGCAGGAGAGACCAGACAGACATACAACTAAGTCTTTGGTATGTGCAGGGGAGCAGTGCCCAGGATGTCATGATTTCTGAGGACAACCCTGGTTTGTGCTGTTTAATCAAGAGTGCAACTTCAGCACATTTCTGGTCCTTTGTAGCTTCCCTTGTCTTTCACTGTTTTTTACAAATCACTGCAGTGATTCAGGAAGCTCCTCAGACACTTCTTTCAATACTCTTGTCGCAAATTTTCTGGTACTGCTACTGTACATTGCTGTAATGGTTGCTATTTGACGTCCTCCATTGCTACTGATGAGAGAGAAAGTGTTTCTTCCTTCCTGAGAAATAAGCACATCCCATTTCTTTCCAAATACAGAACATAAATGTTCAATGACTATTTCTTCTTTCTGTGTATCACGATTGGCAACTCTGTCTTCTTTAGCACTGGACCTACAGGGACTAACAAAGGGAAGAGAAGTTACTGAACTTGATAAGTGACATTTTGTGTCAGAAAAATTGGGTATGAAATGCCAACAAACAAATTTAAGTATGAAATCACAAGGAGGTTATAACCAACCAAATTATTGGGTTCTAAAATGGTTTCTACACTCTTCCCCACCCCTTGGGATCTGGGGACAAAAAGAACTACTTTAAGATTAATATCACTATTTTAATGAAGAGGATTATTTGGTATGGCACTACAGATAGCAGGAGGATTTGATGATCCAAGAAGTCCCTTTGAATCCTATTCTCCTGTATGACAGCAAGGATTTCATTAGGTCTCAGTATACTTAAATAATGCCTTCTTGCCCTTAATCCTTAAACCCAGGATTTTTTCATTAATGTTTTATCCTCCTCCATCAGCTGGTGACTTGTTTGCACAGCTATCAGACTTTCTGTTATTCACATTGGTTATATATAATAATATTTGTAAGGATCATTATCGGTTGCCACTTTCACTTTTGTCTTTACTAAGATGGACTTTAAATCAAGAAGCCTCTCTCAGAATGACAGATTGTGGGTTTTGGGGAATCTAATTAGGTTTTCTAAAAAATAATATTCTTATTTTTATGCTAACATTTTTCCTTGTAACAGTTAGTTGACTGTAGCTGACCTCTGGAAATTGTCTTGGGAAAGTACCAAATAGACTATTGCAGGCTCCCAAGTGGTCTGTCTGCACACAGCAGAGTTTGTCAGCATTTCCATGAGGGAGCCACCAGTTTCTGGCTCTCCGAGTGACTCGTTTTTACCCTTTTTAAAAGAAAATCTGCCTATCATCCCCAGCAAGTATGAGATTGTTTCGCTAGTGCCGGCTCCAAACCTGTAGCATCCAGCTCCTCTGTTGGGACTTTGTCATTCACCCAAGCCCCAGCCACAGGGGTGGGCTGCCACGTCCAACAGCCCCGAGTTGCCTGGGACCCAACAGAGGCCTCCCAGCCTGGAAGTGCCGGTTGAGGGCCGGGAGGTGAGGCGAGGTACGCAGACGGGGTCACTTCTCACCGGGGAGCAGCTCCCGGAGATCTCCTCAGCAGTTTTAGGTGGAGCAGCACAGGGCTTCTCGCTGTACAGGGGGTTTGATACGTGGCTTGCAGGGCGAGGAAGCCTGGGCACCCCGATGAAGAATAGACAGGCTCTAATTGAATCCCTTTTGGTTTATAACCTGCTGGCAGCTTAGCTTCAGGAGTGTCAGAAAAATCCCCCATGCGCTGAAGAAATACAACAGCTCCAGACAGGCAAAGGCATTTTTCATACGTGACCTAAGGTGAATCACTACATTATGTTCGAACTTCAATTCTTCATTAGCGGTGGAGTCATTGGCTATTCCTCCCTACGAAAACCACACAGGCAGCACAAAGCACGTGAGTTAAACAGGAGTAGTAAGCGCTTTTCAATTAGTGCCAAACTTTATGAAACATGGGACTGCGGCAGCAGTGCAAAAGCTCCCGTGAAGCACAGCCCTGCAGCAAATACAGCCGGGGTCTCCCCGTGCTTGGCTGCAGCCGGCAGTGCGATACCCAAGGGCAGCGACAGGCACCTGGGTTACACGGAGTGGGACTCGGCATCTTCATTTGTTTGTCAAGCTTGCTGCTCATTTACAGTCATAAATGGAACGTTTGGCTGCGGCGGTATAAATAACAGGTGAAGTTTTAACAACGCTGGCAGCACGGTGTGGAAGGTCTTTTAACATGAACGAGTTATGTGAGGTCCGTGTGAGTTTTGTGAGGTTTATTCATTCTCCTCTTTTTGAGGCAATCACCTAGTTGCTTCTGAAAACAAAAGTTAAAGTAAAAACCACTCACGTGCATTGAAAATAGCTTCTCAGGAGGATTTCTGACATGGTAAAATGGCAGAGCTGTAACTCTGAGTGAGTGAATACTGGAGGACAAGACATGGCTATGAAGAGAAGCATCCTACATGCACATGTTGTGAGCAATGGGATGGGAATTGCCCCTGATAATTCAGCCTTCTGGACACGGGGACTTGGCTTTAACAACAGGCTTTGTTGTTAAAACACATTTTCTATGTTGGCGTCTGCCTCTAGGTGACTGGGGCCTCTCACATGCCTGGAACAGTCCATTAGAATAAAATGGAATGTGCATATATACGTGCATAATAAAGCACAGCCTTCTCTCACTGCCAGCCCCTTGCTTTTTTCTAAATGGCACAATAATTAGGGTGAGTGATTTGTCACAGAAATATACAGAAAGTCTCAGCCTCATAACAGAGGGGAAAAAAACCATCAGTGGCAAACATAAATAGTAAAAGTACTGAAAGTCTGTACTTTAATCCAAATATCCTTGAGAATTTTAAGCCGTTTAACAATATTTAACAAGCTGTTTCAAGCCACGTGAAGACATTACCCTGCTGCCTGCCAGTAACAGCAGCACGGCGGCATGGCGGGTGGGAGGGAGGGCTCTGCAGTCCCTCGCTTTTCCTTCGGCGCTGCTTTCTGCCTCCAAGCTGGCGTGCTCAGCAGATGCTTCTTAAAACCCACCACATTAGCTCCGTTCCTCCCTCCCCCCCAGCCCACCCACTCAGCACCAGAGAAAGGATCTGCTGAGCTTCCATAATCGCCGAGCCGACAACCAGCCCAGAGGAAAACCGGATGCCCTGCGGCTCCTGGCTCCCCAGGTGTGTCCCCATGCCTTTCTCCTCTGCCTGCAAGAGCCACGGAGCATCAAAGGTTGTGCATTTATAGTCTTTAAGCTCTTATTTGATGTAATTTCTCCAGGTAGCTTTACTTTGACAACCCCTTCCTGCCTTGAGTGTTGTTGCGGAGTCCCAGACCCACTTCTCCTCCATGATCTCCCATGATCTGCTGCCACCGTGGGCATCCTGCAGAAAGGGAACAGGCTGCACTCCTACTCTGGCAGGACTGCTCGCAACCGGGGTGCATCTGAACTTCGCACTCAGCTGCCGCCTTTGCTACAGTGTGCAGGAACACTTGCATTTTGAAGGATATTCAGAGCCTGGACCTATGACAGTTTGGACTCATGGCTGATCTGATGCCTACACCTATTTTTATTTTTAATCACCTGCTGAAACTCGGGGTTTTTTTGCAGCATTCCCACTGAAATACCCACTGCACTCTGCACAAAATCCCCAGCCTGGTTATGGACCTGTGTTGCCAGCAAGGGAGATGGAAACTTCTTACCCTGAGACCGGGGGCATGTTGCTGACACTAAATTTGGGATTTCCAGTTGCAGAATCAGTTTTTTTCACCCATCCTAACAATGCATCTGGAATATTGTGTCCAGTTTGGGGCTCCCCAGTAAAGAAAGATATTAACACAGAGTTCAGCGGCGGGTCTCTAAGATGATTAGGGAACAGCAGCATATGACATATGGGGAGAGGCTGCGAGAACTGGGTTTGTTCAGCCGTAAGATGAGAAGGTATGGGGAGATCTTACTGCTCTCTGCAATGGGAAGGCACAGAGAAGACGGAGCCAGAATTTTCTCGGAGATGCGCTGTAGCAGGAGAATAGGCACAAGGTGGAATGTGAGAAATTCAAATGTGGTATGGAAAAGCTTCTTTATCATAAGGGTCACCAAAGATTGAAATGGTGCCCAGAGAAGTTATGAAATCTCCCTTCTTGGAGATATTCAGAACTCAACTGGACAAAGCCATAAATAACCTGCTTTAACTGGGCTTGCTTTGAGCGGGGGTTTGGACTAGGTGGCTTCTGGAGCACCTTCCCGACTTCAATTAGCTTGTGATTCTGTGAACTTCATTATTGAGCTATGCTTTTTCTTCCCCTGTGTGGCTTCTGTTAGCCAAGCCGAGCCCCATTTCTCTTCTCTGTGATTTGGGAAGACATGGCTTTATCAGCACAGCGCAGGGGTTGGAAATTGTTTTCTTCCCATTGTAGTGAGCAGATCTGTGCGTCTTACCAAGCCTTTATTCTGGGATGGTATACAGCATCGTATACAGCACAGTATACAGCACGCCTCTGCTGAATAGTCACACCATTAAACTTAATTTTCACCTGGCTCGGAACAATCAATTGTATAAGAGATCCAGTAAGTCTTCCTAAAGCACTGAAGAGCGAGAAGCTTTATCTCAGAGTATACTGAGCCTTGAAGCCTGAAGGTGACTGACAAAACATAACTGAAGCACAGTGAGGTTATACTTCTAATGATTTTTGATCAGGGAAAATACTTCCATTTGCTCAGTATTGCCTCCAGGAGTCTTTGACACCAGGACAAGAATTTGGGATTAATCTCAGCAAATGCAGCTGCCCAAAATATTTTCCTAAACATCCAGAGAAATAAACATCTGTGTGCATTTCCAAAGATTTGTTTTGCCCAGTAGTCATCCTTGCTGTTAATTATGGCATATGCAGAGCTTGACTTTTCTGTGACCGTGAACTCTCTCTAAAATGAAAAAAATACCTTTTTGATGTGGAGATAATATACTTGTTATAAACCCTATCCCCTAACATCTCTCAGAACTGGACAATTAAAGTACTAAATATATGCACTAC
The DNA here is from genome assembly GCF_035582795.1 of Mycteria americana. Classification (NCBI taxonomy): domain Eukaryota; kingdom Metazoa; phylum Chordata; class Aves; order Ciconiiformes; family Ciconiidae; genus Mycteria; species Mycteria americana. Next base: position 91,239,462 of record NC_134365.1, read on the forward strand.
CACTCAGAGCCGGTATTATATTGCCAGCACTTCAGAGTTAATTATTTTTGCTTTCAAAGGAGTAAAAGTAATTTTTAAATTGGTTTAATATCAGTCTCACACCAAAGGTGTTTCTTACTGCATTTCTTCCATAAACCATCAGTAGCATTAATTAAAATTTTCTTTTTTTTCCAGCTCCTTCTTTCACTGTGAAGACTGGATCTTTAACTGAAATAAGTAAATAGTTGTCATCTCAGTAGCAGGTCCTTCCAGAATCAGGGTTGGAGTTTGTAGGATGAGACCCACATCTTGGCTTTTGAGGAGAGGGGCATGGTGGTGTCAGAGTTACAAATGCTCCGTAACTGGCAGAGAAAAATACCTTCCCTTACATTGAGAAAAACCAGACTTTGTTGTAAGTCATGGTCCACAGCCCCAGGAGCAGTCCAGTGCTCAAAGCTACCTCGCCAAGGATCTTATTGGCTCCCAGGAAGAAAAGACTGGAAAGGACAAAGCCTCATATTACCTCATTTTAAACTTAAAAATTTGAACTTAAAAGATTAAAAAATATTGTGTGAGAGCAAAAGACCACTGGGACCAGCTACTGGTCTAATCAGTGGAAGAAGCTTAGGAGGGAGTGAAGAAACAGGGCCAGGGAGAAGGAGACATTCTTAAATAACCAGTTGCTTTATCAGAAATTACATCTCGTCTGACACCAAACTTCATCCGCTGATTTTTTTCAAGTCTCTTTGAACGTGTTTATGGTTTCTATCCTCACAACATCCCATGGTGATTAGTTCCACAGTGCATGGGGTGTGTTGTGGAAAAAGCCCTTCCTGGTGGTCGCAAAGACGCTGCCCAATAACCCAAGAACTGGAGGCATCCAGTGAAATCACATAAGCAAGTGAATAATGCTTCCTCTGGGGGCTTCATCATCCTTTTTTCTGGGCAACAGTCTTAATCTATTTAGTCTCTCCTCACAGAGGGACCGTTCCCCATCTTCCCCCTGTCTAACTCTAGGACGTAGCAGTGCTGCTGAGCTCCCAGGTCTGGGTCCTCCCAACTCCATCACTGCTCCTCAGCAAGGAAGGGGGGGTGACCTCAGCACACACCCCTCCCCTAAAATGTCCTGGTTTTGGAGGCTACAAACGGACTGGGCAGGTCCCTGCATGAGAATCAGGGATACAAGACACAGAAGTGACAGTAGCCTTGTGGGTTTTGTCACCCTGTAGTGCTAATATATGCCTTTGAGGATGATATAAGTGGAGGACGGCAGGCCATATTCCAAGATATGGGCTATTACAGGGTCCTGCTCTGCACCTTGCTCCTCACCAGGTAATCGCCAGACTTCTGTGTCCCTTTATGATCACTTCCAGATTTTGTTCAGTCTTCCTGGGGCAGTGTGAGGCTCAGCAGTGACATTTCCAGAGCATCCTCTCTCCAGTGGGAGAGCTGAACTTTTCTTCCTACCTTTGCTTCCAATCTCAGCCTTCATTCATTTTGAGCATTTGATATAGGAGATGGTTGGAGAAAGTGTGGGATACCAGCAGGATCTCCCTTCTTTGCACACGTGGTGACTCCTTTAAGAGCACTTAGAGTGGGAAAGTGCAGCTTCTGCATAAAAACTTCTATTGACACTGTCTGCAACAGTCCCAAGAGCTCATTAATTTTATTTATTCCAGTTTCCACTATCTGATGAGCATGGAAATCACATCCTGTAAAGGAATTGGACACACTTGCCTCCCGCTGCTGCTCTAGTACCCAGGCTGTGAGTTTGTGCTACATTGCCAAGAGAATGATCACAGGTTCACTTCTGGTCCCCACCTTCAGACTTTGCAGGCAGAAAGCTGCACCGAACAGAAATGCTCTGACCACCTTCCGAGGTTGCCTGTTAATCAAGCAATGAGAACAAGAAATTGAAATGTGCATATTTCAACGCAGAACAGATGAACCCCTTCCGCCAGCAACTACTAGCAACACCGTGCATTTTAGCATCAAATCCCAGTAAAATTGCTTAGACTCAAGACGGCACATAGATTCCAGTGCTATCCAGTCACAGTTACGAAGCGGTAGTATTGTGCCTGATAGCTTTGTACAAGGTTTAAAATCAGGTAAGCCTTGAGTTAACTTAGTTGTACATAAATACGGGAGCTAAGACAACCTCACATAAGGGCAACGCATTCCACACCTCTCCTCTCATGCAGAGGAGAACATGTTAGAGGCAAGCCATGCATTTCTTTCTGGTACAAGTCATTTAATAGTCTCTCTCTTTAAATGTGTATACACACAAACACAGGCACACATACTTACAGCCTCACCTTCAGCTTGGAGTGTTTTTCCTGGGATTTGCCATTCACACAGCACTAGTGAATAGTGCTGTGAGCGCAAACAAAACGAGACATAGTATTTTCAGTCTGATCTACTCAAAGATACCCTCTATGTGTAGGATAGACAGAGAGAGTTACTCCTGAAGCTTTCAAGGTTGCAGTGATTTCTGTCAATATCTAGCTTTTCCCAGCAGGGACTTTGGTGTGGCAAATTCCATACAAAGCTTACTTAGAAGAAAAACCCATCAGAAGCAGTGACAGACCAGGACATCCTGCAGGTCAGGTGGAGGCGAAGCAATGGAATTTAGTCTTACGTGCACCAGAAAAGAAATCAGGTTGCATTTTTTAGGTTGTCTGATATTGCAGTTCCTTATGACATGGGAATTGAAGGGACTGGGTTTGTCAGACTTATGTCATCCTTTCTAAGCCATCCTTCAAGTGACCGGGCTCAGAGGCATCTCACGCATGTTTTTAGCTGCTGTTATTTCTCCTGCTTGTTTAGTTGCAAGACTATTTGTTCGTCTTCAAATGATGTTTGACATCTCACTGTAAATAGTCTGGGTTATAAACATCTCAAGCATCAAAGTCTGAGTGTGTTTGCCTGCCATTCTGGTTTGCATCTCTTTTTTATTCTGCCTGTTCAGCAGCTATGACCTTGGTGACGACTGTTTTTGAACTTGGAATCTGATTTAGACACAGGATGGGTATTAACCAGTTAGTAGAGCTGGCTGGAAGATGAATATTCAGCTCCAAACCAGGAAAAATTACTCCAGAAGGGCTGGCAAGGAGCAAGGAACCTGGAGACACATGGCTGCTGAGGAGACACGGGGCTGGGAACCAGGGCTCAGTCCCACAGCAGATGAAGTCACTTGATGAACCAGGTACATCCTTGCTCCTATCTGCTTCTGGCAGGATTTCAGAATGGCCACCTTCCTGCAAAGCATTTCCTACCACTTTTGGTCAGAAGTACAGCCTAATCCAGGCAGGTGAGGGCCACTCTTTACATGGGAGATCTCTACCAGTCCATCTCAGCCTGATGTTGCAGGGCCAGGCAACCTGCAGTAGCCTGAACACCGGCCAGCAGTAAGTATCTGATCCAGCAATAAATCAGGGGCCAAAATTCTCAAAAGCACATCAACTTACATCATTATTTTATAGGGTTTAAATGAAAACAGTAATTCATCAGATATATGTAAGGAAGTCACTCTCCATCCGATAGACATTCTTCCCATATTAAAAGAGACACAGAAGCAATTCTCTTCATATGCCTTTTCCTATGCAAGTGGATTAGTATCATGCCTCCGTCTAAGAAGATACTCAAATGTGACTTGGGATTAATTAAATTGCACGACACCTGGAGGGGAAGTCAGAAGCATATACACTTTCTACTCCAGACATTTTAAAGTGAGGAAAGAGGAATATTTTACCAGCAAGACCTTTTGGTCTTGATGAGGAAGAGGAACTGAAGACCAGCTTGGGAACTTCAGGGCAGAGAGCACAGAACAACCCAAACCATGAAAATGTACGTGCTTGTAATTGTAGCTACCACCTCATGCAGCTAATGGTCTGTAGTGTCCAGCGGCAGCTGAAGGACTAGTGAGAGGTTCCCACAGGTGCTGCACATTGTGCATGTGACTATTTAAATTCAGGTTACCTATAAATCAACAGCAGACCCCTTTAGTGACAAGTCTGGTGATGGCAGTGATTAGAGTGACCCTGCTTTCAGTTGCTTCCAATTCATCACAAGTATCTAGGCTGCAGTTTTCCAGCCCCTGCCACCGCAGTGAGAGGTGAGGCATTGCTGGACGAAGGCAGGCTAGTAGTGAAAAAGCACAGGCAGACTGAGCAAGATGATGGGATGAACTCAAGAAGACATAAGGAAATAGATGCTGGGCAACCAGCAAGAGGGAAGTAAATACCTGCTTATGCAAGGGGGTTGGGAGCGGGTGAAAGATGGGGAATGGAGCTTGGGATTGCAGTAGCAAGTTTGTGGATCAAAACTGTAGGAGCTGTTACCCACAGACGTTTCTTGGGGGTGTTACAGCCAGGCCCCGGGCTCCTTCTAGCTCCAGCCCTTTTCGTCAGGAGGCTGTACGGCAGGCATCCAGGCACAGCAACACATCCTTCCCTGCAGAGCTGCCCCAGCATTTTCTCAGTGCTGGTGTGTGCTCAAGCCTCCTTCCTGTGCAGGTAAGCTGCCTCTCTTATAAGCAGCCACCACCCTTCCTCTGGCGTCTCCCAGAGAGCTGAGGATGGACCAGTAGCCCCTGCTTTACCCTTAAAACCTCTGTCTGGTTGTGTCTGGCAGCTGTGGCCCCATGTGGAGCTACCCAAACCACAGCATCGCTTTACCTCTCTTTCTCACCTGGTTGCAGGAGGATGATGTGACCCCCTTGCAGCAACCAGCTGGGGACCTCCCCCACACCACGTCCAGAGAAGAGGGAAGGCTGCAGAGGCACTGGAGAAGCAAGAGCAGAGAGCACTTCTCCCTGCAAGGCAAGATGGGAAATCCAGCACCTACAGCCATGGCACAAGGCAGGCCAACAGTGAGTGGAAGGAGGCTTTGGTATTTCAGTGGCAGGCTGACAGCACTACGGCAGACCACCACTGCTTATCCTCCCTTCCTTCATGGCTCATAGCAAGGTGGGTTGATCCCATCTATCCACACGGGTTTTCCAGTATGTTGACCGGGCTCCCTCTGCCAACCCTATTCCCCAGCTGTGTCGCCTGCTGCCTTTGCTTCATTTCCAGTAGATCATTGCCGAATATAGAGCTGAGCCCCCCGTCTCACCTCCTGCAGAGAGGCTCAAGGTTGCCTCACTCTTGTTCCAGCTGTTTGGGCAAGGAGAGCTGTGCAGTGTCCTCCGTCTCCATGCAGGAAGCCCCTGCTGCTGATCTCTCCGTCATACATGAGCTCACACGTGTCAGAGTCTCTGAGAATAAATTAACCTGAGATCAAAGTGGAAATGAAGTCCCAGTGACCCTTGACTCCAGCTCAACACCTTTCTGGAGCTTTCCCACCATACCAGCTTGTAGCTCCCCAGTAAAACATGGCTTTAATGTAATTTCCCAATTGCTAGTGACTATTTCCTGAAGGATTAGAAACTGGAGAAAGCTTTAGTGGAATGCAAAGAGGTTAAGAGAAAGAAAAGAGCCAACACCATCTTCAGGGAGAAGCTCAAGGAAAAGCAAGAGAGCAAACACGTTGCTGTGCATCAGCCGGAGCAGAGTAGCCGTCCATCTGCCTGCTACCCCCCTGTGCAGGAAAGCAGGTATCCCAGCAAAGCTGCAAGCCCTGATGGAAAAATTGTACTGTAATCCATGTTACCATGGGTTTGCCCGGGGGCAAGAGCATGGTTACACAGAGGTGTTGGTGCTTGGTTCGTGTGAGGTGCCTTCCTACCCAAGGCAGTTTGTTTGTGTGCCTGAGCCTCTACTGCTTGAAACTGAGCTCCAGAGCCGTTTCACCACCTGCATCAGCTGCGGTGACTCTGGCTGCTGCCCCTGCTCTCTTTGTTCACGAGCTTGTCTCTCTGCAGGAAATACTCCTTACACAGACCTCTCCGCTCCCTATCCCTCCTCTCCCCCGACTCCCACTCACTGGAGACAGGACGGGATCCAGCGGTGGCTCTGCCAAGTCACAGGGGCTGCCTGACAGCCACGGTGAGGGAGCACTTTATATTTCAGAGCTCTGCGCAACGATTGCCTAATTAAGCCCCATCCCCCACCGCTACATCCAGTACAGAGTGAGGATGTCTTGATTTTCTTGTTCTCCCGATGGGGGGAAGCTGCAGCCCAGCAAACTTTGGTGATTCACTCCCAGCCAGCATGAGAAGGGACCTGGAGAGAGGACACTAATGCCGAGACCCCCACCCCCAAAGTAAAATACAGGGGAATAAAGAAGCCGTCTCGTGGGCAGGACTCCTCACCAGCATCCCTCTCCACCTTGCTGTGCTCTGAGGACAATTCAATTACACTGCCACTTCCCTTTCATTGTGATCCGATTAACCGGGAAATTAATGAGGGCAGAGGAAGAGGCCGCCTTTTCTTTTCCAGGCCCGTATGAAGCCAAAGCCAGGGCAACTGGCAACTATGAGCCTGCTTGAAAAACACAATGCTTGCCAGGATGTCTTTATTAGAGAGGAGAAGGGGGAGAGGGGACAGGGCTGCTGTAGGAATGAAGGGCAGATACAGACACCAGCCTTGTTTACAGCAGGGTTTTGCACTGGTGCAGCTAAACCCTTCAGTTCAAAGTCCCCCCACAGGCGTCTGCCACCAGCATGGGCTGGAAAAAAATCACAGCTGAGACTTCTCGGTGGCTGCACGAAGAAGCAACTCTGTGATACAAGAAGGGTGTTTGGCTTGCTTGATCGTGCAGCTCCAGAGCTCACTCAACACCTTTGAGTGATGATTTCCCATTCTTTCCTAAGGACCCGCTCCTTCCCTGAGCTCACAGCATTGCCGTCCCCGTGGAGCAGCCTGCAGCAGCCCTCTCCCCTGCTGACAGTGCCACCCTGATGGGTGACCAAGCATGCCACGGTGCCTGTCACCCGAGTGGGACAGCAGGTTGCTGGACACCGTCATGGAGACACACATACTTGAAAATAAAATAAAATCCCAGTTTCTCACAGGTTGTTTGTCCAGGCTGTGGGCTTGCTGTGCTGCAGATGGAGGCATGGGAGCTGGCTCTTGTAGTATTATTTCAAGTCCATGGTGGTGTCATGGCTTGGGTGCACTACTCTGCAAGCCCAGCTATTGCTGCTTGTGCTGGTTTTGGCTGGGATAGAGTTAATTTTCTTTATAGTGGCTGGTATGGGGCTATGTTTTGGATTTGTGCTGAAAACAGTGTTGATAATACAGAGATGTTTTAGTTGTTGCTAAGTAGTGCTTATACTAAATCAAGGACTTTTCAGCTCCCCATGCTCTGCCAGGTGCACAAGCAGCTGGGAGGGGACACAGCTGGGACAGCCGATCCCAACTGACCAAAGGGATATCCCATACCATATGACATCATGCTCAGCATATAAAGCTGGGGAAGAGGAAGGAAGAGGGTGACATTTGGAGTGATGGCGTTTGTCTTCCCAAGTAACCGTTATGCATGATGGAGCCCTGCTTTCCTGGAGATGGCTGAACACCTGCCTGCCCATGGGAAGTGGGGAATGAATTCCTTGCTTTGCTTGCGTGCGTGGCTTTTGCTTTACCTATTAAACTGTCTTTATCTCAACCCACGAGTTTTCTCATTTTTACTCTTCGATTCTCTTCCCCATCCCACCAGGGGGGGAGTGAGTGAGCGAGCGGCTGTGAAGTGCTTAGTTGCTGGCTGGGGTTAAACCACGACACTGGTATTACCAGCTGTGGTCCAGAAGCACTTTGGCAGCTTTTGCACAGCATGGAGCCACAGAGATTAAACCATGTGGCCAGTGAGCTCTGTGCAGGATGCACATGAGAATGCTTTGTGAAACAATTCTCTGTGTAAAGCCAGATGGACTCCAAAGGCATCTGGTTTCATGGCACTCCTGCTACTCCAGAGCAACCCATGTATCTCTGTGCCACACTGCCTCATGCCCTGGGAGCAGTGCCGTGTGGTGGCACTGGGACAGGTCTGTGCTAACAGGGAACTGTGGAGTGCAGGAGCCAGTGGGGACAAGAGGAACAGGGAAGAAATATTCCCAAGTCCACACTCCCCCTCTGCAGAGCCACCGTGGCACCTTTGCTCTTTGCTCTCCGTTATATTCCATGTTATTGAGGTTTTTCTGCTCACCTGAGTAGCCCAGCCCTTGGATGATCTCCAGGATCTTGGAGAGCAGAGAGTTGATTGCACATATCTGTCTTCCAGTGTCCAAACTGAGGAAAGAGAGAGGAGACCTGATGTCCCTGGGAAGCCATAGCTCAGGTAGTTGCATTGGCTCATCCTTAAATTTACATCTCCAGTGCGTCTGGTGCTGGAATGGCATGGTAATATTTTTTTGTACCTAATACTCTTTGAAAGTTCATATTATATTCAAACTGTTGAGATGTGCTTGAATCCCTCGGCTCATATTAACTCCCTTCTGTGTGGGGGATAGTCTCTCCAGTTGGCAGATCACATAACAGATGAGCAACTTCATTGTCATTTCTCTCCAGAGGGGGGAAGAGCAACCCAGGTCAATGGAGAGTTTCTGAAGAAGCTTCCTGTGCGTGGACTTCTCTCTGACACCAGGGCAGTGGAGGTGGTAGCACAGCCAAGGACCAAAGGAAAGGACTAATTCCTTGCTGGAGCTCTGGGGATAAAAACAGTAGAGAGCAAAAGTAGTGGGTCAAAAACATTTTTGGAGTCTGGAGACTCCTGGGCAGGAAGAAGATGGTTCAAGAAGTCAAGGCAGGTAGATCACTCACCCACAAAGCTGCGAGGTGGTTAAAAAAGCCCAAACAGTAGCCTGGGTGAGGAAGAAAGTGACACTACGCACCTGCCTGAATTATGTACCTTTGCACATGCCGACTATCATAGCTGTACAAAGGCGTAACTGCTTCTCAGGAGCACAAACAGAAGGAAATGACGATTCTTAATTTCAGAAATAAAATGACGAAAAGAGGCAAATTAGTAGTGAGTTAAAAGTTACTTGAATTCAAAAGAAGCCAAGGACCTAAAATTGCATAGTGAGTGCAATGGTAGGACTGCGTGTGTTACAACCTAACGAGGAGATGGCAATGCCTGCGTGTATCTGATGATTGAATTAGCTGTTAATTCTTAACTTCCATGCCTATCTCCTTCCATCCTGTTTTCACCTGGGGCTTCCTCTTAGGCAGGCACGGTGTTGACACAGCCTTGTCAGTGAGACCAGTGGGCTGAGTTAGCTCAGGGGTCTGAGAGCAGACGCTCTTTTAAGGCAGGTTTATTATCCAAATAATACCCTGCTGCTTTGTTTTAATTACTGTTGTTTGAATTATGACCTTAGGTCCCACTGGCAGGGCCAGCTTTGCTGTGCTGTCACTGTCTCCCACAGTCCCACAACTATGCAGCGCGGCTCCTTGCAGACCTGATCTTGACCCGTGCTTGGCTACACCTCATCGACGTGGCCTTTCCCCACTGCCAAAACAGCAGCAGCAGCGAGCGCAATGTGGTTCTGTCTAAAATGTAAGGGAGGGGCGGGTCTGTACTCCCAGTAATGCTCAAGCAACCACTAATGACAATTCAGCACCTAATGCTTGTATCACACAACCAGAAGGTGTTAATGGTGTGTGTTAATGAAGCATGACTTCTGCTGAGGTTTTATTTAGGTGGTGATGGCATGAGGATTGTGGGAGACAGACGTCCTACCCAGTGACCCTCTGAAAGCAAGGGGAAGTGTGCTAGGAAAGGGAGCTGGAGCTGGAGAAACTAGTAATGTCACTGACTTCAAAGATGAAGGGTTCTCTTTATGCTCTGAAAGTGACTGAATAAAATGACTGGCATCATTACTTAGCAAAACAGGACTTTCTACTTGTGTCGGATTATTTTAAACATCAATTTGATTAGTGTGATTGCTGTTCATTTGCCCCTAAGAAGTGTATTACATTAATTCAGCCTTATATTGAGAAAATAATTTGAATTATGGTACCATTTATTAATATGATTTGCTTTCTCCCAACAGATGTGTTAACTTTGCCCACAGCCCTTGAAGCTTAGTTTTTGGACATGAGTTCCCAGTGTTAGTTTCACCTGTGGGCAGAGCTGCCCTCTCCACGAACACTTGCAAGCCACCTGGCCGTGAAGGGGCTCCCATCCACTTAGTACAAGAGAAAGCAGATAACCCCTCATACCCAGCCACACTACAGTCACCTGAGGGGCAGAACTAGTTCACACATTCTGGATAAACCCCAGCAATGATGAAAAGCACTGCTTTTCCTAATGTTTTTAAGGAGAAGGAGTTCCCAGGAGAGGAAGGAGGAGGAAAGCTTATTGCATCCTTGATGAAAGCACCACCTAAGGTGAGATCCTATGGCCCGGGAATATAGCCAGCATTAAAACCCATTGCAGTAAGGTATATGATTAACAATACATTGTTCTACTTCCATTTCCCAGTTGTGAACAGTGCTTTTACTCACTGAAACCTTCCTGGTGAGTTCCCATCCACGCTCGGCCAGCCATGGCACCAGGACAGAGATCATCCCTCATCTTCGGCCATGCATTTTGGAGCCTTCCTTCTGATTAAAGGGTGTCTAGAGACCCAAACAAGCATTTTAAGGACATCCCTGCAAGATTTTGTGCGGGTCATATCAATAACTGATGAAGGCACCTCTTAACGATACTGCTGTAGTCTTTGGCTGCAAAAGAGCTGCAGCTTTTTGCTCACGTGCCTCGTGCGTGGGGCCCAGCCCTGGAGCCAGCCAAGCATTGCAAGTACCCATATTGAAGTAAAACACAGACTGACCTCCTTCTCAGGCTAAAAGCAACTCGAGAAGGAGCACCCTGTTGAGTCCATGTGGAATTGCTGAAGAACATACTCAGGAAATTTCAGGATCGGCCTTGGCACCAACAGAGCAAACCCAGGTTATTAAATCCCACAGCTGGCTACCTCAGCCCTTGCTCCTTTGGCCACCTCTTTGAGCAGCCCTGATGCGCTGGAAGTGCTCCCTTGTATCATCAGCTTCTCAGTCCTGCCAGGTGAGGGAAACATTTCCAAGATTTCATTTAATACCTGTATTTAATCCATTAGCTCTCCCTGCAGACCTCCTGAAGGCTGGGCTGTGATTAAGGAGGAGATAAGTGCCCTGTTTATTGCTCTCCTGATACTTCTCCACTTTCCTCTCCACTTCCATGGGCAGTTTTTACCCAGCAGTCGTGCAGTGCCTTGGAAATGTGCAAGGGACCCCCCTGCCCTGTCCCCTTGGGGCGGGCTGAAGGGGGGAGACCCCCCAGCTCCAGCAATGCAGCTCTCACTCTCCTGTGCCTGCACCAGAGTAAGATGCTCCACTCATCACAGAGAGCAAAGCTTCACGGGCAGCACCACCAAGGCAGCAAGGCAGCAAAACCCTTGCTCCAAGCATCCCTACCTCTGAGCAGACATCGGTATCATCAGGGATAGCCAAGCATGGCTTCACCAAGGCAAAGTCATGCTGGACCAACTTGATAAACTTCTGTGAAGAAGTGACTGGCCTGGTAGATGAGGGGAGAACAATGGATATTGTCTACCTGGACTTCAGGAAGGCCTTTGACACTGTCTCCCGTAAGATCCTTATAGAGAAGCTGTTGATGTGTGGGCTGGCTGAGCAGACAGTGAAGTGGATTGAAAACTGGCTGAACAGCTGGGCCCAGAGGGTGGTGATCAGTGGCATGAAGTCTAGTTGGAGGCCAGTAACTAGCAGTGTACCCCAGGAGCCCATACCAGGTCCAGTCCTGTTTAACATCTTCATTAATGATCTAGATGATGGGGCAGAGTGCGCCCTCACCAAGTTTGCTAATGACACCAAACTGGGAGGAGTGGCTGATACGCCAGAGGGTCGTGCTGCCATCCAGAGATGCAGCCTGCTTGAGGCGGCCCTGCTCAAGCAAGGGGTTGGACCAGGTGACCTCTGGAGGTCCCTTCCAACCTCAACCATTCTTTGATTCTGTGATTTTGTATAGTTACAGCCCTTGGTGTGAGGAAAAGTTACCAGCAAGATTGACTGAGAGTCACCTGCAACCATCTGTTCTCCTTGATTCCTTGCCATTAAGCTATAGGCTTGAGTATCATCTGTTTCGTTCACCCAGTTTAAAGGGAAAATTCTTTTTTTTTTTAATTTTCCCTCTTCAAAATACAAGGGGAGGACTGGGGGAAGGGAGGGGGAAGCGGCCAGGCCAGGAAGGAACAAGAGTACCATCTCCAGCAGACCGCACTCCATGTACAGCTCTTTCCACTAATGTGCTCCATGAATCCTGCAGCGTGGCCACAGCTCCTGGAAAAACCAGAGAGGACGAGCACAAGTATCTGAATCACAACAGCTCTTCTGCAGCTGTTGCTGCTCGGCACAGACTGCACTGGTCTCACTGAACATTTGGCTCCTTCTAGCACTAAAAAATTCTGGATTCCCTGGTCAGAGCAATCCGTCAGCAGCCGGGGGGTTGGAGCGGTTCCCATTTCTGCTTCGTTGTTACATCCCCAACTGCCAAAGGGTGTTTCATATGGGACAGAGAAAGGTTCTGGTTCACTGCCCCTTTCGACTCAACAAACATTATAAATAAAACCTTAGTAATGCATGATTTATTTCCCTTCCAACATGGATTTCCAGCATTGATGCTGGTTTTATTACTGAGATAGACATGAAGCAGTTTTTATGTCCACTGTGGACTTGAAGTGCGCTAGACACTTTCTGCAAACAGGGAGCCGTTCATCTCCTGTCCATTGGTTATGACCACCTGAATAAATGTGCTTCCATGCATGTATTCATTTGGCTTGGTTTTGGTATTTCTAATGGCTTGACTCACACCTTTCCCGGGGCAGACTTCATTAGCGTGTGAATTAGCAATCCCACAAGGAGCTCATTAGTACGGTGCCAAGCCAGAGGTCTTTAGTTCATGGTAGCACTTGGTCCATTGGTGCACCAAAGAAGCTAGTGCCTGCTGCAGGAGGAGTAAAAAATGCAAAGAGTTAAAAAAAAAAAAAACAACCAACATTGAAAGGGCTGAAAATGTGGCATTTTGACACCTGCCCAACGGGAAGAATCCATGTCTGCCGTCTACATTATCTCCATAGCTCTTTTATTCCGGACTTCAGCCAGGCTGCAATGACGTGACTGTCTAGATAACAAAAACTTCAACTATTATTTGCTGCTCTTGGCAGTAGCTGCTACCTAAACCATACAAAATTCCTTATCTGTTAACATTCCCAAAGGCAGACGTTTCAGGAGGGCTGGGCAGCCCCCTACATGACTTTATGTACTTGTTTCCCATACACAGACATACCAGCACACTCAGATGAAACATTGAAAGAAAGAGGTACTTTATAATGTGACACCGAACTCATTTTTGCAACTCATTGCTGCAAGGTATTCTTGCACCAAACCTTCCAGCATGGTGAAAGTAGGAGTCAGATCATTCAAACAAACCTGCAGCTCCTGCTGAAGTTGATTGCTAACTTGCAACCTTCCTGATGCCTTTGTGTAACATCCAAGGGGTTGGCACACTCGGAGAATATTACCCTTCCTAATGGGCTCTGAGGCAAGGGAATACACCAGGATAAATGCACCACGAGCCAAGTCCCTCTTCAGCATATTGTATTTTGCTTTGCTTGGATATGGCACCCATGTGGCCTGGGAGAGTGTGTGAAGGTGTGTGAGAAAGTGAAATTTCTCTCAAGATGTCCCATTTTCTAAAGGCCATATTCCCCTCTAACCGCATTTCCCTCCCATCTTCCCTGTTGTAATGGGTATAGTTTTCATCTCCTGTCATCACCAGAAGGGCTGAGAGATGTTGAAAGCACTTCTTGGAAGAAAGCATTGTATGGCAAAGGAAGAATAATTGTGGTGACAGTGCAGGGAGAGCAGATATGTCTCCCTAAAAAGATTTTACAGCCTCATTTGCATTAAAAAAAGAAAGGGGTTTTTTGTTAGAAGCACCAGGGAAACATCATGAGAAATTCAGCATCTCAAAATATTGCCAAGGGACAAAAAGAACAAGGGTTAAGAAAAAAAAAAGATCAAATCCAGTCCTACCAAATCACATCTAGTTCAAGCAGCAAAGATTGCGTGTAAGGGAGTGACCAGCCTGGGGCTGATGCCACTTCCCTCTCCACTGTAGGAAATTAGGGGGCCTGGTAGGCATTGCCCCTGAGCCCAGCCAAAGCCTCATTTCTGGAGAAGGCATAGACCTACCCCATCCTTCATTAAGCCTCTCTGCTGGGACGTGGTACAGCCAGAGGCACTCATGGCTGAGACCTGCACGGTGGACCTCAGCATGACAGTGCCACATGCCCCAAGACTGGACGTGGCACAAGCCAGAGCTGCTTGTGGTGGTGGTGGTGGTGGAGAAGGGACTGAAACTTTTTTAAATTGACACCTGTGTGTGATCGCAGAGGAGTTGAGTTTATGAGAGCCCATCAGCACTGACCGGGAGAAGGAGAACAACCTGCACCTTTGCAAAGAGCAGGTATAGATAATCTGACCAAAATGACCCAACCTATCATTCCCCCATATGGGACAGGGCTGGTTCAGATGCTGCAACCTAAGCGTACCCAGGTCAGCTGGTAACAATCATTAAATAGTGCCTGGCATACTGCTCTCCTTCTTCCCCCTCAATGTACATTAAGAGGACATAGGAAAAGCATGGGCTATGCTAACAGTGCCTGGCAAATTTGGCGTTGGACCAGGCAGATTTCCATTGTCAGAAGCACAGAAAAAAGAAATGTTTAAGAATAGGAGGATCCCTTTACCAGGTGGAACTGAGCCAGGCTTCTCAGCTCTACGCACAATTTTAGCTCACTGCAAAATTACCACTGCTCACCCTCCTTCTTCCAGCAAGTGATGGGATGGCAGAGGCTGGCGGTATGGATTCCAGGTGAAAAATAAGCAGAAGCAATATGTGAGGGCTTTAATCACATCTGTGTGAAATGTGATTATTCCTCCTTGCCTGACATACCTTTTTTTTGTATACAGACATTAATGCTCGTGGAACAATATTTGATCAGCCTTAATTTTCAGGCTGGATCCCTGCCTGTTTCTCCGGCTGAGCAGCCCAAGGTTTCCTCCTGCTGCTGTGGCCAGCTCTCAGCAGGATTTGCGCATTCGTTGCTGCGTGCAGCCGGGGTGAAGCGCACACAGGGTCTTTAACGCACTGCAGTGGAGCCGAGTCGCTTCCAATGCGGCTGGCTCAGCCTCCTCTCTGGCATCCCTGGCTGGTTCATTAGCATCAAACTGTTCAAAGGGATGTAAATTAAATTATATTTAGGTCAGAAACATATTTTAAGCAAAAATATCTATTATATTTAAAGTATATTGTTCAGAGACTCTCTGTCTGCTGCTTCCAGGATGGTTGCACAAATACTCGCTGTCCTTAATATGTTTTTTAATGATACAGCAGGCACTTCCAAAATTTGATTTTTGTTTAAATATAAATTAGGTTCATTCTCTCTCTCAATCTAATTAATGCTGGTAAATAAGAAACCAGCTTCTGGCAGCTCATTTAGGTATCCCAAACGGGCAAAAGGCCAGATGTCCCTGGGTAACTGAAAGAGAGAGAAAATAGCTCTGCCACAGAGAGTGACGGGGTTGTAGTCCCGGACAGCCCGGTGCTGCCGGTGCTCTTCTCTCTGCTAGGAGGGAGCAGGCAGGCAGGCAGCTTTCCAGGAGCACCAGCAGTCAGACATCGCTCCCCACACTTTGGGGTGCCACTCCTTTTAGGCAGTGGCCTCTCCATGACTCTGTGCAGTCACATCTTAAACAGCTTCAGGCATCTGGCTACGCCTCCTATCAAGACTGTATGAGTGGTATTCTCCTTGGACCTTCTAAATATTGATCATTATTCTGGAAGCAGCTCAGCAGACAGAAGCTACTCTTCAGCCCCAGCTCCGGCACTCCTGGAGAAGAGGTTGTGTTGACTCATGGTCAATACACTGGAGTGCATCGTGATGTTTAGGGATCCTTGGCTGTCCATGCTTAGATCAATACTCCAAAGCCTCCTGTGAACCAGCCAGGGACACGGTTACCTTGACCAGGGCTTCCAATGGCATACAGCAATACCAGTCCTGGAGGAGCCCAGAGCGATTTTTTGCAGCACTGCATGACAGCCCTCTCTTCCAAGGGACCGAGCCCACAGCTTCACTTGTTTATGCTGATGCATACCAGCGCAGAGGAAGGGGGCTGCTGCTGCCTCTCTTCCGCAACCCACCCAGGAGAGCATACTGGACAGCCCGCTGGCCTGCCCCACTGCTGACAGGCCTCACGTCCTTCCACCTGCTCCTAAACTTTCCATTTCCATGCAGGCTTTGTCATGCATTTGATTCCCGAGACCATTTTCTCTCCCCTCTTACGGGGCGCAGCAGGAGACAGAGACCCAGGCACAGCTGGCTGCTCCCCCCCCCAGGCCCTGTCAAACTTCGCAGCATGCCCTGGCGCTGCAGGCATCAGCAAGGCAGGGCTCCTTAGATGTGTCAGGGAGGAGGTGATGCTATTTTTCCGCCCTTCCTCCAGGGGATCTTCAAATCCCTCGAATCTCCCAGAGCAACAGTCTGTTTAATCTGAGTCTGTTTGAAGGAGACAACACAGGAAAAGAAGTTAGATGGACAGGGATTCCCTGATGGAGGAAGCTGATTTTCAGGAGCTTAGTGGAAAAGATTAGAACATTCCTATTTTCCAGTGTTGATAGCGATCTTCCCCTCCATCAGCAGCTTCACTGATCTGCTCTGGCCTGCTCTCTGCTGGGCCAGGGAGGATGTCGCTCTACTGCAATTTCCCTGACCCACAATGGGAGCAGGGACAGAGGGCAGCTCTCGCATGGCTGGGAGAGGCACAGGGCACCTCTGACCTTTGGGGAGAGGAGTATGAGCAGCATGAGAAACACATTTTTCTTTCCAGCCTGAGCTGCAGTGCCCTGGCCTCAAGTGCACTCATCAGATAAAATGCACTTTAGGCTGAAAGCAGACACAGAAACTGGTTTGAATGGGGTTAGACAGAGCATTCACCCAGGAAGGCTTCAGCACTTGACCATGCTCACAGCGTTACTGGGTTAGCATTAATGCAGCACATGTGGTCCAGCAGCCAGAGGAAATGGCTGGGGCCTTCCTCAGAACTGATGGCTTTATCCCTTGCATTAGCACCAACCTGCTGACGGTGGCTGGCTTTGCTTGCAGTAGTGGCTGCTCTTCCTCTTCTGGCATGTGTGCAGAGCCCTGCTTCAATTGCAGAAAAGAAAGAAAAAAAGGCGCTATCGATTGTACATGCTCCTGTTCATTCAAGCAGTGCTTGTCATGACAGGGCAGTAGCAGCATATAGTTGTCCTTCGACAACAGCCCTAACCGGCTGGAACAGAGCAGAGCAGCCATCCTTTCCAAGAGCCAGAAGCTGTTAGAGGGCAGGAAACAATGACGGCATCTGCTCGTGTATCTTGACCTCACCAGTCCACCTGAGGGCTGCATGTGGTGGATGAGAGACGGAAGGCATGCCCTGCAAACCACTACACCGATTCCCTCATGTGCAGGACATGCCTCGCTGAATGACAAAATTACAACCACCATACAAACCACAATTAAATGTGTTTATTAAGTAAACCCACTACTTTATAGATTATTAGGCTGGATATAGATGCAATATCAGTGCTCTTATAATAAAACCCAGTATTTCTTCACTTAAGCTTTAATAAACCTACAGCTTGATTTTGCAGGCTAAAAGTTAAAGTTATGAACTACTGGTGAGTTACAAGCATGAGTAGTTGTACCGTATTCAGGATTAGTTCTCAGTTTCTGTCTTCGGCTCCCTGTAGATCGATCTGCTTTTTTCCAGTGCTAACCTTGAATTCAACCAGATTAAATCTAGACAGAATTGGTACAGCACTTTTTTTCTCTTAGCTGATCACTGAATCTGACTTATCAGCTCTGTGGCTTGATATCTAGAAGCTTGGTACCAGATCTTGGAAGTCTGTTTACACAAGAGTACCATTTTAACTACCAATACAATGTCTGTGAGACCTCCGCCATCAGCCTATGCTTCCCTTGAAGGAGGAGGAAAGGAATGGAAGTGCTGATCAAAAAGGGCCTCCCACAGCACCTGTGTAATGAAACATCCTTCCCGGAAGTGCAGGAGATTCCAGGAGACATTCAAGGAAGCTCTGGTGAGGAGAAACAATGTGCAGTGGGATTTCAAATAGTCCTTCCCTCAAGGGAGAGCCTCAAATTGTTTTTTTTCTTGAATTGAGTAAATCAAAATGATAAGCAAACAACATTCTCAACTAGGCACATGACAAATTGGAAGATGACAAAGGGGAGAAGTTTCTGTTTATTTATTCCTCTTTAAAATGATTTAAAAGCAAATTTAAAACACTATTTAAAAAAAGAGGGGATTCAAAATATCAGGAAGCTGAAAATAAAACCACAAAGGAGGCATTACAAGGTTAGCAGAACATAGAAAGCATAGTTAGTATAAAACAGATTTACAGTATCAGTGAACAGCAAATTCATGCTGCCCATGTAAGTGGAACAACGCGTAATACTGCCCCTACCCTCTGGAACACAAAATTCTTTTATCATTTTGTTTTATTGTAGTACTGCATAGGAAAACACAACAATTTTAAAAAACAACATTTCCAATTGAAAGAGAAAAACAATAAAAATATGATATTGCTCTGTAGGCACTGATAAATGTTTTTCTATGGTAAAAGGGTGTGCCAAAGCAGAATTCAAAATTGCATAATTCCTCTTAAAATGATACAGCCCTGGTATGACTGCAAATAAAAACTAGCTATGCTATTTCTCTGGCACTGCCTGACTGCGGCCCTACCCAATACAAACCGTCTGCAACACTGGAGTTTGGACAGGGCTGCTAGGCAGAAGCAACAGGCAGCAATACTGGAAAATGAAGGTATCTCCTGATAAGTTAGAGTGCTCTGACAGCTCAGATCTATGGAGGGCTTTCATTACACTGACAAAGAGTGACTCTGTGTGCTTGCCAAGGCTTTCACTCTGCGTGTTTCAAGTTACACCTGACCTTGAGGGGCTGAGACCTAGTAAGGACCAAATGGGAGCAAGAAAAGGTTGTTACCTACAGGCCTGCTGAGAAATAGCCACTCTGGTGGTCAGTGGCTGCTGGCAGGAGGTCAGCCACAAGCCCTGCCCAAGCCTGCCATCAGCAGATGAGTGTTTCCCTCTCCTCTCCCCTCCCTGAGCACAGGCAGCTGTAATGTTACTTACACCGTCCTCTGCAGAGCACTCTGACCAGACTATGGAGCCCTTACGTCCTCTGAGGGCAGGGATGTGGACTTCACTAGGATCTGCAACAAAAATCAACCCAAAGCAAATGGGGGGAGGCAGCTGCTGGGGCCTTGGAGAGGGTTAAAGTAGTGCCTGTGCAGGGCACCCTGAAGCAGATTTTTACCTTGCAAGCATCCTCACTTCTGAGACTTGTCCTCCCCTACCTGTTTTGGCACATGCAGCCTTCCTGCTCCCCCCCCGGTGGGCAAGATGCCTGAGATTAGCAGTCCCGAGCGCAAGTGTCCCTGTGCACAGGGGAGGAAAGATGCACTTCAGTCTTCTGTTTTACTAGGGAGTCTCTGGCTTTAAAAGTCACTTTTTAAAAAATGCCATGGCAGGAAGCAGTTAATCAAACATATCCTCAAACATGCGTCGCCCCATGGCTATGTAAACCTCTTTTTCTTCCGGCGTCATCTGGGCCACCAGCTCAGGGCGCTGGCTCACTTGGCTGTAAGAGTGTGGACGCCCAGCCACTGTGACAGTGGGGTCTTCTGCCACCACCTCAAACTCTTCATCCTCCTCCTCATCCTCCAGCCCATATGTTGTGGTGGCTGTGGCGGGAGGGCGGGGAGGGGATTCCTCCTCTGACTCGCTTGTCTCGCTCTCGGAGTCACTAGCGTTGGCACCAGAGAGAGGAGCAGCACCTCCGACAGTGACTGTTGAAGCAGAAGGTGT
This sequence comes from Mycteria americana, assembly GCF_035582795.1. Lineage (NCBI taxonomy): Eukaryota > Metazoa > Chordata > Aves > Ciconiiformes > Ciconiidae > Mycteria > Mycteria americana. The sequence continues at coordinate 91,259,332 of NC_134365.1, forward strand.
CTTCTTCTCGTGGATAAGCAGGGCACGCATCACCTCCTCATTATCATCCAGAGCTGCCCGGCCCTCCTCACGCTCCTGGAAGGCATCCAGATCCCGGCCCCCTGCAAAGAGACACAAGGGAATGATCATTTCCTCACAGAGATCTGGGTGACAGCCCTGAAGGCTTTCTGGACCCATGTTAATTACTGCCACTCAGCATGCTTGGCCAAGTCACATCCTTTCTCTATGTCAGCTCCTCCCCACCCTTAAAAGACAGAGATAGTTATGTTTTTTCTCGTAACAGCAGAGCAAGTATTGACATTTCCTAGGAGCTGGGAGGCCTGGAGTCACTGTGGCTCCCAGCTGGGAGCCTTGGCCAGGAGCATGTTGCAAGAGAAAACAACAAACATATGATGGGCAGGCACCTTGAAAAGACCCTCCAGGGAGGTGTCCAACTCAGGTGCCCCTCAGCTGGGCTGATGCACTTCCTTACTGTGGAGCAGAAAGCAGTCCTTGGGACCTAAATCTGGGCTTCCAGATACCCAGACTATGCACCTAACGATGACACTTGTCAGAGATACAGCAAGTATCTCGGTGCAGTTTCACAGGTGAAGAAGCACAGGCTGTTTCCTTTTTGTTCCTTTGTTTCCAGGTTGTATGAGCACAGCCTGGAGGACTTGTGGTGATGACCAAAACCACGGGATGTTGCCGGCACAGACCATAAACACAGACCCAAAACCAGGGCCTGCCCTGTCAAGCTGCCCATCTATAAGGATTAAGAGGGAGAAGCAGGTGAATCCAGGCAGGCAGGGAGTATGTGGAAACCAGGTGTTATAAAACCACATTCAAAGTATCTGTGTCTGGTAAGCTCAGAGGTGCACCTACCAGGCAGGAAGGAGAAAAGCTCATTACTGGAACATGGTGGTAGTGAGCGGGATCTATCTCGCAAAGCAGATGCAGCTTACAGCCTGCAGCCAAGCTGTGCAGCGCAGCGTGGAAGGCTGTGTTAAAACAGCTCCTGCTCTCCAAGCTGAAATGCAGCCCAGCCAGTCTCTCTGGCTCCCTATCTGGACCTCTTATTTGAAGGGGACGGCAGTTTCCCAGATGACAGACACACGGCCTGTGCTCCTCTTTCGGTAAGCTTGTCTGTACAATAGCTGGGAGGGTTTGACATGGCTTGGGTAGGCAGGGTGTCTGCAGTTCATGAATTCAAAAGGTAAAATTCTCTTCAAAAAGTGGCATTCTGCAGAAAACTTCTCATAATCCGACATTTGATGAGAGGACTGTGAGTCCACCCAGCACCAATAAACCTACAGGCAGTATGGAAAAAAAAGAAAAAAACCCAGAACAAAAAATGAAAGACAGAGAACCTTATGTAAAAACAAGGCCTAAAAAGTAGGACAGACTCTCCGTGGCAAACTTTCTCTCTTGCACCTAAAGACGCTGCCTATGAACAAATGCTGGAGCTGAGGTGACAGCATTCTGCCTTCATACATTAATGCCACTTGCCTGCTTCTCCAAGACCTGGACCCTCACGGTTTCAGCACCACATCCAGGCAGTTGGCGCCCAAGCCTTTCCCCCAGTGTCAAAATACACTGGTTACTTTTTTCAACTTGAGATTAAAAAAATTCTGATAAACAGGTGAACTAAGGAAGTAAATTCTGCATTTACCACTGAAAGCCAGGGGAGTTTGTGGTCACTCTTTTCCTGTGGTAAAATAAAGGCCAAAAGACCCATCCCTAATGTCATTGGACTCATGCTTTTATTATAAATGAAGCTGTAGTAATGGGTGATGGCTGCAACTACTATTATTAATGCACTGGCAAAATTCTTGAAAGAAAGGAAGAATGAAGGCGTTGTGTTGGCAGCCTTGTGCTCAGCTTGTTGCTTGTGACTGTAGAGCATAAGAGGCTACTGGAGAGCATCTCTGTGAGATAATATCATAGCTCATCACATTGAGAGCTGTGAAGTGACTACAGCCTGGGGTAGCTCCACAAAGTCTGACTTCGTGGCTCAGGAGCGCTGTCTCTTGCTTGCGAGAACTGTTCCTGCCAGATCCAAGCAGTGAATCTTCTCTGTCAACAGTCCCAAGTTTCCTTCCTCCCTATTTATGCCATCCAAGAGCTACAGAAATGTGTTGCAGCAGCAATTTCAAGCTATTTCCACAAGTCCTCTCTTTGATCTCCAGTAGCGGTGGAGGTTAAGCAGTGATGGTGTCATGCTGTAAGGAGATATATTCCCCCTCCGTGTCCTTCAGTGGCACCTGAGAAACATTTACGCTGTGTACACCAAAAGTCATCTCAAGGAGCCAATTTAAAACTATGGGTGAATTGAATGTCTAGCAGAAAAATGGAGTGAGAACTCACCATGACTAACAACATGGTGAGTAACTCGTGGTGAGAACAACACCTGCTACAGACTGCAGGAGGAGGTTGTTTCAATCACCTCACTTTGTTTAATCTATTTGGAAAAAGGTTTGGGATCAGTATGCTTGAAAGGCATTACATGCAAATAAGATCATTAGATATCTTCTGACCATTATTTCACATCCAGTTCTGCTATACCTACATACTCCACTCCTCTCCTGAACACTGCACTGGTTCCAGGGTCTCACACTTACACATGCGGTTCCCTTTTGCCGTCTTCTCTTCCTAGGGCATCGACAGTTTCATTCTATAATCCTCAAATGACTTGGAAGATTGCATCTATTGATTCACTCTTGTAAAAATCATAGAAGGTCTCTATTTCCTATTTTTAGTGTGTAAGCTTAAATAGCACACTTACCAAAGCAGAATGTTTCTACTAGTGGTTACAAGATCTTGACTATTGTCTATGGACAACCTGACCCCAACATGAATGAAAATAAAAGCAAAGATAATGAGAGACAAACAGAAAGCAATAAAGACTCACCTGCCATGGTGACAGACCTTCCTACTGTACTTCCAGAAGCTTTATTTCTGACATATTCTTCATATAAAACACATTTTGAAAAACAATTAGCAAGAAGGCAGCTGGGAGCACAAAAACACTGCTGGTAGATTTGGTAGGCTTCAGTGACCAAATGTTAATAAATGTTATTTTTCAGCAGTGACCTATTAGGGGGCAGCTTTCTAGATGAGACTGAAAGACCTTCATCCGAAAGCAATGAACTCTCAAGATAGAAGACGTAACAGATAATTAACATTTTAGAAGCACAAACAATTTTGTGGGTAACTCAGCGTTACTGACCTAGATTTCAATCCTGGATCTAATAAACCAGGATTTTTTACATCTACCTACACACAGGTGCTTTGCGCAGCAGAGGGGAGCAGACAAAATCTGGAGTGTAGGGAGCAGCAGCTGTACACACACAGGGGAATGTATTTTTGACAGCACTCTAAGAGCATCACATAAGCAGAGCAGTACTTCTGCTCTGTGAATTTTCTTACCATCTTTGATTTCATCAGGGTCATAAGCCCCCTGCACCGTGCTCTCCCGTAGCCAAATTGGTCTCTCTCTGGCCGGCTTTCCTTCACTTGCAGACCGGTTAAGATCCTCCTGGTCCTCCATGCTGATGACAACGTTCTGGGTGTACAAGTCCTCATATGATGGTCCTTTTGTAGTCCATGCTTCCCGATGGTGTCCACCTGCAAGGCCAGCTGCTGTCCCTGAACCAGTACCAGCGGCACGCTCCTTGCTACATAAAAGTCAAAGAGATAAAAACAGAGCACTCAGAACAAGCCCTTCCTCAGCCAGCATTGCAACACTTAAACGATGATTAGTTATCTCCCAGGATCTGCACCGAGAACTTGCATTCTGATTTCTAACATGTGGTGCCAGGAATTTCTACACCAGCTTGCTGGTTTGAGGAACTTGGGGGTCTCTAATGGGAAACCCTACATGAGACCATGGCAACTTCCACAGCAGACACTGAAAAGGAGAGACAGCACTAAAGCTGCTGATACACTCATATAAAAACAAACATAAAATCCCAGAATACCCTGAAAATAAGTGTCACAGCAGCAAACCATAGTTGAACAGTAATGTGGTATTTGGAAAAGTCTCTTTTTGGCCTTTTCAATAAAAAAAAGCACTAAAGTTTAAATAAGTCAGATGATAGGCCCAAAGACCCAGCATGCTCAGATCTGTGAACCATTATTAATCACAGGACTCGTGGAGGAGTTAACTCACCATGAAAAACACAGTTCAAACCTTTGCTTGAATTGTGACTGACAATGCCCACGGTAAGTCACATCTCCTGTGTTACACAGGAGATCTGTACTATCCACAGACACAGCCTTGGGAGGACTGGGGAGTCCAGGCCAAAGAGAAGAAAAGATGAGAGGGCACCTTCAAACCAGAGGACTAGGGGTGGGCAAAGGCCTTTGTGTGGTGATGGTGTGTGGGAGGAGACAAGACAGAGCTGTCTTCATGGTGAAAAAGCTGGAGAAAGAAAGGCAGTGACTGATGCGAAGGGTATGGCAGTCAAAGCCTAGCCCTCCTTTATTTTCTGAGAGTAGCAGCCAGCACATTTTCCTCCAGGCTCCTTCCTAGCTCAGGAGACTGATGGAGAAAAGAAACATTCCTGCTTGGATCTGATGGAAAGAGGACATTAGGTGGAGTATTTTCTGCACAGTGATGACAAATAAGCCTAAAATACTCTCTCTGGCCTGTGCTGCTACACATGCATTAATGTGGGAAAGCAACTGAATGGAAACTCACTGCTGTCTGGGTGGGGAAAGCCAAACGTGACCCTTCCTCTACTTCAAAATCGTATTTCGTCTTCTCAGAGAAACAGATCCACTGCAGACTGCACCCACTCCCAACCATATAATTTCAGTGATCTGACTGCCAGTGGTACCTAAGGCGTTTCACAGGTAACAGACCTGCCTGGACTCCACCTCTTGTCCAGAGCAAATCCATCAAGGATACTCACAGTGTCCCTGCTCTGCTGCCAGCTGAGTTGACAGAAGTTGTCAGTGAGCATGGTTCAGTCACTGCTATCTACCCAATGACATTTCCTCCAACAGAGAAGCTTAAAATAAGGTTGCAGTTGGAGAAGACCTGAGCAACATGCAATTTTTTTAATTCTGCAAGGACTTAGCCACTGCTTGATGAGCTAATTCTGCTGGATTTTTAGGGGTAAACAGTGAGGGGAAAATATGCAGGTTGGTGATCATCTCTTTTCCCCAGATAAAAAAATATTGGTGTGTGCAGCCGCAGTTTGGATTGAGGGCTACTCACAGCCTCCCAAATAGTGAGTTTGCTGGGGTCTGTTAGCAAAATACTTCACAGCATTTGTGTTAGCATGTGTCCACACACTAACCGGTTCTCTACTGCAGCCAGTTCCACTAGGAGAGCTTCACAGCAGCCTTGAATTTTGGGGCAGAAGACTCATGCACATGTATTGCTTATATAACCTAAGGAACCACAGAGGGACCTTCCTCCCAATGCGTTATTTCAAGTGTTGGTACCTTTCAGCTCTCCAAGACAGGCGCGTGTTCTGTGAAAAGCACCACTCTGCTTCCCACACAATAGAAATCTCTAACTAGCGTTTCCCTGACGATTTTATGTAATCCACTTTCCTCACAAGATACACAATGCAGCTCTCCCCCAAGCTCTCCCTCCCCACGACTGCAGCGTGACAGCTAAATACGCAGTAGTGCCAGGAACTGCCTAATAATACTTTTGCACAGAGGTCCCCGTAAGTGTGCCTGAAATGGATTTTTTTTCCTACGTGGTATCATTTAGCAGCAAAACACTTATTCCATGACGTCAGGAACATTTCAAAAATGAAAGTAACAACTTTAAGAGACACCTACGGTACTAATTACTTTAAGCCTTCTACTGCTATGTCCCACACTTAGGTGGAACCATCTAAACACTGTCTGTCTACTTTCAGACCTGGTGAGCTTTGCAAATGCGTCTCAATTTACTTCCTTGTTTGTGGGACTGCATCTTCAGCAACACTGTTGGTAGGAGTCAGCAGCCCCTCAAGACTACGTGACCAGGGGAATACTCCTCACTGCCAGAAGAGATCTTACTGTTCAGAAACCCTGTTCCAAAGTACAGGATTAAACACCACGGATCAGGCACCAGCAAAAGGCCAGATGCGCGAGTTGCCTTATGGGCAGCACAGAGCAGATGAAGGGAGTGCACTCTTAAATATCTCTCTCTCTCTCTCTTAGATCCAAGATCTGCTTTTTCCCCACCTAGGTCTAGAGTTTGCATGGCCATCCTGCAACCAGAAACTGTGGCAGCTCAGTGGCCCAGATGTGGCTACATTTGCTCTGTTCCCCATCGGTTGTTTTACCCTGATGGAAATCCCTTAATGAGTGGTTAGCTGCCTTTAAAGGCGACATAAATAATCCTTGACATAGCTGAGGTATAGCCCACAGAAACCACACTGAGCAATGGGGAAACAACTTGAAATTTGCATCTCAATCCTGCCCAGACTATTAAGAAAACGTCTTGCATAATGGGGATAACTCTTTTTGTGCCGTGTTTGAAATAAAGCACTTTTTCACTTAGCTGCTCTTAAGAGCTTCAACCTCACAACAGACAACCCTCGGTCCTTGATAGCATGACCACAGAAAATTAATTCTGTGAAGATTATTGTTATATAAAATCATGCCATTTTGACATAAGAAAATGGAGGGGATATTAAAATCCATCTGTTTTAGAAAACCACAGAGAAGGGCTTAGGTAAAGCAGGCTTATTTCAAAACCTGTGGGGCTAATTCATGCTCTGCCAAGATTAAGAAAATTAACGGCCTCGTAGAAAGATATAAATGAAGATCTGCCCAGTTTCCCGTGGCAGGTGAATGACAGTTATACAATGTCAGTGTGGCTGCTTAGAGCTGTAACTCTCCTGAAAACACATGAAGTTGCCTGCGTCAGTGCAAAGAGACAATGCAGGCACTTCATGACCTTTTCTGTTTGTTTCAGAATCACCAAATGTGTTTTGTCAATGATTTCAGACACTCAAGACTCCACAAAAATGGAGGGAATAAATAACCCAGGGTTTGGCACTTAAAAAAAAAAAATCTCACAGCAGTGCTTTTATGCAATTAGCTGCTTTGAATTAATAAGCATTAATAAATAATTAAATCATTGTATGTGCTGAAGCAAGTTGTGTTCAAGTAAGCATTTAAAAAGCTGCCTATTTATTTTGTCATTCCTTGTACAAAGTAATTAATCATTTACAATGTTTTCGAAGTATTTAAGAGTCAAGTAAGTGGGTGCTGCTATTTAATCATGGGACTGCACCAGGATTCTGCTGAGATAATTTCCTGTGCACAGAAGGGGAAGACAGAAATGACTCTCTTTTTGGTGGGGTTATCCCAGTTCTACTACTCAAACTACAGAAAAGGGTTTTTAAAGCAAAGGCTAGTGATTCAGCTTGGGCATAAAGGCTTCAAAGACTCCCCATATCACCAAAGACACTTTGAGTGACCTTGGAAAAAATCTCTTCCCCTCTCTATATTGCTTCTGTTTTTCTATCAGAATGATGAGGAAAATTAGCTACCTTCTTGGCTCGAAAAAGACTATGAATAGACAAAGAATTTTTTATTATATTAATTAGAAACTGTCTAGCATGAATATATGAGGAACATTCTCTCTCAAGGTTAGCCTGAGAGAAAAAGAGTATCCTGCTTGCTCTCCCATTAACTAAAGCCAAGCACCCCAAGGCACTGTGGGAATGCTTCCCCTCGTGGTACATTTTTCCCCCCCCTGTGTGTTTAATTAATTTTTTTTAAACACAGAGAAGTGCATCACATTTCACCACAGCTGACAAAACTGACAGTTCCCCACATCCTGCATTATTTAAACATCATCTGTTTTTGTACAGCTAGGAATGTTCTGAAAGAAAGTGTCATTTCCCATGGGTAGGAACATTTTAAAGAGTTTTTGACTGTAACATGGTCTTCTCCCAAAAAGAAGAGGTGTGTAACAAGTAGGAGAAAATCAGAAGAAAAAAATACCCTTATTACAAGTAATGCCTTCCAACTAGAATGCAAAGCGTAGAATGCAGATAGCTTAGTTTCGAAAGCTGGGTAGAAGCAAAAGGATAGATGAAACGTAAGGGTTTGAGAGAAAGAAGACAGTGTAGATGGCACCTTCAGAGGTCTGCCAGACGGCTGCAGTTTGCATTTCTTACATATTGGGGCAACGGCTTGGTGTACATACCAGCTGCAGCACAGCAAGCAGCAGGTAATTCAAGTACCCCACTCCACAGAAAATTACATGCAGGAGGGTGACCAAAGAATAGTCATCTGCCTTGTTTAGTAAAAAATGGTTACGGCCCTTTGTCTCCTTATAAACCACACATTCCTTGGGGAATCTGTCAGTTGCTTGCATAGTTGCTGCTGAACAAGTAAGTCCTCAATGCAGCCAGAGGCTGCACAAGGTTTGGGAAAGCCTCACAAAGCAGACAAACACACTACAAGGAAGCAGCACAGTGAGGGAAGACCAGGCGTGTTCCCACCTCTGCTTCAGGGCAGGAATCTCCGTGGGTTCTGGCTCGAGGATTTCATAGGCTAAGTTAACGTCTTCCGTCTCACGAAGCAGTGCATAGATGGGCTCAATCTGCTCATTAAATCTTGCCACGAGAGTCCTTGCATCCTTTTTGGGCATCGCCGACTCATCTTCTTCCACTTCAGTCTCGCAGAAAGTACAGCGGAAAGTTCCTAAAATGAAAAAAGTTGCTAAGCATTGGAAGGAAGGCAACAGGCCCAGCTCTTTATACAGCCTTTTAAACAGCAGTGCTTTGCTGTTTTCTTAGCTTGATGCTAAATAGCTTTTCTCCCCCTGACAATCTCTTCCCACACACAGCGTACCTGGTTATTATTTAAGCAGACCACAAAGCAAGCATTTTGATGCCATCCAGTGATACCCAGTTGGGTACAGTTTCTCGCTCTGAAAAGCCCAGATGGGCTGCAGTATCTCTACTGAGACATCTCCTAATCTCACTCTCTCTTTCTTGCTGCACATTTTAAATGTCGGCTACGACTGGGCTGTGATAAAAAGCTTCACAATATACTCTTAGGAGTTCAAATATTGTCTGTTTCAGGTGCTTGCACTGGTATCTCCCAGGCCACATGAACAGGCTAATTTCACAATGAAGCAGGGTGTAGTTTTACACTGCACCAACCACTCTGCAGTAACTGCTAGTATAACCATTTTCACTCTGCAACTGATGCAAAAAAAGATGGCTGCTCCTTCTGTTTCAGGGCCAAAACATGCAAAATAGCCATTACTGCAGAGCACCGAATGCAAAAATTTATCCCACCTAACCCCCATATTAGCTTCTTGAAATTAAGAATGGCAAGATAAGAATTGTATGAATGGCAATTAAGAATAAGCTTGTTTTACAGACCTCATCAGGATCTATAAAAACAGGTCAAACTTAAAGGCAACTGAAATGGTTGCATGGCAATGCAGTTTACAAAAAACCTACTGAACTCCTGCACAGCAGGCTTTTCAGTTTCATCGCTCCATCTGCGAGTAGGACCTTTAGGGCAGTACATGCACAGCAGGACCTTACCATATGGTCCACTACGAGGGGAGCAGCACAGTGTAATGACTTACCCTTGCAAGTGCTGGACTGAGAACATACTTCTGCCTCCTCAGAACGCTTACATCCAGAGCAATGCTCACAGGTTTCAATTTCTCTTGTCACTGTGTGATTTTTAATTTATCCGTTCTGTGACACCTATACACATCTAGCATCATCTCTCAATACCCCAATGAAGAAAGGAAAAGATCTTTTTACTAATAGGGAGCCTGAGGATAGGTCATATCAGGGAAATGATAAGCTTATGTCTAAAAACCAGTATTAGAATCAGTATTGAAGCCTGCTATATCACCGATGCTATTTACTAACACAGTTGAAAGAATGGGGTTTGCCCAGGGCACATGGGCATGATGTAATGAGACAGGCTGGCAAGCCAGGGCTTCTGGTATCTCGTTTTGCTGCTTACACAGATTTGCTAGTCTTGTCACTTCATTTTTCAGTGTACCTCTTTCTCTGCCTGTAAGACGCGATAAAAACAGACCTAACTTCTTCACTGATGGCTGTGAGGGCTAGACAATGCTTGCACGCTTCTTGGAAAACACACAAAAGCACTGTTTCTGACAGGAGGTAGATCTGTTGCCTCTCACCACAGTCTGTAGAGATGCAGTTTTCTACCTCGGCACCATCTGAAGTAGCTTTTGCTCATCATTACTGTGAGTGTGTTGTACATGTGGCCTGTAATACGTACACCTTTCATGCAATAAACTCTGTTTAGAAAGTTTGTCTTATCTACGTGTAAAAGTGAGAGCACCCAACAACAGCAGTATGCAAAATAAAGGATAAGTAGATAAAGTGCTCTTCTCTCACATCCAAGCATGAAACACTCTGCTTATTTTTTCAGGCTGTAAAAATTGTCCCTACTGATTCAAAAATTATACATTATATAAGCTGTCAGCCCAGCAAAAATTGAAGCCCAAGTTTGGTCTCCTTATCCCACATCTGAGGCTACCGGCGTGACAAACTGGCAAACAAGTTGAATCCATTTAAAATAATTAGCACATCTCAGTTCCCATAAAGGACTAAGTGAACAAACACAGGTTAATCCGGAAAACTCTCCTCTTTTTACACCCCCCCCCAAAAGTCCTGTTAGACGTTCCTGAGACAGCTCAGACTTTTCACGCTTCCATCTGTGAACCCCATGAGTATTTGCAAAAGATTAAGATCGTAGGGAGAATGGTTCCAATTCAGAGTACCAAAAAATCAGAAAGTAAATACAGCTCTAATGAAATGGAACTCCTAAAGCTATCATGGATTTGCTGCAACTTCCACCCCTCAGGGTTCTTAATAAGCAAAAAAAAAGTTAATAGATGAATTATGTAAAGAGTCTGGGAATGAGTGAAATGACAAGCTTCCTCTATTAATATGCTGATTTTTTTCGAGGTGATGCAGCATTTCACAAGAGGCATATGTGATTAGAGAACTGGAAAGTTGCTTTGCCATGGCAGATGGCATTTATATGTTGCAAACCTCTTTCGTCAGACTTTAAGAGGTCACAAAATGTCACCAGAGCTTTTTTCACACAGCACATCACATCACATCAGCAGTGACACATGTTCCTTACAGATATGAATTGCATATGACAAACATGAAGTGGAGGCCAGCCAAAGGCTGAGAATGGCTATGTTTCCACTCCAACAATGTATTTCTTCCTTCAGCCCTTACACAACTGATAGTTTTCCATTCAAATACACTGCATAAACCAGGACAAGTAGACATCCTGGAGTGAACAGACATGAGGCTTTCCTGCATCTTGGAAATGCTAATGGAGAGCGAAAACATCCCTTCCTTTCCACACATGCTCAGGCACTCAACAGACCTCTCTGGCTGCACATTAAAAACCAGCCATCTGAAAGAGATCTCTTCATCTGCTCCCAGACTATCCAGGGCAGATATGCTGATAATCTGGCTCCCCAAGGCATACTAAGATTAAAGCAGCTCAAGTTCTGAAGTATAGGGCCAGGATATTTGGAGATAATTCCTAATGACTTAATTTTACCTGAGAGAAGGAAAAGGTCAACTGCCCGTGTGCACTGCATACACGATATCCAAGCATGCATGCTGCATCTGCTGTAATTAACGCATTTAACTAGTTACAACATCCTGAGTCTGAGCCCAGGTCCTGCTCACACCCTTCTCAAAGGGTTCAAGCCTCATCTCTAGCCCAACAAAGTGTCTTCCTTCCACCCTGTCCTTTGGGATACTGCTCCAGACTCTCACTACTCTGATACTTACAAACTATTTAATTTTCAACCTAAATTCATTCCCATTCATTTCAAACCTATTTACTGTTGTGCCAACAACTGTACCTCAGCTCAGCTAGCTTCCATCTTGCTGTTAATCCTTCAGGTATATTTACAAACTGCTGTCTTTCTCATCCCTCCATCTTCATTTTGCAAGGCTCAATAAGCCACACATTTTTCTTTGCCTTTTAAAACTGGCCACCCATTCCTCCGTCCATGCTATCAGCCTCATTGGGCACTTTCTCCAGTTTGCTCTCATCTTTCTGCTGTAAAGCTGCAAGTGTCCAGACGAGTCTTCTCAACAGCCCAATGGCATTAGTGCTTCTCTGATAGCCACTGAGACATTTTAGGATCACAGTGTAACAGATCATGAAAGTGCTGCCTCAATTATCACAAGATCTAGCAATGCTCCCAGACCTTTCTTCCTCCTTTGTAGTTCCCAGCTGATGAGCTCCACGTTTATAGGAGACATTTACATTAGATGCTAGGTGCATGACACTGTAGTTTATACTATAATCTTTCAGCTCCTTTTTATTCCTCCAGTCTTCATCCTCATTCAATTCTTTATTCTTGACTGCATCACAAAACATTAAGCTAATTTATTTTCAAAATCTCCCACAACCTTCTTTTAGAAGTAGCATTATTACCATTACATGGAGAGTGAGCTAAGGCACAGATGGCACAATTTCAGAAGTATCTGCTGATTTGAGCAGTACTTGATTCGAGATGCCTAAGAAATGCTTTCCTGAAACTTCTGTTTCAGCGAAGAGCGTGCAGTATTTTTAGCAATCTTCTTCCAGGCTCTAGAATTGGGCACCTCAAATGAGTTAGGTACAACAGCTAATGATAGCCTTTGAAAAGTTTAGCTCAAAATGACTAGTCCAACACCACACAGAAACTCAGCTGGCCTGGACAATCAGATCATGTTCCTGTGGCTACTCCAGCCATTTTCTTCAAGTAATTCCCTGACTCTCACACTGCACGTTTTTCCTTCTTCTGCAGCAAGCAAGACAAAAAGTGCATTATAAGCGCACAGCTCATCTCTCTCACTGAGCAAAGCACATGTTTTGTGTGTGGGGGAAAAATTATGTAGCAGAGAAAAAGTTACAGGATACAGAAGCAACTGTAACTTCATCACTCTCTAACCCTGAGTGCTTCATTTAATGATAAAAAGAAAGTATTAAGACGTTGAGGAAAGGACAGGAGTTTCCTAGGTTCCTACCAACGGGAAGCCGGACAAATGTCTCCTGTCATGCAATGTTGTGCCGACAGCCATGTGGTTAATCTGCAGACCTGGAGCCCTCAGTTCTGCACAGGCCTCCGCCATTTGACTGAATGAAATACCAGAGATGACGACAACCTGCCAGTGCTGTGTGGATCAGCTGCAGGGGGAGCAGGATGCCTTGCCAGCATGCTTCCTGGCAACAAAGGGAGGATGAGAAGAAAACACCTCAGGGTCCTGCTCTAGCTTCTCAGAAGAGATGTGTTCTGTGGGAACCTGCTATCCTACCTGCTAGCCCCAAGCCTGAGGTTTCCTACCCAGACTCTTCCCACCTGCTCCCACCCCAGTTCCCGGCTTTTCCCCATTCTGATGATCCTGTTCTCCTTGCTAGCAAGTCCTGGTCTATCCAGTCCTGCTTTCTCAGCCTGGGCTTCTCTCACTTCTCAGACTTTCCTGTCCATCCTTCTTTTCCTGGGCTGCTTTTTCCAATCTCAGCCTCTCCCCACTCCCATGCCTCTCTGCCCCACGCTCTTTGATCAGCTAATTCTGCTTCTTAATTTGAGCCCTGGTCATCAGATTACTTTCCTGTTTCAAGCCAGAGAGATGGAAGATCTTTTCACAGCACAACCTGTCATTCAGCACGATATAACACAGGCAAAGGAATATGCATTTCTCTGGTCTCTTCTTCCATTTTCTCACCAGCCCCTTCTTCAAAACAGCCAAACTGGTTTTTGATTAAATTTTCCTAAGCAATTTAAACTTAGTTGGATGCATAGAATGGGAAAAACTCAGCATAAAGTAAGTGTTTGACAAAGTTTTGAACAGAACAAAAAACACAGAGCAATTCCTACGCCCGCCCTCCACAAACGATCCAAGCTCATGTAATGGAAATACTTAGCAACCTAAGTAATAGGCAGTGCTGTCAGTACAAATTATAATTAACTTCCTTTCATTTCTCATTGATTTTCAAGATTTAGAGGACTGTTTACGACTGTACCTAAAGGCATTTCTCTCCTGAATCATTAAAGACACAAATAGTAGGCCAAGTGGCTACAACAGACCTGGATCATTAGTTACGATAACATACTCCACATTAGGATATAAGGATACTTACCTACTAGAAGTAGCAACCTGAGGGGTTAAATTGAAGCAAAGAGAGTTTTAATGACCTTAATGGACCAAGCTAGTAACAGAGCTAATTGTTAAAACAGTTGATTGTTAACTGGATTAATGATAATGCAGATTAGACTGCAGGAGCTGTTGATGTTTAGTGATTCCCAGACTTAGACAGACTTCTCAGCCCTCATTAAACTGTCCTTATCATCTCAACGAGAAATCAACCCAGTGTGCCTAAGTGGGAAATGCGCTCCTGCCCCAAGGAAAGATGAGTCTCCTGTCGATTTTATCGGGTAGCCTTCCCTGGCCTCATCTCTCTTTGCTCCCTGTATTGGAGACCTATAGTCCCAAGTACATTCGTATTCACATTTGACTTCCAAAAACCCAGTTGCTTTAGGCAAAAAATAGAGAAACCCACCAATAAAATCTGTCTCCTGAACACCACAGTAATACCATTCTCTCTTGCAAGTAATTCAGTGTTTCTACACATGCATTAAAAGAGCCAATTACAGAGCACAGTGTGTTACATAAAATGTAATGCCACATCTCATCCTTCTGAGACAGGTTTCATGGTCCACTGGATCTCAAGCTCTTGACGACATTGCACAGCCCAGGGCTCACTGCGGTACTCTATCTTGAAACGTGACAGAGAAAGTGTGTGTTTTTATATTAGTCTTGTTTGGGATAATCCAGAGCAGATGCTGTTGTCAGAGCTTCTTATGGTACAAGAACAAACAAATCTTTTGGGAAGATTTGCTAACCCCACTTCTGGGATAAAACATCCAGCTTTGCCATTGAAATCCAAAATGCATCAGGATTCATCCCAACAGTCTGAAAAGGCTCACTTTAAAATTTCTAACTATAGAGAAGATAAGGTATATTGCAACTGAGATACATAATATTGGGCAGAGACGGTGACAGAGCAAATCCAGAACATGCGGGTGATATCTGAAAGCAGAGAACTAAACAGTACAGAGGACGACGCTGCCTAGAGGAGACTGTCAGTGCAGTGGCTGTAGTTTGAAGCTGAGTACGCAGCACCCCTGCGAACTGCACTGCAACCAAATCGTGACACTTGCCAGGTGAGGCCTGAGCAGACATTAACTGCTAAATACAGCATCCTGCCCCCAGAACTGACAGCTCTCTTCCTAAGACGCTAAGTACAGCATCTCCTCCATCCCTCTCTGCCTTTCCTGAAGAGGTACTACCAGGTATGCACAATTAGGATTACGGGCAGGAAGGATAGCAACAACCAATACTAAAGGCTGCCTGATGCATCCTATTATCAGATCCTAGACCGAAATTTGCTAAAACATCTTTTATATCACAATTCTGACTCAGATGAGTGAGGAAGCTTGTGGAGTGCACATTTATAAAATGTCAAGCACAGCAGTTCAGCTAGAAATGGGGCTAGGAACAAATAATGTAACTAATACTGTTATCTGAAGAGAGATTTTAATCTCTTTATGAATTTTTCTATGGAATCTGAATTCCTAAGAAAGTTGTGTTATCTACAGTTTACAAATGAGATCAAGAACCTAAAATGAAGCAAAAAAGAAATTCCTTTTAACTTTATTGCCCTAAATCTAGACCCAGTTTCTCCCAGGTACATACATATTCTACTACAAATCCTACTGAGTCAACAGCTATGAGATCGATACTTCTCCGTATCAGACCATAAGGTTTTAAGACAGTTTTCTGTGAATTAGAGAACAAGCAAGGATCATTCACCTGCAAACAGCTTGTTTTCACTGACCTGTTCAACCTGATATGGGACTTTACAGTGGAGGCAGGAGGACAAAATACAGTTCAGCAGTAGCATTCATCTGTCTAGCCCACACATATAACAGGTTTGGTAAGGAGCCTTATATACTTCTACCCTCCAAATCAGCCTTCAAAAAAGGTTTATTCTATGAATTCAGTAAGTGCAAAAACCAGTATTTGATCATACAATTCAACACCATTTCATAATACATGCACACCGAGATAAAGCTCTGACTTTTGAGTACCTGATTTTGAGCCTTAATAATGCTTCTTAAACATTTTTCTTGTTTAATATAGATTCACAGTATTGAATTGCCCACCAGGTATTGAACAGAGAGTAAACATTTCATTTGGGATTAATGTAAATCAGTTTTCTTTTCAAAGCTTCTATTATTGTAATATAGATGTAGCAGACACAGCATTTAAGGGCACTTATGCAGTAGCACTATTTCTGATTCAGATGAGGTAATTCTGCCAGAAACGAGTTCAAGAGGGTTCAAAACTGCAACTCACCAACATATGAAAAATGATCAAAACTTTGTTCAACAAAATAAAAACAAGATAGCAACTTATAACAAAAAAAAGGAATGAAGGCATACTCTTAAACACACAGCATGATTAGCAAAAGGTGAAAGAAATATTTTATAATTGCCATTAACCAGGGTCTTACTATAATCAGAAGGAAATTTCACTTAGCAGGGACATATGTTCATGTATTATTTATTCTCCCTGAGAGCAGCGTGTAAATGTATAAAAATTGAGGGACTGGCAGTCCTGGAAACAGAAGGTCTCTCTGTTAAGCTGCAGAGCAGATTTTACTCAGGCAGTTACATTATCCTAGGCATGATTTGGAAAAATGGGGTGCTGGACTGTTAGTACAGATGGCCAAGAACAGTGTCCAGCACTTGTTCTGGACCCTCTCGGCACAAAATGAACCCTGCTGTTAACAATAAAAGTAGGAATTGCTGAGATGAGACACCCTTGGCAACACCTTCAAATACAAAAGGACAGTGTTTTTCTTCCCTAAAAATCTCAAGCATTTAGGGATAGGGAAACAGAAGTAGAAAAGCATTCAGAGTCACTCCAGATCCCCCTGTTTCAGGCAATAGCAAACATGAAATACTTCCCCTGCCTGAGATCCATTTGTTAAACCACACCAGCACTTCTGATTTCTTGGAAGAGATCTGTCCTTCCATGTTCGCTGTCACTACCAAATCCCTTTAGTAATATACAACAGATTCCCTGAGGAGAGAGATTTACAACTCCAGCACACCTATTATGCTACCTGTAGTCAAAAAGGGCTTCAAATGCAATAGAAGGAGGCTCAGAAATGCCAACAACTGAAACCCTTTACTTCCAAATGCTCTTAATGTGCGGCAAGAAAAATTCCCTACTGCATGAGCTTCCTCCACAAAGCTACTAGGGCCGCCAAACGAGAACAATACAGATTAATAAAAAAATTTTAAAATGTCATTTTCTCCTCATTATGATAAACTCCAGTTCAAAAGAAGGGTACCCAAAGGAACATGCCATGGATGCTGAGACTTTGCATTTCATGCAAATCTGCTCATGTACACACAATAAATCTATTTAAGAACAAAGAGCAAGAACAAAATCCTTAAACCATCGTCCCAGGGTAGTATTTGAAAGGCTAATGGGGCCAATGCAGAAGCATGCGCTTCCATACCAGTGCTTCAAGCAGTGGCAGCCTTTGGGATGGCAGCAGCTGGCAATGGCAAGAAAGAGGAAGCAAGGCAGCAAGCTCCAAGCCAGCACATTGTTTCCAGCCTTATTTTTAATGGCGTCGCACGATGGGCCAACACCAAGAGGACAAGCTGCTCTTCAGTCTACTTTTCCCTTTTTGTTTTCCGAGAGGCTTTGGAGGCCCTTCACAATAAACAAAGTAGGTTTTTCAGATGCTGGTTACTTAAGAACAAAGACAGTCTATTATCAGAAGAGATGTCACATTACCCTCCTTGCTGAAGGTCTGGAACAGCTCATCGGCAACACTCGCCAGCTATTTACTGGTGTAAGAGATCATGCTCCTAGCCCGCAGTTTTTGAAAGGTGCCCCAGCACTGCAAAAATATACAATAGTATGTGATAAAAACGGGTGTTGCCCTCCAGTTGACTTTTTGCGATGCACTTTTTGCTGGGAATACGAAGGATGATGCAAGCTAGCATTTTCTACTCAACTAACTCGTATTCTCAGCTATGCTTGTATTCTCAGCTATTCTCAGCCCCTTGAGACTTGTGCACATACCCTTTGCCTGGAAGTCCCACCTTTTAACTGCTGCCTTACACAGTATTTTTATAAATCTGTTGATTCTTTTCATATTTTCCACATTTTATCACATGAAGTCTCACTTGTTACCTGCCATCAAGTAAACTGGAATATCAATGTATACTTTTTTGTATCTTTAGATATTCTTCTGGATAGTCATGCCACCCTCTGTTCTCTTTTCTTCTTAATGCTATGCCTTTTAAAAACTCCTTCGTGCGTAAGTTCTTCTTTCTTTACTCTCAAAGGAAATATCTTTTCCCCCTTCCTTGTGAAAACCGGGCATGTCAAATGAGACACCCCAAATCGGTCCAAGTAATGCTGCATGAAGGGCCACCTCTCATGGCTGGGAAAGGATTACAGTCAAGCCAGATCCCACCTGCAGGGCTCCCTATATATAACCTGGTGCTCAGTACTGTGGCAAGAGCTGACAGAATGGAGCAATGGGAAGTCAAAAGAAGTGCGATGGCAAAGCTTCCTCCAAAGATGGTACACGGTGCCTGACCACCCTCCTTCCTCTCTGTCCATTTGGAGCCATTAGAGTGATGGGAGCGGCACTGAAAGCTTGGGCAGCACTTCGTGGCTGGGGCAGTGGCTGGCAGGAAGGACCCCATTTTCTCATTAAGTAGAAAAGAGAGCAAATGGAAAGAGAGGCTCCTTGGGACTGAGCTGAGCTCCAAACTGTGGGAAGGTGCCAGAATTGCTGTGGAGAGAAAAAAGTTGGCAGTTTCTAAGTGGCAGAATCGTACAGATGCCAGGAGGTAACCTGGAACAGAAAGGGAAGCTAACATACACGAGGCCTACAAAAACATTGGAAAAAGAAATTAGGGGGTGAAATACAGGGCACTAGGCGAAACGTGCAGGAGAAACTGCTGAGGCTGCTCAAATCCTTGCCCATGACACTGGTCAGGATCTCTTGTGAAGCCGGGACTGAGCTCTGGGTAGCTCTCTCCCATGCTGCCTCAGAGAAAGAAGCAATGGGGGAGATTTATTTTTCACCTTCCCAGAGAATAACCTTATCTATCCCTTTTCTTTTGACTCGTGCAATGAGAACCACACGGACCTATGTAGGTGAGAGGGACTAAAACGACAGCATGGCGTAGTGAGACAGTCGCAAGTGCCACAGGCACATCTTAAAAAACAAGATTTCTGCTAACAACCCTTCAAAGACCAAATTCCCAGCACTCTCACCTCTACTACCTGCTTGGAAAGGAGGTGCTGTTTTCAATCACTGCTCTTTTTAGAGGAATAATATCTTCTACAGCTAAGGGCAATTTTTGCCTTCTGTACTGCAGTCTCTCCTCACAGGTTTCACGGTAAAACTAAGTAACGCTCACCGATGGAGCCAGGCACCTCTGCACTGCAGGTTTTCTACATAACCCCATCTTACCAGCACCCAACCACTTAAAAAGATTTAAAGAGCAAGCCATCCCATGTGCACGAAACTTTCTTTAAACCATCCTCTCACTCCAGCAACTTGCATGCCAAAAGAAGCCGCTTGGAAGGGCAAGGACAATGAAATAAACTGGTTCCCAAGATTATTTCACTTATTAAAAAAAAAAAAAGTAAGACAGGACATTTCAGGTGCTAGAGATACAAAATACTAAGAGTCTGACCTTCCTGCAGTGGCACACAGGAGAACTGATCAGAAACAAAGCCAGCGAGACTAGTTTTCCAGTTCAGCCTGGCCTATGCATAACAAGAAATAAGCCAGTAATTTATTTCCATTCTCATCATTTGCAACACCAGAAAGAGAAAAGTACGACTTAGTATCAGGAGTATTTTAACAGTGTTTCTGACCTAAAGATTACTGCTGTTGCAGATAACGCACTAGTCATTTGCCATCTCACTCATGGAACTGTTAAAGAGAGATATTGATGAAGCTTATAGTAATGCCAGACAAAGCAATAAAAAGCCTCCGTGACAGCTGCAAATTTTGAGAGTCCACAGGGACCACCTCTCTTTATGTCATTCTATCTTATTCTGCTGTAAGTTAATTTCTTCTTACTGCTAACATCTCAAATTAGATCACTTGAAAAATAAGAGGTGAAGAAGCTTAATTCAGCCTTGCCTTGTCGTCCACTCACTGTTACATACAGAGCCCTCAGATTTTTTTGCACAAGAAATACCTCTTAACAACCTAAAACAGTACTACCATTTAAAAAGAAAGTATAAAAGAAAAAAAGAGCAGTTAAAAAATGTGAAGAAATAGCAAATTTCATCCCACCTTTTGTATTTTACAATGTGCGTTTGTGGAGAATGTGCTATTTAAGGCAGACTGTACAGACCTGACAGCCTTAGATAAAAATTATTTAATGTATCACCTGAAATGTCTTCTGAAACAAAAACATAAGTTTTCCATAAATTACACCCCAGCAAAATGTATCTTTGGACATCAGACTGGATGTACACTGAAAAGAGATGCCACGACAGATAGCCTGGACAATAGAAGGTAAAGACACAAAATAAGAAATTTAGTTTAACAAATGTTACTAGGCTAACAAAATAGACTGACAGTTTATCTAAGTGGACTAAGCAATCAACCTTTACTGTTGATTTCCATTACAAAACAATAACCAAACATGTATTCCCTATTTTATTTCTTAATTTGATCAAACAAAACATCTGCTAATTCTTACACCATTTCCTTAACCTCTTTAGTCAAACAGAAAAAAAAAATAACAAAGGTAACGTGGATAAACTACCCTTCAGATTGCTAAAGCATCAAAACCCCGGAGTTGTACCTCTGATACTGCCTTTCAGATCAATGGGTTGACTCAGCTTTCACCTAGCCTGTTTTGTGAGTGTATAGAGAATTAATGTTTGTGAAGTGTTTTGAGCACAGCAAGTGTCAAGTCCCTTCCTCTAACACAGACCACAAATCCAAACCAGGCGCATCCATGGGTAATGTTTCACACTATGCATATAGATAGCGCTCGTAAAGGTCCTATAAACCTCTTAAATGTTTTTATTTCTGATGATCTACAATTCCACTGAGACAAAGGCAAGGAGAAAGTGACAGAGTTTTCCCAGTTGCTTTTTAGGAGCTAGGCATACCTGCAGATATATAAAAGAGTGTGAGTACATTTAAAAAAAAAAAAAAAAACAAAACCTAAAACCACTCCTGGTTTTATATAGTCTTTTCTCCCTCAGAAACTTCTCATATCTTTAAAAACAAGTGCTTCTCTGATAACTCATTTTACAGAGCTGCTTCTCTACTCTTCCTTCCCTTTCCCCAGGGGGAGCAGTGGCTTCACTTGATCATGTGCCACAACAGCTCCTGATTAATTCTGATAGACAACCAGCAGTTAGCTGGCACATCATCATCATCGCCCTAGGATGAACAATAATCTGCCTTGCCATCTGCTCCCAAATTTATTTTTAACCAGTCATCGCTCCCTCCAGTGCGGCAAGCGTGGCAGGAACGGCACCCTTCCCCCTGGAAATGTAGTGCTGTGAGGCGGTGGCAAGGGGTGAGGGGGGAACAACCAGTTGCATGCCCCTGAGCATCACAGTGGATAGGAAACAGATGGATAAATGCAGGATCAGAGGAAAGAAAAATTGCTTCTTCACCATAGGGGCAGGCAACTGCCTGTTCTCCTCCAGCAGACAGGGAGTGCCTGCTGGTTTTTCAGTTCTTTGGGCAAATTTGTAACATTAAATGGTCAAGGTGGTAGGAGAAGTAGGGGGAGGTGATGTATGTGATGACCATTTACTGATGAATGCATCCCTGCATTTACTGAAGCCTGTGCAAAATTTCAACATAAAAGCTTTTTTGATCACTTCAGTTCACCTCTGAAAGTTAAACCTATAAAACATTCACAGACAGACACTGCCCCAAGTGATCTGTGCTGTTGTGCTAGTTAGTCTCAACCTATGACATCCCTTGTGTAGCGTGGCCTTGATTCGTTAACTTCCTTTGAAGAGGAGCACCAAGATGTTACATCAGCACGGGAAGCTATCTGGGAGCCGTGGGAAAGACATGAGCACAGGCTTGATAAAGTCATAAGGCAGTGAGGACGTTCATTTTGTAACTGCATGGCCCTGCTCGCTGCCTTCACACTCACTTTCACGTACAGTAGTACAGTCCAGGAGGTGACAATTACAGTGTCACTGTGGCTATGCCACTGCCGAGAAGCACCACTATCACCAGCAAACTGCAGGTGGACAATGACGTATGTGGAAACTGATGTCAAATTGTAATAGAGACTTAGAAAGAAATCAGGTGGAGCCTAAAGCTTTGTATAGCTGGTAAAATGAGCTACACATCTTTGATATACTGTCAGCAAGATCTGATGATGATTACCCCACAGAAAACAGGAGACTGTTGAAAGCAGTCTCTGCAATATGAAGAATTGTCAAGATCTCAGAAGGACAAACACAAAGGGCAAGAAGAGAAGCTCTGAGGGATCCGAGAAAGAGTAGAAACATAGAGGGACCTTAGCAGGTCTCCAGTCCAGCCTCCTGCTCAAACCAGGGCAATCAGACCTGACTGCTCATGTCTTTATCCAGTCATGTCTTGAAATCTTCCAAGGATGGAGACTGCACAACCTTACTGGGCAACCTGCTGCACTTGCTTGACCATCCTCATGGTGAAAAGGTCTTATATCGGGTTGGAACCTCTCGTTTCGATTTATACCCATCAACTCTTGTCCTCCCACCAAGCACCACTGTGAAGGATCTTGGCTTTGTCTTCCTGGTAATCTCTTGGAAGTGACAGCTATTAGATACCATGCAGTCTGATGCTGGACTGTCCTGCAAAACATCTTCATAAGCAAACCAGGGAGAAAGGCTAAAGGTGAATTGACAATAAAGAGGATGCACAAATGAAAAATATTCTCAATGAGTAGGTATCAATAATTCAGTATCAGCTGGGATAGCCCTATGAAGTGAGGCCCTGATGACAGTTAATATTTTCTAGTGACTGGCAGATAACTAAATTCTGTGAATTTAGTTCACAGGTTAGAGGGCAGAAGGGGTTACAAATGCTTTGGGAGACAGGATTGCAATTCCAAATGGAGAAATGCTTGGAATAAGTATTATGAAATCCAGTAGAGACAGGTAGAAAATACTGCACTTGAGGTAAAAAAAAGAAAAGGGGGGTGGGGGGAGACGACATGGCCAGAAGGGGAGAATTGTTTCAGCAGCTCACTGCAAAAAACTCAGGTTTATAACCAAGGACAAAACCAGGAACCAACAGTGTTGTGCTGCAAAAATGTAAAAGAAAATCTGGCTGCTATGTATATTAATAACTATGTCATGCAAAGCATGAGACAATAGTATGTTATCCTGCTTTATTCTGCCCTATTACTATCTCTGCTGATAAACTGGGTGCAGCTTCAGATCCCATACTTGAAGGTGGGGACTGACTGTAATGATTCCAAAGGAACAAAATGACACAGTTTAACACATGTTTCATTAGGGAAAAACTGGAAAGACAGACTTGTTTAGTTTTAAGGTGGTGGTGGTAGGGAACAGCAAATTTTGGATATTTAGTATGTTACAGTAATGAAAGCGGTGACAAACTGTTCTTCAGTTTCACACATACACACACAAGAGATTACTCACAGCTTTAATTTGGGGTAAAAAAAACTTTAGGTTAGGGTATTAAGAAAAACTGAGGATAAGCAGCACTGGAATATGCTAGCCATGGAGGTTAAATTTATCCTGCTTCAGAACAGGATAATGGGCTATCTCTTATAGCCCTGCACTGTACCTGAAAATAGCCTTCAGCATATTCTGAAATGCAGATATCTTTTATTGTATGCTCATTCCCTACTTTGTACCTACTTTTCAAAGCAGAAACAAACATAACATTTTTTAAAGCTGCAACAAACATAAAATTGACAACTGAGTAAGAAAAATTCAAATACAACTTCTCTCCCACCACTGAGGGCTGTTTAAGATTGCTAACGACAGCTTTCCTTGGAAAAGCTGATTCTGGATCATTGTTCTGGTTCACAAACAAATGCTTTATCTCTTGGTTTAGGCTTTCTTCTGTACATTTTAATCAACAGACTGCCAATTTTAGGATACGTTTTTCCACTATGCTTATGCTGAAAGCCAGGTAAGCTAGGGTCATGGTAATTGAAGGGTACCAAACTGCACACCACCTCTGGAGCCCTGTACCCCTTACTGAAACTAACCCATCGGTGGTACGAAAAGTGTCCAGAAAGAACTGGTTCAACATGCAAACTCCATGCAACAATGTGCATATAGACAGAAAATCTGGCCCTTTTAGAAGACACTGGAATCACTGCAAAGATCAGGTCAACTGCCCTTTTGCAAGCACAGTAGTCATTTGAGAGCTGCGAGATACACCTTTCCCTTGCTGTAGGAAGGAAGAACACAGGCTGCCCTGTCTGAACGGTTGCGTACTGTAGTGATCCTAACCAGGAGGCTACCGCACACAGAGTCAGTGATCCAAAGAACAGTTAGCCTGAGTAGCTGAAGCTCTGTGCTGTGCTATGTTGTGCTGCATACAGCACTTGGCCTTCAGGCCTGTGCTGCACATATACCCTGGCTGCAGGATAAACTTGGCCAGTTAATCACACCAGAGGATTCCGTACGCAGCTCTCACACCAGCGATTACACCATCACGTCTTTATCTTAAAGTGAAGCAGCATGCTCTCATGCAAACTTTCTTTTGCTCAACAGCAGAAATTATTAATAAAATTTTCTTCTAAGAAACTCCCGTAAGAACACTGAAGACCATCATACCGGTGAACCTCTCCACGCATGTGGTTCTGCACATTGTGCTGTGCCCTGACTGGAGGTCTGTCTGATGCTGCACAACATGGGATTCCCAGCATCGGAAGGGACATAAGATCATCCATTCTCCCTTTCCTTCTTGTTAGTTCCAATAAATGGTATTTTAATCAGTACATCACAGAGTCTGAGTGCCTTTCTTACTGGGATCATAGCAAACACTTGTACCAGTGCCTTACACATATGACTGACACAGACCATCTGCTAACCTGTTTAAGTGAAAGTCACTGCAGTGTTTTTTACTTTAACACAGTATTTCATGACTGACTTGGCACTGAACATCTCATGATGCTTGTCCTGTTTTCCCAGTCTCCAACACAAGGAGGCTGAAAGAAGAGTATAAAATTGCAGGTTGATTCCTAGGAGAAATTCTTAATTCTCACATTCTTTTCTATTACTCCTAGCACACTCACTTACAAGGTATGCTGTAAGGGACACACTCACCCTTTGGGAGACTCTGGATAGAGTGAACTTGTTGATTTGAAAGTGGGCTGGAAGAGAGCTTAATCCAGCTTGAAGTCATTTAAGTCATCACCACTAAAAAACCCAAAACCAGTAACATTCTTGATCCTTTGCACTTTTAAGCAGTTTCAGGGGAGAAGACAAAAATTTGCAGATGAGGAATGTTACCAAAAGCTACCTTCACACTCAAAACACTGTCCAGAATCTGAGCCAAGAGGTTTGTGATCTCAGTTTGCTATAGGTGGTTTTAACAAATCAAAATAATGCACAGTAGAATAATAATGACTCACATAAAAACTATTTTAAGATCAAGTGATAGAGTTTGCTTTTATAAATAAAAAGTTTTTTTAATGAATAGTTTTCTTAATGAAAACTAAAACCTATTATTTTTGTAGGACAGTTCAATGCCTCTCCTGTATTGGATCGTTCTATACAAAAGCGAAGTTTAACATACACCAGACCATATGTGAGCTTAATTTTAATGTGTGCCAGTTTAATAGGTCTTCCAGAGTCACAGAATGAAACTGGCATTCATATGGTGCACATGACAGCTAGAGAGGGCTCTTCCCACTGGACTTAAGACACTTACAACCAGACATGAACATAGGGGCTACTAGTCAGCAGTGCTCCCTTCACTGGCAGCACAGAGAAAGAAGCTCCGTTACAGACCACTCCTGCCTCGGGTGTCCATGTCTGGTCTGTAAATGCTTTAAGTTAGGAAAGATTAATACCTTGTCTAGTATCAATGCCCATGTTTGGGAGGAATCTCTCTCCCCCTCTCTCCCGTTTATCCAGTGGTATTATTGGAACATTTTCTAAGGTCCTGCAAATACATTTTTAAACAAAAGCAGTGCTGAGGCTAATTTTGGCTTCCTTCCAAAGTTTTCAAAAGAGTAGAAAAATTATCTGCATCAGTTTCCTGACCTGTATTTTATTTTTATTTTAGCAGTATTAACTAATGAAGAGTGCCACCCTACATTTGATATTTTGCAGCACAGGCAGATGAAAGGTTTTACAGTTTCAAACTGTGACTTAAGAAAGAAAATAACAATACCCCAGCCTTTCAGGTTTTCTCTCAGGATGAGAGTTTGGAAATCTGAACTCAGAGTCTCTTCCTAGGTTTGTCACCAAGTTACTTCCAATTAGGAATACATCATATACATATCCATGCAACTTATGTTTACATATGTATATAACTTCGCAAGACCTCACTGTAACACTGTCAGTTATCTCCATTAGAGAATAACATTATTCACACAATTATTAGTTCTTTTTAATAAATTAATTTTGCTGACAGTAAGTGCCAGCATATTAAAATATTATACATGAAAATACAGTTTAGTACAAGTGTACACTGTCTGATACAGCATACAAGGCAGTGAATTCATTTGCAGAAAAACAATATATTGCATTTCTTTTGAGAAGAAAGGGCGTTTGCATATTGTGTCAAATGAATATGTACAGAAGTAAGAAATAAAGTTGCAAATCTACCTTAACGTTCCTAATTTACTGATGTTTGAGTATCAGTTATCCACTTGTTTTCAATGACAGCCAGAAAGCTCCAGTACTGTTCTGTTAGATCTTTCACGTCCATCACTGCAGTAGCTTCTAGAGTCCAATGTCAACAAATTTTCTTCTCTGCTCTGCCTTGCCTCCTGGAATGTATACATTTTTGAAAAATCTAACAGAAACAGTATTCTGAGTACTTCTCTATTCTTGTATTAAATATACTTTTTTACAGAGCAAGTTTCCATCAAAAATTTCTCTTCCCACTCAGATCAAGGACCTTTCCTTATTTACACAATCAAAGATCCTCTCTATCACTTTTGCATCAGCTTTACTTTTAACAAAAACCTCTGACTTTCCTAAATATTTTCAGATCAACTTTGCCTCATTCACAATGACTTAGGGAATGAATTTGTTCTGGTTCCATTTGAACACACAGGGACCAAGGGATATTTTGCCTTAGAGCTATGACTAAATGAGGCGAACACAGAATAAAAACAAAAGCAAAACCCCAAACCACATAACCTCACTCTGCTTGCACCTGCACCGATCACTTGCTGCACTGAGAAAAGCAGAGCTTTTAATGGGAAGCAGGCACAAAAGCAATCACTTGTTATCACGGCAATCCCAAAACAGAATAGTCTCAATGCTCCTTGGGCACAAGATGAAGAACAGCACTGCAAAGTTAGTGGCATCGTCTTCTGTGTGCTCCAAGGACTACCTTTCAGCTAGTTTCAGCTAGTTCATCATGTAAAAGTCACAGCCATCCCCATTTAATCTGTTCATTGTCTGCCTGATGCACATCCAAAGAGATTCACAAAAACACAGTGATACAGGTCAAAGATGCAGAAGAAATCTCTCTCCATTTCACAACAAAGTATTCCGTACTTATAAAGGATTTACTTCAGGGTCAAGGAAAGCCAGATAAAATAATTCAGTTGAAGCAAGAAGAAACATTCAGATTTTTGACAAAAGTGGTCAGCAAGAGATCAAGGTACTTTATTAAAATCCATGCAAGTCTTCTAAAGAGCACAAAACACTGCCTTTCAAATTTATAAACAAATCCAGAGTCTGATTTAACCCTTAAATAACAAAATGATAATACTCTGGATTAAAAAAAAAAAAATCCAAGACAAAGATCCGGACACTGGGCAAGGGACTGGAAGTTATCTTTGGAAGGGAAGGGAGGAAATCTGAAGCTCCAGATCACTGGCCTCCAAACTTTTTTGATTGCACACCCCATCAGTAAAAAATTTTTGAGCACACACCCTCAATATAAGGATATTTACTTATGAATTACATACGTGTACTACTGTACTAATATATTATGTACATTATAAAACATACATAAAAATAGAAATAGGATGAGATAAAGATGAAAAACTGGTTTACAAGTTTTTTCTTTTATTAATGGTACAAAAAAATACTTTCTTCATACACCCCAATGGATTGTTTTGCATGCACCCCACTTTGGAGAATGCTGCAGATGGCCTTTTCTCCTCCTTCATACTCCCAAGAAGAGTATCTACTCTTTTGCAGCCTGGTGAGGAACAGCATTTACCTTGAGCTAAGGCAGAGACAAACAACTATGACTGCAGTGAGCCCTGCAACTGGCATTCAGGACTTGGGGCAGGGTTGGGGATAGCTGAAAATCATGGCACATTTTGTTATGGATTACACTTCATAACACACTCAAGAAAAACTGGAAGTTGGTGGAGGCCAAAGCATGGAAGAGAACTGCATGGAAGAGAATTTACTCGTATGAAGGGAATTGACCAGGAATATGAGTTATTACAGAAAAAAAAAGTGAGACCAATCTTAAGTTTTGGAGAAGCTAAAGGATAATGGGAAAAATGGGAAGCAATCTATTTTGGTTGGGGGAAGGGAGGATGTTCAACTGTTTTGTATGCTCATCAGCAAAGAAACATAGTCCAGATAAATTAACCATAAAATGATTGCATAACTGGTGGAGAACAACACTTTTAGAAAAAAATCATGGTTTACCGTAAGCCTTAGAGAGTGTTTCAAGGGTCTATCCTGGTTCACTTCTATTTCATGCTTTCTACTAAAGATTTTGATTGTAGAATTGTATAGGCATATGCAATGTACTAATGAGACAAAATTGGAAAAGGCGGCAAATCCTTGGTAGAAGACACAATTGGAATGAAAGACTGTCTTTATAAACCACAGAAATTGTCAGTAGTCGATAAGATGATATTTACTAAAGTCCAAAGCATCATGTTTTTTATATTATTCACCCATACGAGCACTCTACCTTCTATACTGCCTACAGAAGACCGTCATAAGCCTTATAAAGGCACTTTTGGATTGGCAGAATAGGGATGAAAACAAGATGTCATATCACTGTTCAGACACTGCAATATTGGGGCACTTACAACGACCTACACAGACAAGACCAAAGCGAGTGCCTATGCTACCACTAGGGATATTCTCAATCAAGATAACTTCTGAGTAAGATACCAATTCCAAGTTTTAACTACTATGACCTGAAAAGAAAAAGCATATCACAAAATATATTAAAGGATTTTGCATCACAGCTGACAGCAGCTCCTAAATGAAAAGTCATCATCACAAGTTGAGGAATCAATGGTTTGACACTGAGAAATTGTATAGCATACCTGTAAGCAAACACTGCCATTACATTAAAGAAAGTGACTTCATACAGCCTTCAAAAAAAACCCCAAAAAACCCAAAAAAACCACAAAAACAAAAGATCAGCAAATGCATATTTGAAATTTTTTGTCGCACAAATTCTGATACAGGCAGTGATCTGAGAAGAAAAAAACAACTATGTAAATTAATTCTCAGGCACAGATTTCCAAAACCGATTTCCTGTCTCTCAGCATTCAGAAGCTTACAGGGTCTTAATGCTCCTTTCAGAACTGATTATAAACAAACATACAGACATTAATTGCAAACCTCTCAGCTCTCACAGGGAGTTTCAAATAGAAGGCTCGCCGTGCTGTTTACTTGCCTTTGCTTTCCCTCTCCTTAAGTACACACTCATGCTTGGTACCACAAATGCTTCTATCGGAGCAAAGCGGAATTGGCACAACTCCAAGGTAAATTGCCATCTTGCTGTTAGAAATGCCTTGTGCACAGATTTAACTTGTATTTTACCAGATTTGATATAAGTGAGCTAATAAACTAAAATTCAAATAAAACGGGGTTAAGAGAAAGAAGCTCTTATTCCTTTCCTTCACAGGTAGAAGAGCAGCAGTGCACCAATGAACCTGAATTTGTGATATAACTCATCACCTGTACTCTGAGGAGGGAGAAGCAGGGTATAAAAGATTCGGTTTTGCCAAAGATAACAGTGTCTTTTTAAATCCAAGAGAAGAGAGAAAGACAGAAGAATCTCAGAAATTTGTAAACACTTGTTTATAATTTTGTCTTCTAGTTAAACTACAAAGATGAAATTTTGGAACAGTGCTGAAGAGTAGCAGAGATTCATTGGTATTTCTGACGCATCAGTCCTACTCACATGGGATATAGAGGCTCAGAGTTGCACAGAAGTGGAGACCTGCAAAAAATACTTGGTAAGAAAAATTCTACTTCTAAAGCTGTCAGAATAACCAGAAAAATCAAGCAATCGTGAAGAAAAGGTGTTATACATTTCCCATTTTGAAGATGGAGAACCTAAGTATTAAGTCATAAAGCCATACGAGTATGTGGTAAAAGGGGGATATCTCTGGAGCTCATGCCCAGTATGTCAACCTGCAAGTTTCTGCTGTGGTATCTAAACGACAGTCACCCAAGGAACATTTAGGAGGATCCAAAAGTTGCACATTGATGTGGGCATGCGTCAAGCTCAGGCTTAGCCAGGTCTTCTCCGGCTCCACAACTGAAGCTGTTTGTCCCTCCACTAGACTGTAACTGCTGCAGTCTTGACAACACACAAGGCGGCAAATCTTTAACACTTAAATTCCTGAACGTATACTACAGATTCAGATGATGATTAAGATTACATTTTGGAAGCAAATATTAAACTGCTGAGGAGCACAGCAGCCTTCATTGCTTGAAAGCAGCAAGCTCCTGTCTGCTTTACAAGTTACTGCTTTTGTGGGTCATTAACTTTCAGCTCCAGGCAGATTAAGATGGAATAACAAAGCATTTACCAGTGGCAAGACCCTTGGCTGAGAGGAAGGACTACAGGCAGGACCGAGGAACTCATTCCTCAGCAAAACCATTCCAGTCTGGATACCCAATATTCAGTTGTCACATAAAAATATTTCAGTGATAGTAAGCAGCTTGACTGTGTGTTGAGCACACACAGATCTCCTTGAGTTAAATACTTTAAAATCCCCAAAAGGATCAAGTCACGCACAGAACCAGTGCAAAGTTTCAGCTAATATAACGTCACGTACAGCAGGTGAAGATTATTTCCTCTTCCTTCATCAGCTTCTCTGATATTTTTAAGATTTTACATCAATATTTTTATACACACATACATATCAGCCAATTTAATTACGACTGTTACTGACTTCTCATATGAAAAAAATGTGGCATTTTGTTTGTTTGTTTTTAAAACTGATGTGGTCTGTTCCCAACAACAATCATATATTCCTGTGATCTTGTTCACAAAGCAGGGAGAAACGCCAAGACTGCCATCTCTCCATTTCAGCTTGAGTGAAGCATCACAAATCACCTAATCCTTTGTCTTTTTTGGCCAAGTTACATCCTTGTCCTCCACTCACTGCAAGATCGTACATCTGCTTCTTTTTAGGCTTGAGGGTAGACAAGCAAACCCCTTTTTAATCAGTTTCACCAGCTCAGTGCAATTATTATCGAAATTAAAAACCAGGTCCCCTCTCAACTCCAATGAATTACATTCAGAAGTTGCTAATCTTATCTTTGCAACTTAAAACTACAGTATTCAAGTACTCCCATAATCACAGACATTAGAGTTTATATACTCAAGTCATGCTGTAAAACTGCTAAATGCATTTATCTACTTGTCAATAAGATTGTTTTCAGAAGCAGAGTAGTTTAACTCTTTTGCTCAGCCTGAACTCAGTAAACCGGATCATACAGTTTCAGACAGAAAAGGTAATCCAGAAAAGACAGCTTGCCTTAGCTCAACCTGTAAGCACAACTAAAGAACTTGTATTAGCCACAGTTAAGTCCCCAGGAACAAGCAGGAGAGTAAGAATAAAACTATGAAACAGCCCAGGAGGAAGAAAATTTTTGACTGCAAAGAGAGAAAATTCTTCCATGATGCAATTTTAGACTGGCATTATCAGAGCAATTTTGTATTATTGAGCTTTCTCTTGTTCTGCCAAAGCAGCTCCCTATTTCCTTCCTACACCCAGATTTCCTTTAATCATTGAAGACAGGATGCTGTGTTCTGACGAAATGCCTTTCCTGGCCATCCCTGGTGGAGGGAATTAAAAGCCTTGCCAATCCTTTTGAAATGCAAATCTTCACCAAGTAGGTTTCATGCCTCTTGCTATTGTTGCCTCTCCCTGAAGAGCACATGTTAGAAGGAACAGTGAACACTGGACTGTTTACTTATTTCTAAAATGAATATTGTCTTGCACTTGTGATCCCCTAATCTCTCCATTTTCATTTTGCTCTTTCCTCCTCCCCAAATCTCACATTTTTCAAGCAAAAAAGCTTGTTACCTCTAGATGGCAAAAAAGCTTGATCCTCCAGCAGCAAAATCATTAATTCTCTTATCTGCATAGCCAATATGGCTCGATAGAATTTCTTTCTTCAAATATTAACTATTTCTGTTACCTGTTGAGACCTTAACAGAATAAACATTCAGTCCAAATGCTTTTCCTGTTATTAACAGACAAAATCTTCCTCTGCCCCTTTTTGGACAGCACAGGCAGGGGAATAGCATTTCAATTAAAAAGGAGGAGTACAATTAGAATGAGTAGGAAGCACACAGACCAATAATCTAATATATGACAGGAGAAAAGAAGATACTGAACCTGACCCTCCCAGGGAGCAAGGAAGTGTCAATATGAAGACTCCTAGCATAGTTTTGTTCTTCTGGTTCAATTTCAACCCACAGTTGTGGGGGGACAACACAGAGAGAAAGAGAATTACTTCCAACAGTGAAAGATAAAATTTTGTGCAACAGGACAAAGTTCTCCAGATAAAATCTTCTATGCTGCAAAATATTCTCCTGAAGTCAGTAATGAGGACTGTATTGAATCACTAGTATGGTTAAAGCAAGACTGAAAAATACAGTGAAAATACATATTTATGAGTAACTCTATACTGATGGAAGTGGAGTTCAGCAGGGTTTTTCTCTCTACTTTAGGAACAGAAATTAAGAATGTCACTATTTGACAATGATAGGTTAGTATCAGTAAGAACTTACAGACTCTAATATCAAACTTTCAACAAATTCATACAGAAATTTTAATGTTCATAAATGATAACTGATTAGCAGGATGCTTAACAATACAAACCTTATTTTTGGCTTTATTTTGTAATGGGACTCAAGAAAATAAAAAAAGAGAGCAATGAATATATTACCTACATGCATTACCAATTGCACCTATTCCTCAGAAAACATGGTTAGCAAGAAACAGAATAAGCACTATTGTTTGTGGAACATTTTTGTCCCTTCAAATATTTTAAATACAAATCTGTTCCACACCGGCATATACTGTGGGTCCTCCATTTCAGTTGTGCAAGTTTTAGATATACACCAGGCTGTCTGCACTTCTGATTAAAGAAAGCAATGACAACCAACATACAGTCTGTGGGCAACGAAGGACTCTCTAGAAGAATTCGCACTTGTGTTCCTCCTGCCGTCTTTTTCAAGAGTCACTTTGCCACAAGCACGCGTATCAGGCCACGTTTAAGTAGAACCACTGAAGTACAGATCCCTTGAGTTGGCTGCCTTGTAGACCATGTGTCCAGGTTCAGAAAGAGTATTTCTGAGACAATATTCCAATTCATACACCTAACCTTTTTGAAATGTGCAATAGCTTCAGACATAGTGGAAGATCAAGATCTCTTGTAGCTCAACAGAAGGCTAACAGAAGCAAAGAACATTTGCTTCTCTTCCTAAGTTTGTAATCCACTCAAATATCTGGATAAGTCTCCCAAATGCTGTGCCTGCATTTCTCCATATACTATACCGACATTTCCTTTCTCTACAACACGGACCTACACTCAGCTTCACAGAAGTTGGCCACTCTTTTGGAAAACCAGCTGTCAAATTTCTTGCCCTAAAATGTCACACAAGATAGAAGGAACCAGCAACTTTCTATTAAAATGAACTTCAATATTGCTTTGAATTCGAGATTGCTGTTGGTAACCTCAAACCCATCCACCACATTTAAGAACCAGACTGAATCTGGCGGGGACACAAATAGTTCTTATTCTTGTAAATGAAAGAAAGCAGATTTTGTGCGCTGGCAGGTCATGTGTGGATGGCAACTGCAAAAAGTATATTTTTGGCACGTAGGGGGATGGCATTATTGCCAGCTATCAAGCATTTCCATTAGGGCACCTGCTGCAGTTTCACTTGGCATGCGACTGCAAGCAACTTCATCCTCACAATACTCAGCTATTGTGAAAACTGGCTAGCAGAAACTACCCTCATTGGAGCCCCTGCAGCACAATTGATCAGCTCACTATAGAAACCCCATGTTTCTCACTCATTCATACAATTGATATTTCTTGGTAAGCTGGGAAACCAGTCTGAACTGACATGATAACAGAAAGAACAGCTTGAATGTTGCCAGAGGGGAAGTTGTTAATTTTTCAGACAATGTAACAGATTAGTGGAAAAGGATATTTGTCCAAACTCACAGATTAAGGTTCAAATGTACACCTTAAGTACAGAATTAAGCGGCAACAGGGACCAACTTTGACCTTCTTTTCAACACATGACAATGCATTCATGTCTTTGAAGTGTGAAAAGCTAAATGCAAAAAAAAAAAAAAAAACCCTACCAAAAAAACCAACACCCCCAAAAAACAACCCAAAACCAACCCACCAAAAAAATCCCAAAATAAAAATGCACACCCCACCCCCAAAAACAACCACCCCCACCAACCTGAAAGCACTTTACCAGACTGGCAAGAGAAAGACTCTCTTTCATTGTCTTCCCATCCCTCAAGGGTAAGAGATTTCACTCTTCTGCCACAACTGCTTTTCATCAGATTATTCTCAAATTCAGGCATCGAAAAAAGATCAAAGAACAGAAGATTACTTCACTAGACATACTGAAAATTAGGCCTGCCTGAGAAGGCACCTTCTTTCCACAAGAAGCAGCTGAACTTGGAACATTTTACCTTGCAAGCTACAGTATAACATCTTACCTTGCAAGTTGTTCAATTTCTACTTCTGCCTGTAGAGGACCTACTTTTCATCCTCAAAAAAATAATATAAAGCTCCAAATGCTCAACCCAAGTAAGCCAGAACTTCTCTAACCATAGAACTGGCTTCAGCAAACCATTCTGGGCACCTTTTATTTGTCTTCTAGAGTTTGTGTACAGCTTAGTAATGTTTTCAAGACTTCTACATCTACTTGTTCAAATCACATTTTGGTCAGGGCTCCCAAAAGATTCCTTCAAGTGGGCAAGAAGTTTCTGCTGTGTGCCTCCAAACAGCAGAAAGACAGACACATCTCTGGCGTATCTGAGAGGTACATGCAGAAAATGCGGGGGGGGGGGGGAGGAATCCCTGTGTAAAATACTTCCCTCTTGAAGAAATACCAGATGACCACAGACACTTTGCCTTTCCACTTCACCTTCTGGAACTTGTGAATAGTTAAAATAAAGCTGATTGAATCTACCTAATGAAGCATTTCATGGTAAAGCCCCTGTTACCACCAATCTTACAAGACTTACTTATAGACTCATGAAGGATTCATACAGATGCCTGTTACATTTCACTGTTACTTCATCGTGACTTATCATTTTTGACCACCATAATTACAGTATTACTAGGCCATCTCACCACCCGTCAGGCAACACTGACAATGCATCAGCACCGTGCCTGACCTGCAGTGTGTGCTGGAAGACGTATTTCAGTACAGGATGGACCCACTTGGGCCTCTGACTTCTACCCTGATAGCACTTTGGGAGAAAACACACCATGCTGTATTACTCCGATCTTAATTTGAAAAACAAGACGACACTAGCTTTTTCTGGCCAAGGACCAAGTACAGCTATACAAAGACAGTCCAGGGGCCCAGTCAGCACTTTAAAATACATTTCTCTAGAGCACTGTATGGGATATGAGCTAATAAGCTCTGCCAGTGGGCCACAGCAGGCTGTCAGTGGAGAATGAGGCATGCAAGGTGCTCTAAGGGCATAGCAGTGCTGTAACTCAGTTGTGAAATAGCAATTTGATCACAGCCTGCAATGTATATGCGGAATTGCCTCTATGTATTTATTTCTTGGGCATAGTTTAGGTAGCAAATTCCAGAAAATTCAAAAGATATCAACCGAATTTGCTTCTGCATTTCACAACAACATTAATCGACATTTCATGCTACAGTTTCCCCTTCCTGCTGACCTGGGTTTGCAATTAGAGAAGGGGAACAATTTAACATTTAATGTCTTAAAAAGAAAAAAAAAAAAAGCACCACCTTCAGAACCACTTTACATTATCTAGAGGAACAATGAGTTGCTCATTCATCTCAGTGTGCAGACCATTTTTAGCCCAACTAAATTAAAAATACTGTAACGGAATTTTTAGGCAAAAACATTTCTCTTGAAAAGGTAAATTAAACATTCAAAAAATGGACTGCATGAGATACACATCAAATTATTGATCATTCAGAAGTGCCAGATGATTTAATACGTATTCAACATAAAATTGGAAAAGAAGAGAGGAATCCTTTCCTCTTCTCAGTAAGAGCTATTTCTGCTCCAGCTCATATGCACAACCTCAGCAGCTCTGAGCTGACAGAGTTCTTCCTTCTGTCCTGCTGTGGATAAATTAAGTCAGACAGTAAGCAGAGAAGGACGCCCTGGACAGAGGGAATATCCAAAGGAAGCTCATTAGGAATTAAAGAACTTTTTTTTTTTTTTTTTTCAAACTTCAACCAAGATGACTACACCAAAATACCAAGCCAACATACTATACCCTCAAATTGCATCCAACAGCAGAGAGACTGCAATGCAAGTAACAGGATTCTCCGTGAGCTCCTGATCTGACTTACAGATACCCATGCCTAAAAGGATGACACACTTTGCAGATGGTATTACCAAGGATGCAGTTTCAAAAGAACAGCAAGTTACTAGAGTAAAAGATAGGAATGCTGCAGTCCAGCTTTCATCACTGCAAATGGCTTAGCAATGTTCACAGATTTTACGGAGATCTTCTTGCTGTTATCTATTCCAATTTGCAAAGCCAAGAAAAAAGGTAAAGTGATAACCTTTACTTGAAGGGCAATTATTTTCTGCACTTCTAATAATAAAATGTCCTTTGCAGACAAAAAAAAAAAATTGTATCAATACTTTAAGTCAGGGCATGCATTTATCAGATACTTTTTTTTAATCTAAGAGACACGACACACCAGCCAGAGGTCAATGTGGAATACAGGGAAATGACCAGCGAGCACTCTACAGGCAACAGCTTTTCGAGTTACTCCAGTGACCTAGAATCCTCTGGTCTGATGTTCTGCATAGCACAGGCTCTAACACTACCTTCAGCTATTTCTCCACCAAGCTGAGAGATCCGTGGTTAGACTAGATGGTTATCTTTCAGACAGGGTGTCTAACCAGCAGGGAATGAGTTCAAGTTACAGATGTAACCTACACATCCCTTTTAAGTCATTCTAAAGAGTATTCTTACTTTTAGAAAAACATGAACTAATTCTGATATGTTTTTCTCAGTTTTCCTTTCCCTGTGGCTCCAGGCCTTATCAAGCTGAAGCAGAGTAAAGCTGACAGGAATACTCTTGGAGCTTTTGCCAGAAATTTGAATAGAAACAGGGAAACTAAGCAGAGCATGGGCAGTTTCCTTCTGTTGGTGTTTGCCAAAAGCTCTCAGTGGCAGCACAGACAAACAAAATGTGCCTGTAAAGTCAAGAAAAATCACACTGATGAGTTTACATAGACTTGAAAAGCTAACAACAATAACAAAAAAAAAAATCTTCACAGAAGACTGAAGTTGTTCAAAACAGAACTGCTTCAAATCCTTTCTTTTTCAAGGGAAGTTTCTGGTATGCCAATTTACAAAAAGACTTTTTCAGTCCTGATTTTGGCTGGTAAAAAGCTGTAAATTGTTGTAGTAGTAATATCATATAGCAGATGCATAGCAGTACATGGTAGACAAAGCTATCCAGAATGCCTGTTCTGAAAATCAATGAACCTAAAGGACAAGAATCAACAGCATAAAGATCAAATAGGATTGACTACATATTGTGAATATATAGAATAAATAGCTCTAAGTGATTTATTTTTTTCTAATGGTTGGAAGGGACAGAACTCAAAAAGAGATGTACCAGAAATGGACACAAGAGCTCCACAAGAAAAGGCAAGGCAAAAAACAGGGAGAAGGGGAAGCACAAGAAAAAATTAACAAAATAGATAGGATAGGCTCAAAAGTAATTTGAATCAGATGAGGAAGATTTGAAGTTAGTGTAGAACTTGCCTGAGGAAGTAGAAATTCAAAACAAGAAGAGAAGACAGATGTGTTCTGAATAGCTCACTGGGGATGAAGTGAGAAGCAGAGCACTCAGAAGAACAGGCAGTAGCTCTAGAAGTCAATACATAAGACCAAAGCAAAAAATCAAAGACTAGTCAAATTTCTAATCTCAGTAACAGGGCCCAAGCCATACAAATGCTCAGCTGCATATAGGCTGCCTGAATGTGATATAAGGTGCCTTGTGACAGGTACAGAAAACCAGCCTCTGAACACATTACGTGCAATTATGTTATGAAGTACACAAATGACATGTGAGAGGCTGACAGTAAAACAAGTGGGGTTAAAATGAAATTCAAGGTGTTGTCTTCCCTTCTGTAAAACTGGTATCACCACCTTCAATCTGTTCTTCCCAAACTAAATGTCCTATCAGCACACAGAATAAGAAAGGGATCCAGATACACAGTATGTTACTATTACAGTGCATCTTCAGGAACAGTAAGATAGCTATATCCAAAATGATTCACCAAACCAAAAGCAAACTGGGAGGGCAAAGAGTAGACAAGTAATTAGCTGCTATGATTTCCAATAACGACAAAAGACTCCAGTGATTATAACTGCAATTAAGAACATCCCAACAGCATCATCTTCCTGATTCGCGTTACCCACTTAATCTTCCATCTTTTTCTTTCCACTGTTATTCACATCTTATCTAACTGAATGTTATGGTGAGGACACTTCATGTATAGATGTACATAAGAGAGACCAACTGTAATTACAATTTACTGTTAACATCAAGATTTTTCTTCACAGTAACAGAAGTGAAAGAAACACAAGACTGAATAAAAATTATATTGCAAAGGTAGAAGAGAATAGAGGAAAAACTACTTCATCTAGCCTTATATTTTCTTTCTAACATCAAATTCACTTGCGACGCTGGTGAGTATTCTGATACAGTTTGGTATTTAGAATACCTAAGGAAATCCAGGGCTGAATAACAGTGTGATGCACTGTGGGATCTCATTTCTGTCACTCCTTCACTTCAACCCCACTCTCCCTTTTGCAGTTTCTAGTCACATACTTTCTTCCAAATTGACCTTGAATTTGACAGTCAAATCCAACACCACACTAGATTTACAAATATGATTAGGGTATGAGAACAGGATACATTAGAGAGACCTTCCCCAACCAGACCCAGTTAATCACACTACAGAACACATATCCATGAACATAATTTCCAGTTTTGTGACATTCAATAAATTAATCAACCCAAGCCCGTATGTATAGAGAAAAGACAGCTCCCTCTGCTGGGTGAGACAATGCACCTCCTCCTGTCCTTCCTCCCACACTCTGCAGAACAGACTTGTGCATATTTAATTCTTCAAGAATTTTTTTTTTTTTAAATCCAATCCACAGGATGGTATCGAGTTGTTTAGATGACTCTGCAATTTCAGGAACTGGCCTACAGAAACCAAATTTCTGTAGTTTTTACATTTAAAAGCACACAGAAGAAAACTCCTCCCATAGGTCTGTGTAAGAGCCTGATGAAGTAACACCCTATCTCTAGGTGAAACACTTGAAAACCCAGTTTCCCTTATGTCAGTGTCCACTGTCAGCCCAGGTCTGGGAAGAGACAGAGTTCAGCAGTGTTATTCACAGTATGCATTTAACATCTGGTTCGTCTTACTGCTACTCAATTAAACTCTTTCTTGTACATCCCTGCCTCAAGAGATAGCCCTAACCTTTAAGGGAATGGCTGCAGCTTTCCACCTGCATGAGGCTTCATCACCACAGCAGCTACATGCTATTGCTAGCATGCAGAACAAAGAGTGATGAAATATCAGAGCACAGGTAGACAGCAGACAATGACAAAAGTGAAAGGCAATGATCTGTATTTCAAGTGCTTATATTAGAATCTTCTAGGAAAACTACAATCTTTTTCCTTTCTCAGTCATCCCATCTGAAACACAAGGCTAGAAGTAACACTCTTCATTCATACAGCATTAGTGTTTTTCTTTCTGTAGATCTCAAAACACTCACAAAAGGGGGTAAGAACTGTCCACTCAGCCTGTAACACCCAGCCGGCACCAATTCCGGTCAAAGGCACTGCCAGGTCAATAGGCAAACCGCAAATCTGCGACCTCTTGGATCAGAAAGTTCTTAGCTTTGCTACAAGTTTCCACAGCAAACTTTTGCAAAATAAAAGCATGCTGTGTGCAAGCTGTTTGCCTCTAAAAGCAGAAGTCACTGATACTGCTTCTTTGGAGGCAACACTAAAAACTGCCACTAAGGAGAAAGTGGGATATCGGGAGATCTGTTCAAGCTCTTCATTTAGAACAGATGGGGCTAAAACTCATGACCTGGGCACGCCATGCTTAGGGCTAGCAGGCACTCACTGGTCATACAACCAAGTGACTCCTCCAACACAACATGTTTCTTTTCTTTTCTTTCCACTTTCAGAAGATCCCTTCGTGAGCTGAAGAAGCAGCAGAACTCTAGTTTTTTCATCACCTTGACTTTCACCATCTGACAGTTTCTTTAACATTACACAATTCCTGTCCTTGAACTTCCTACAAGTACCTTGTTCAACCTTTGACAGCATAGTTTTTGGAGCTTTTTTGGGTTGAGATGTTTAATGGCAGAAAAAGGGATGGAGAAAAATCATATAATACTTTTAAAAACAGAGAGATTACACTCTCAAAGTAACATTTATACTATTTACAATCTACATTTAAAATTACCTTAGTGGCAAACTTGCTACTCTGTTCAAAAATATTTTTCCAAATTAATTGGATGAACAGCAACCAAAGCACACCTATACCTATGTGCCCTGAAAACATACCCTTCTTACTATCAATTATTTTTTCTCAGCAGACACATTTCCACCTTCCAAAACCACCAATAATCACATCTTCTGATGAAAAAATAAACACCTCCGTTTATTTCAAAATTATTCACAAATGGAGTAAAGCACAGCGCTAAAAAAAGCCTCCATTTGACAGCTGGTAACCTATAAGAAAAAGACCTCTGCTAAAGCCAAGAGACAGACACAGATGCTATGGTAAAAACTAAAGAGCACTACAGATCCAACTTATGGACAGGCTCCTCACAAGCACTCTTAATTCACAAATTGCAATACATGACTAGAGTCACGGAGAGATTCTGGAAACCTCCTCACCATCACTGATAAGGAAGGGCAAGAGCAATAACCTCCTCTTCTAACCCTTTCATTCTACAACAATTGCGCAGAGTTTGCATTTGAATTGTAACTAGGGAAGAGGAAAGCGAAGCAGAAGAAAACACAGGACATCTAAACCGTCCCCATCTCTGAGTGACAAGGACAAAAAGCAGACAGTGAAACAGGATGCCTTTTAACAACAGATTGCCAATTTAAGTGCAGCTTGGTCTAGACTAATGCAGAGGATGCCTTCCATGCTCTACCTGCTCCATGGACTTACAGACTTCGG
The DNA here is from genome assembly GCF_035582795.1 of Mycteria americana. Classification (NCBI taxonomy): domain Eukaryota; kingdom Metazoa; phylum Chordata; class Aves; order Ciconiiformes; family Ciconiidae; genus Mycteria; species Mycteria americana. The sequence continues at coordinate 91,301,282 of NC_134365.1, forward strand.
CCCCACAGGCCTTTTAATTCACAAAATTTTATCAACATGGCTGCAGTCCAGGTGCAGTTCAGGTCAACCGTGACTGAAATTCATATAGCTCTCAGCTACCCTTCAGCAGTTGTACTGCCATGAGTTTCAATGAGTGGGAGAGGTTTATGTACAGAGCTGATAAGGGCTAAAGACATCCTGGGAAAAGGATGCCTAACACACCTTGTTCATGAGGACATGCCTCCCTCTGTGAGAGACCCAAAGGTGTCTCAGTTCTCTTCTAATACGGAATTCCTGAGGAGCAGGAAACATATGCAGACAACACAATCCACTGCAATATAAAGCAGCCATTCTCACTAAAAAAACAAACAAAATTTCCCACTTATTTACCCAGAATGGAAACAAGCAGCTATCTCATGGTCTGGAGACAGTATGAGACCTTCTTAAGCAGTAACTGGAGAGCCCTATCCAAACTGGTATTCCATGTAAAAGCTCTTGAGAAACAACAGTATCACCATGCACTATCTAAACGAAGCTATGATTGACTTAAAATTATATAAGGAGAAACCGAATATACGTAAATTCTAGACAGTTATGTTCTTACTGAAAGTAAGTGAAGGTAAACTGGCGATCTTGTTATTTGCATCAATACTGACAGAAACCGACTGCTGGGAATTGGTGGGAAAACAGCACTCAACCTTTCCTTCCATCAGCAAAACTGCAAAACACTCTGTGTGCCAGTGAATTATTTCACATTGTGAAGGCAGCCAGTGCTTGTACTTCAGACAAACCCTGGTTGACCTCATCAGTTCCTGGAGCACAGGCTTTGCTGTCAAAGCCGAATCCTGGCATTATTGTCTGCTGCATCTCATCGACAGCCAGTTCTTTGCTCTTGGAACTCACTGCCCACACAGGCCGGGAGGATTCACCTGCAAAGTGTTACAGGTCCCCTTGGGATGTGTCTCACACTCCCCACCATGTTTGTTCTCCGCACAGGTTCTCTACTCTCTCCTTACTGAAGCAAACCACAAAAGCACTATTCCCTTTCAGCCTGACACCCACGACTGTAGCTGCCACAGATTATCATTACTGTAGAGAGCATGTGTAGTTTCTATACTCAGTGGTGAGTATAGAAAACCTGTGCTGGCATTGCCGGTTTTAGTGCTCCATGAGGGAGTAACTTCTACTCAGAAAGCTGTGCTGGATTACAGCAATGACTGTTACCTGACTTAGTGGATTCTGCATCTCTAGCACTAAACATCATTTTCATGGTTGTTCAAGTAAAAGGAGTTTCACAGCTCTTGATCTTTGGAGGCAGGAAAGAGCAAAAATGATAGGCTGAACATTTGTTGGGTGTTTGCCCTTCTCCAAAGCAGATTAGACATCAGTAACTTCAGATTAAAAGCTTCAATACCACTAAACAGTGAATTTTTACCATTTCTTACTATGATAACTGACACAAAGCACCACACTCCAATGTTTCTGAGAGCTCTCCTGACTTTTGCTCTTTTATTTTTGTGGAAAAGTAAGATCAGGACAAAGAATTTAGAAGAAAAAATTAAAAAGTAAAGAAACTAACTCAGAAGGTGGAAGCCTAACACCCAACCCCTGCTCCCTGCCTTCTCCCCAAAATAATCCCAGATTAGACTAGCAAAATAGGATCTCATCAGGTGCAGGTGTTCTTCCTTTTCTTCCCTGGCACAGAAGCACAAAGTATTTGGACTGCCCCTGTAGACAATGACACCCAGAAAAGATTCTTATTTCATATGCATGAGACAGATATGCACCTCCACGGAGACTGAGACACACACTTGAAAAAGAATCTTGTTTACTCCCAACCACAGACAAATCTGTAATTAATTTCTTTTAACTTTCATGAGACTGCTTTACACTGGGGAAACAAGGTTGTGCAGTATAATGAACTGGCTAGAATAAAATTAAATGGTAACAACTCACTCTTTGCATGACCATCTCTAAATTAAAAATATTTTGCATACCAAAGTCAACTATACATATGCCCTCTCTGCAAACTACCAGTAAGTCACACAGTTTACAGGCAAGACCAGGTTATACTGAAAAACTGTCAGCTTCCAACAAGAACAGACTGCCTTATTCACCCTTGAATTTGATCACGATAAGACCTCCATTGCTCTACTGCTTGTCACTCAAGCATTTTACCAACACTGCTATTTGCCTGTACAGACTGTATAACTCTGTATACATTACTCCTGTATTTTGCTCAAACATTTACCACCTGCAGAAACAGAGTGCCCTCTAGCTCCGGCCGAACTCAGGAGAATTTTCCTAAGACTCTGTTTCCTTAAAGTCCAGCACTTACAGACAAAGGAGAGAGCAAGAGCATTCTGTTACCTGTACTCTTACCTGTCCTAGGGTCAAACAGCTGGTTGGCCTCCAAGTCTGTGAAAGTGCTGAAGCAAATGGGGCATTTAAAAGAGGCGCGATTGGTGGAGTCTCTTTCATCCGTCTCAATCCTCCTCCTCATGTGGTCCAGCTTGTACTTCACCACATTAACCAGAAGGCGGTAGTTGATGAAGTAGTAGTTATGACGGGTGGTTTTACCATCTGGAGCCGTCTCTACCCTCATCCTGCATTTGATGAACTTGTCACCCTTGAGGGTGTTGAGGACAGCCCGCAACTGCTTCCTATCAAACTTAAGGAGCTCTAACATGTCCTCTTCCTTCACGCAGGGGTTCCGGATGAGAATGTCCAGAGCCAAAGCATGTTCAATGCCATAAAAGCCACGCACCACGTATTTGGCAAGGCGTTTGAGAGCTGCTGGGACCTCAGTGAGGACGTCTGGGTCAGTCATAGCAGGTTCAGATCTTGAGTTTCATGTACACTGCAATGAAAAAAGGCAGAGGGATTCTTAGCTAGTCTTCTGACTTCAGAAGTTTTGATTTATCTCACTTAGAGCTTATGAAAAGGATGGGGTGTTTTCCATTTCTCTTTCCCAAGCGCTGTACTGTCTCCTTAGGTGTTAATAATGCCAATGCTACAGAAGTAGAATTAGGAAATGGTACCTCTCATTCAAAACAAAATTATGGAAAACTTAAAAAAAGCACACAAGAAATTGGTACCATAACATACAGCAGATTTCATTTCTACTCAGTCACAGCCAACAGAGCTGGAATAAGAAAGCTGTCTTGAAGCTGAGCTCCAGTAGACAGCTTCATGATCAGCTGAGCTTGGGAAAAGCAGAAAAAGGCTACAGCAAGAAAGGTCCTAAGACAGCCCAAGAGTGGAGTAGTCTTATGGCCCCAGCTGATGTCACTTGACCACATTGTAAGTAGCCCTGCCTGCTTCTACTCCTCAGACATCTCTGGGCAGAGATATTATATGAGGACAGCTTGCTAGTACAGACTGGTATGCATTCAAGCAAAAGCTCCCAGCTGCACAATGAGAACAGATAGACTTTTTCCTTACTTTCTGATAAATAGATGTCAGTCAACCAACTGCAGCATGAAAACTGTTACCACTACCAACTCCTACATCACAGACTGCTTCAGCCTTTATCTTAGATGAGCAAATAGGTTCTTCCAAAGGACTGATCCTTCATTTAAAGTGTCTCACATTCAGGCCTTAGAAGCCCATGGATAATATAGCACAATAAATGAAGTAAAAATCAAGACCCAGTGAACATGAAGAGACAATGTGTTTAAAAAGAAAAAAGTATTCCATGAAGTATCTTTTGAGTTACTTATCACAAATTACTGTGCTGTGACAAGACAATAATTTCTAAAGAAATACTGTATTTTCACTTCATTTTTCTTCACCTTAACATCAAATGGCACAAATGTTCATGACAATTACATGCTTCTGTGACACAGATGGGATCACATATAGCCTCATATCATGCAAAGAATTCCTCATATTGTCACCTCTGCCACAGACATAGCCAAAAATCAAACCTCAGAAAACGAGTAACAGCAGTGACTCTTCTGAAGCAGCCAGTTTTGTCCAGTGGAGAGCAAAAGGGAAGCAACTCCATAAGGCACAGAGCAAAGGATTACTGTCATTTCACAGGGTGGTTTTGTGCATTTTCCCTCCACTCTTTCAAGACTATACATCTGTAGACAATAAAAAAATTCCCCTCCACTCATAACGCGCTTGGATTTCAATGTATGAAAGGTTCAAGATAAGCAAGAAGTATTAGAGGTGCTTTTGAAATACCCATTCAGGGGGTTGTACTTCCCGTTAACTTCAAATAAAACTTTAAATAGTCTTTTTCAATATGAGACTTCTATGCTAGTTTAGGATATGAATAACCATTTCTTAAGCAAAAGGTTTTTTCCAACTGAAGAAAAACCCCACATCTTAATTTCTGTTTGTTCATCATTGCTAAGCAATTTTTATCCGTGAACTAATATTATAAACAGTAAAACCCTGGCAATCTCAATTTTCACTTCCATTACATGTTTCACACAATGTATATGCACCTCCCCAGCATTCAAGTCTCAAATAAAGGAAAGAGAAGAGTGACAGCAGAAGAAAGGATCTGGACAGGTACCCTATTTCCTTCATCACTATCATAAAACCTGTAAAATCCTTTTTGACAAACACCATTACAGAACTTTTCTATGCTCCCCACACTAAGACATTCCCCTGAAATCACCAAGCTCTACATGTAACCAAGCAGCTGATGTCCCACTTCCATCAGCTCAGACTACTCAAAAATCTGTGATCATTTATCACAGATAAATGGATTGGATATGGATTTTTTTTTTTTTGTATGAGAAACACTGCCCTCTCAAAAAACTTTAAGCAACATTACCCACTGAAGCTTTACTTCTCTCCAGCCCCTACCCTCTTCTACAGCTGAGGAGGTGTGTTCCTCTCAAGGGTTAAGGCCAGTGCAACTGCAAAGCAATTAGGCTGTGGATTGTGGAGCTTAACAGTAAGTAAATTAAGACTGTCCTGGCTTTTCTGCCTTTTGGTAAGAAAAAAACTACCTTCATTCTTTTCTTTTAAAATGCTTCCCTGCTTGAGCTTTTCTTTTTCTCTAAGTTAGGGCCAAACGGTATCCACAGTGCTCAAATTGAAATGAACTGAACAACATTTGTTGACTGCTGATGCGCAGGCTGAGAGTAGTTTACAGAAAACAATGCTTGGATGTCCAGCTCCAGCTTCCCTTCAAGGAAATAAAATTAAAATATGTTTATCACTGCATGAATTGGCCATGAAACAAGTACTCCTAGAGTCAGTTAGTTTTCTTTTGCATGCCAGATACATAATGATTTATCTCACACAAAGTACAGTTTTATAGAGTTTTGCGTTAAAGGTAAAAGCATTAGCAATAAAGGATGCCCCATCATGAGTTAGTCATACAGTATTTTTGAATCTCTAAATTAGACCCAATCTGAACACCATCACAGGACATTCTCCTTGAAAATCAATTTCATTCTGTTGGTATTTTTACACTCCTTCAGTCACTTAAAGATAAATCTTGCTTTTGACTGAATCTGTCAGCAACATATTGATACTATAAAACAATGTCAATGCAGAAGCTGGCCAGAAGCCTTTATTTATTCAAATTGATTAAATCTTATTCAGAGTTTAAGCACAGTATAACATTAATGTAAAGATCAATTTTAAATAAAACCTGGCACCCCAGAAGAGATTTAAAAAGTCAAATTTCAAAAGTCAAAAGGTTTTTAAGTGCTGATCTCAAAAACAAACAAAATAAACTTCTCTCCTCACCAACTCTCTGTCCCCTAAAAATTCCTTACAGAAAAACTTGGTGATGCAACTTGCAGTGGGCACAGTGACCTTCAGAACATCAGTTGTAACAAAAAAAGGAGAAAAGTGTTTTTAAATAAGCACATCTCACTCTGGATACCTCATCTGAGAGCTGATCGAAAGCATTTTCTCTGCAAGAATCTCATTGATAAGACAGCTGCAGATTTCCACAGCCACTTTCAAAACAGGTTTAAGGTACAACTTCCTGAATAATGCACTCAAGCAGCTTAAACTGAGATCTACAAGAGACCAATAAATAAAACCACCTGTAAGAATATATACTTTTCCCTTGGTTTTCAGCAATATTTAAGAGATTTAATAATATTTTTTAGTGTCAATCACTAGAAAATATTATTTTCATCTAGTAGGACCAGGAGTTTTTACACCATTATTTCCTCTCCTCTACTGGAGACTTTTAGTTATGTCCAAATCTTCCATGTCCTCAGGTAATAGTAGGCATCTTGAGTGTAACACTGGTTTTCTTCCAGGTGTGGATATATGGAAATACAAGCATTCTGAAAACACCACAAACCATTCTTTCCCATTAATCTCCACTTCAAAAAGTTGATTAACACTGATTAAATTCTAAATCCTGCAGAAGACAGCCTTTGGGTGAGACAACCAACTGACTAGGGCCAGCTTTAAGAGAGAAAAAAAAAAGAAGAAATAAAGCCACCAAAGAACACCCTTGTCAAGTTTTGCTACATGAAAGTCAACAATGCTGAACACAACTAACTTAGCTCTAAAATTGAGCATGGACACATGTTCAGCAAACACCAGTTTTTATATTACATTGAGGCCTAATGCCAAACTGATCAAAAGCAAAGGCTCAAACAAGATCTGTATGGTTGGATGAAGGGCATATTTTACAACAGCATTCTTGATAATCATGTTCTCATGTAAGCTACGTGATACAGAACGATGGCACAAGAGCAAGCATATACCACTGCCAGAACTCACCAGGCCAGGGTCTAACAAATTGTTTCTCTAGGAGAAGCTGACATCTGGCCCATGAAGAATGAGCTGCAAATCCTTACTACTTTTCACCAGGCAAGACAGACAGTCATCCAGCTCACAAGTTGTAATCTGGTGCCACAAGAATATCCGTTTAAAATTCAAAAGCAGGGGACTTTACCATTGCATCCTTGAGCAGTGATTTCACCTTCCATCGAAGCAGTAAGTCAAGCCTGAATTAATTACGTGTGCAAAGAAATATGATAACATCTCCTAACAAGGTTTTAATGGACGTGCATCTGTTTCATAATAATGTCTGTACTGACCTTAATAATGTATGAACATCAAGGGATGTTGCCAGGGGGAAAAAAAAAAAAGAAAAAGAAAAACAATGGCCAAGATACAGCACTACACAGTAAGCACCTACAGCACCAATAATAAAGCACGCTGGACAGGATGATATTCAGAAACACCCAAAAGAAAAATTTCAAAATTTAAACATGGGCTTTATTAAAAGAGACAGCTGTTGGGGAATTGTTCTGGGTAATTATGTGAATACAATTCAGTGTTATGGGTATTGGAGGAAAGTAGATCTGTCTACGCTATCACAGTCGGACAGCAACCCTAAATACACATTAGTTTTTTAAAAAAAATTGCTCTAAATGTAAGAATAAATATTGATGTAGCTATAAAAGACAACACTGGGAAGACCTACAGTTACACAATACAATCAGATCTTTTGGGTGAAGAAACTCAGGGTACAGTCTGCAAAATGGAGATCATACCTCAGGTTGAGTAAAATGCATGAGGTGTAGGTCTTGAGCATAACTAGAGATGTCAGAAAGGAAATCGAGAGGAGAGCAAGTGAGCACAAAAAAAACCATTCAGTATGATGGAACCAAAGACCATGTAGAAGCCAGAAATTCAACTGAGCAAAGATGTCCACTGCTCAGGACTTTCCTGATGCAACATCAAAGCAACTGAACTCTTCTTCTCTATGTACAAAGATTTCAAGAACTCTTTTGCAAACTCGAACAGGAATTGTGCTAAAGGTGTTGGATCTGTTTTTCTTCCTGCTTTTCCTGACTAAAGCTGAGACAATTGACAAAAAGTGCTAAAAAGTTGGTACCTAGAAACCACAATGTAGATGAAACTAGAACTACAAGTTATGAGAACGTAAGTCAGCCGTGAATTAACCTGAATTTTTATCCAATACTGCAAAGAAACATCACTTTGTTTTAACATACAACTTTGAGGCTTATATTAATTCCACCAGTAATTTTACCTCAAAAAATTTAATGAAGTCTCACTGTTCATATATTTGACAAAGTAAACATTTTAAAAGCGGGATCTTGAAAAAGGTAGCAGACTGCTCTTCAGACGAATTTGGGTATACAAACCCTTTATAACACACCAGGTCTCTTTTGGAGGAAAACTTGGAGTTGCAAGGTTGGCTGGGAACCTTGGTCTATCAGACATACTGTTGACATTTGGAAAGGTGCTTCCTATTTTTCTCCACATCTAATTTACATTGTTAGTGCTCTTTTTCACTAAATCTTTGAGACCAGGTTTTGTTGATTTGTTTGGAAAATGTTTCTGCAGGCTGCTGCCATAAGATTTTAAAAAAAGGCAAAAAAATTTACTTGCTTACACCACTGACACAGTTTCTTCAGGAAAAATTAAAATCGGATTGTAAGAGAGTCCCTTACCTGTAAATGTGGCAAGTATGACAGGCTTCCAGGAGCCAGTGTCTACCATATCCCACTCCAGCAGTCACTTGCAAACACCAGATCCTAGTTTTGTAGTCTCTCACTCTAATAAAATTTAAAATTCCGTCTTCCAGAAGATGATGATGTTAAGCTGAGAAGAGCAATTCTGAATCTTCCTGAGTACATGGAGGGAAGGCACAAATTTCAGAACTACAGTGGGAAAACATATCATGAAGATTTTAAACATCTGTACAATGTAACCTCAGACACTACCACCCTTTCCAGAAAATGGAACAGAACCTTCCATTTTCAAGTCTGCTTTTTTTTGCCTTTCTCTGTACTGAGCAGATGATCTGTGCAACATGTCCCTGTTATCCAGAACTGCCTTTATCCCACATCAGTTGCAAACCCAAAGTCCTCTGGCATTTTATCAAAAGCTTACTGAATTCCATTCCCTGCAGACTTCAGGAACATTGCAGCTCAGCCTTCCTCCTGTGCTACATCTTGATGAGAAATCATGTATTTTCATTGCAAGACCTGCCCTGAAGTATTAAAGGAGAAAAGAACAATCAGCTTTCACTACCTTCTTGTTGGCATTCAATAAACTGAAACCAAGAGGCCACAGGTATCAAAGGGTTTTCTTCACTAAAGATGAACAGTTGTGCTGCAGCTGCACACAGAAAAGCTGAAGGGCCTGGCTGAAATTAGGACATTTTCACCTAATTTCACAAGTAAAAATATATGGAACTACACATGATAAGGCTACAAGGTCTGACCATGCAAGGCAGAAATTGAGTAATGCAGGCTCAGGATGTAATTCTCAATCACATTCACAATCTAAACCTGACATAAAAAATAGCAAGATGTCAGTAAATTAAAGGATTACCTATGTGCATGTATACAAACAGATTTAATATTCAGAAGTACTTCAAATGCACATTAGCATTAACAAACTATTTACAGTTGGAGCTGTAGAAAAAAACGGAGCGCACTATTTATGGAAGGCCAAACTTAGTGGCTAGAATAGTGAAGGTATAGTTTCCTGTTACAGCTTAAAGTCAAGTTATACCCTCCCTCCCATAAAGAAGTCTTTCTTTTCCTTTCCAGCCTTCAGCCACAACCCCCGCCATTCTGTGCTAATTTTGACAGTTGCTTATTCATGTAACAAGGTGAATCAAGTTGATAAAAAGTGAAAAACTAACATGCCAAAAAAGTAGGGTATTTTAGAGGAAGGGCAAGGGGGAAAAGTTTGAGAACCGAATCATTTATATTACCAGACTAGAGCCTATGCAAAGCAGAGAGAAGAAAGCATGGCTAAGGATGTAGAAGAGTGAGCTTTCCACACATGGTGGCAAAGATGTTAAATTGACTTAATTGTAATGTGAAGCCACTAGAACATTTTAACCACAGACACCAGAAATTCTTACAATTTACACTCCTATTTGAACGTATACCAGCAGAAGAATGTCATTTTGGAGACATCTCAGCATTGGCCCTCACATGATGAAGTGGTAAGGTTTGGGGTTTTTTTTAAAGGAAAAAAAAAAGTAAGAGCATTTCTCACAAATATCAAGCCTAAGAAGTCATGATTACACTGAAGTACAGTGGGCTTAACCCCATCATTCCTTGTTAAGTTTCTGACAGGAAGAAAGCAGTAATTGTTTTTCATATCCTGGATTCAATGAGACACAGAACACCACACTTCTCATCATGATAGATGATGTGAGTGGTATTGTCTGGCTTTCAGGAATTCCAGAAAGAAGACAGACAAAGATTTATGAAAGTATTAGCTTCAGAAAAGTTTTAGTGCACCAGGGTGTAGCAAACAAGTGTATATACTGTGGATGTAAGCAATAAACTGGGAAACTAAATAACAAGATATCAGGTTAGCTTTAATTCATGTAGTTTCTTATTTAGAAGAATTCCCTAAAGCATCCTGTGTGAAAGCAAGCTATAAATAGTATCTTAAAGGAAGTGGAAGGTAGGAATGAAACTCCCATCATCCCTTTTTGCTGCCAGAAGGGTATTTGCTCTTCTCCCAAGCACAAGGCTCTGCCCTCTCCCATGCCAGCTCTGGCACTGACAAGACCTTCCTGTGCACCAATTTGCATCCCTAAAAGGCAGAAAAATACCTTTTTTTTTTTCTTTACTAGGTTTTTCAACAGTTTAATCAGCTAGTGGAAACATCTGATGAGCAACAGAACCAGCAGATGTGAGAGGATGCCAGTGCAGGGGAAGAGACGAAAGAAGAAACTCCACCTTTCATGGCTGAAAAATATTAAACCACCTATGTTTCATGAAAATGTACCTTAACTGTGTACTGCTGAACACCCTTTTCAGAATGCCTATCTTCATTATTCATTCTGAGCCACTTGTAATGATACAAGTTTGACAGTTGGACCCATTTAACAGCTTAGTGCCATCATGAGATGTGATGTTCATCTGCTGCTCAGGGAACCACCAAGCTTGTGAAGCCAGAAGAAAACTAACGCACAAAAAGAAAATATCTTGCCAACCTGGAGAACTGAATGGTTTCACTGTATGGGCTCAGCCAGTGGCAAACGTGGCACAAAGGAATGAGCTTAAAGATGCCCCTTTTGACGGCAGCAGGTTGTTGGTACATCCAACTCATTGCACTGCACCCTAGATTTGTTACAGTGTCAGTTACTCCTCAGATTCCCATAATCTTGCAGCTTCTTTCACCTCACAAATTGCACAGACTTCCTAGACTATAGTAGCAGACTAAGCTTTAAAGCCAAGCAAAGTAGAGAACCCCTCATACTATTTGCATGGCTTCCTACTCCCTACCCACTTTTATGTGTTGAGTTTTAAACATCTGATTGTGTAGGCTCCTGTAGGACAAGGGACTTGAGGGGCCCAGCAGTACCTCCTAAAAAAAAAAAAAAAAAGGCAAGAAAACCCCCATAAACAGCACACGAGGAGAGGCAGACGGTGGTTTGGAGCCGAAGGCGCAGCAGGGCCCAGGGCAGCGGCCCAGCCCGACAACGTGCGGGGAGCACGGACCCCGGCGGGCGGTGCCGACGTGCCCGGCCCGCCAGCAGCACCCAAAACAACTGGAGGGACGGAGCGCCGGGGCGGGGACCTCCGCGGGCCGCAGGTGTCCACTGCCCACCGCGGCGGGGCCCCTGGGAGGCAGAGCGGGGGGAGGGGAGGGGGCGCCCGGCCGTTTCCCCTTGCGGCACCCGTGAGTCCCCGCCCGGGACGGCCGCTGGCTCCGGGACGGCGCAGCCCGGCGGGGGGACCCCGGCGGGGCCTCTCCGGCGCCGTAGGGCGGGCACGGCCGCCGCTCCCCGGGGCCGGCACTGACCTGCCGCCGCTCCCAGCTCTCCCCGCTCCGGGCGGCGCTTTCGGCAGCTCCGCGAGGGCGCGTCAGAGCCGCGCGCGCCTGTGGCGTCAGCAGGGCGCCGGGCGCCTTGCCCAACGGCTCTCCGCTTGCCGCGCATGCGCGGTACCACGCCCCTCCGTGACTGGCAAGCCTTCCGCTTCGTGACTGAGCGGTGAGCGACAGGAACACAAGCCAATCGTGTCCTCATAGAGCTCCCAGCGTTCCCGCCCTCCTATGAGTTGAACCAATCAAAAGTGAAAGCGACGCTAGTAGCTCGAGCAGACAGCCAATAAGCTGAGTGAAGCGGAAGGAGCGTGCGCTGGGATTGGCGGAGCCGGGAGAGGGCGGTGGTCTCCGGGGTTGTTGCTAGGTAGAGTAAGATGGCGGCTTTGGACAGGGTGAAGGTGCTGGTGTTGGGCGACTCCGGTGAGTGTCCCTCCCCCGCGCCGTCCCCCCCCGCCCGATACGCGTGCGCACCGCGAGGGCAGGGGGCGTCCCCCTCCCCCCCCGCCGCGGAGCCGGGCGGGGGCCCCCTCCGGAGGTGCCGGGAGGCGCATGCGTGGCGCGCCGCTCCCTCGCCCGGCCTCTCCGCCCACCCCGCCCGCCACCGGACTGGAAACCGCCCGGCGGGAGCCCCCGCTCCCCGTGCGGTGCCGCCCGGGGGCCCTGCCCGCCTCCGATCCTGTATCCTGGGGCCAGGAGTCCAGGCGTCCCCGCTGGTCCTTGTGGCTTTGCTCCTTGCCTCCTCTCCGCCTTTGCCCCGGCCGTTGGGCACTGACTGGTGGCCCTTACCCGCTGCTGCCGGGACCATGGGCGGTCAGTCAGTGCTTCTGCCCGTCCCTTCTTGGCCATTTTGCCTGCCCTTGTATGATCTCCCAGGAGTTGTCCTCTGTGTGCACTTGCAGGTGTCGGAAAATCTTCGCTTGTTCACCTCTTATGCCAAAACCAGGTATTGGGAAACCCATCCTGGACAGTGGGCTGCTCGGTGGATGTTCGAGTAGGTGACTTGCCTGATCTCTTGGTAGCCCTAGCTTAACGTGGAAGGGAAGGGCCTTGACGGGTTTTTTCTTCTTTTCATTACTTTCCACCCCAGAAGGAAGTGTGTTTCAGTGTTTTGTTTTGCTGAGAGCTTAATCTTTTGAAGCAAATAGCATTAAATATGAACCGAGCACTTGTGTGCGCAAGTTTTGACTGTATGAGGTTGTTGAAAGCAGACAAGATACTTGTCATTCGTAGTGCCTCTCCTTACTGCAGCAGTCACTGGTCTGTTACAAGTCGTGGAGTGGCCAGTCTAACTTAGAAGGCACAGAACTTAAAGCACGCTTCCCTGAGAAACGCTTAATGCACAACTAGTCAGCCAAACATATTCAGGAAAAATAATTTGCTTGTTTAATTTGAGGGTACTGAGCGTGACCATAGGGTTGCTTCTCTTCCTCTCTGCTTATTGCAGGACCTGCTATTAGAGGAATGATGATATTCATCTAATAGTTTTTCGGCCCAGCCTACAGTCCTCATGGGGTGGTGGTAAATGCTTTCTTCCTTCATCGCTCTTTGCTGCATTCTCCTGGAAATGCATTGCCATAGGTTAGGAATGATCCTGTCTTAGTATTTATGAGTTTCATCTCCAAGAATGCTGAAATAAATTTCCAAAATTTGGGGAAAGAAACATGGCAATCCTGGTTGACTTTGGAGCAAAACTACCTAGCAGATCCTGGGGCAAAAATTGTTGATTGATTCATTCAGTTGAGATGTCAGTGAGAATTTGGAGAGGAAAAAGATGTGGTCAGCTGGAATCCGATGTGGTCACCTGTGTTAATATTCTTGCGGTACTACCACATGGGTTTTAACAACTGTAAGAAGTTGTGACCTTACTTTTTCATCTGCTTTAGCAACATGCTATTTCTAAGCACATCATGAGGTATTAGGTTTGTTAATATTGAGGTGAAAAGGATACTCCCTGTTGACTCACCAAGCTCCACCTCATATAAGAGCTGTGGTATCCAGTGGCCACTGCTTGACTCATTCCATCTCTCTTCTACTTGAGAGATTTGAAATGGTGTCAACATGAGAATTTACAAATTTCTATCCAAGTACAATAATCCTTTCAGCTGAATGTGTAAGTGTTGTGTGGATTAACTCCTGTGAGCTGGTGCTGTGGTTATGTATGATGTGAATTTTTCATCAGATCCATGACTACAAAGAAGGGACTCCAGAAGAGAAGACCTACTACATTGAGCTGTGGGATGTTGGAGGTTCAGTGGGTAGTGCCACTAGTGTGAAAAGCACACGAGCAGTATTTTATAACTTGCTGAATGGTAAGTTTGCTTGGTGTAAATCTGGTTTTATCACTGTCTTTGTTATGAGCTGTCTCTTGGTTCTGGGGCAGGATTCCTTTAAGTCTGGCTGAGGGCTATACTGTTCTCTTTTCTGATTCCAGTACATTTATACAGGAGCAAAACTGATGCCATTCATAGGCAGAATTTTATGGATTCAGGTTTGAACTGGGAAGCTATTTTAGGCAAACCTGTGCAGATGAGCTTCATCAGCCTTTCACTTCAGTCTTGTGCAGCTGGCGCAGCAGGGAGTCTTTGAAGTTGCACTGGGATCCCTTCCAGCTACACTTGCAGACGTAAAGGTTGCCTTCACATTTCCAGGCCTGATATACATACAGAAATATGATTTATATTTTCTTCTCTGTTTGGTTCCAAAACCTACAGCAGGGAAATACTTATCTGAATTTATATGAACTTCCATAGTTATGTCCTACCTTGGCAAATTTGAACTGTTCTCCCATAAAATTGCAATATGCTGATAACCATCTTGCCTCTGCTCATTTCATTTGCCAAATTATTTTTAATAATTGAGTCTTGCAACTTGTTATAGATAGAAAACAGTATTTTATGTCTTCTGTTGAGATACTGACTTAAAAGCCTAGTAGTTCATCTGCACCACTAATAAGAGCAAATAAGAGATTATAAACTTAGTAATGCAATATTTCAATTGTTACTTTTTGGCATCCAAGGGTAGTTCACTAAAAATAGAAGTATACCAGATTAACAATTGCTTCTGAAAATCTGTCTCAAATGTTCTGTTTTATTCTCATTTCATGTTCCCAGTCATTTGAGGGCCTTTCAGTAATGTGTTTAGCCATACAATAAACATTTTTGCTCTGTGATTATTTAACTAGTTATTTCTTTCTCCTTTCCCAGGAGGAAGACTGTGTGTAGGTACCTCTTGCTTATATTGTTAACCAGACCTCTGTAAATAAGGTTTGAGTTGAGCTGTGCCCTCAAAGCAAGCCTCTTTGGTATATGGAAAAAAATGTATTTCTTTTTGACACCAAATCCAGAGTATGCCAGTGAGTGTGGGTCAGACTTGGAAATATCCTAGAACAGCCCATTAGGAAATGAAATCTTGAACTTATGTGTCTGAATTATAACAGATGACGTTATTAAAATAGCGTTATTTATCTCCACTGCCCAAAATATATTATTAGGCAGCTTGCATATGAAAACTGTTGACTTTGGTAGTTAGCCTTGGCTCTTGTTTCTTTCATTCAATTAATTCCTTCATTAGAGCTTGTATCACAAATTGCCTCTGTTTGACCTGATTGAAGAAGAGAAGATGAATGCATTCCTTCTGCCTGACTGCTTGTGCTTTCTGGGCTTGCAGTGGTCTGAAAACCAGCATTGGTTGTGGCAGCATCTGTGCAGGCTGTCAGTGAGACCTGGTTGTTGACGAGGTTAGGTACGGTTTGCTTTTGGTTTGACTGCAGATCTTCTGCTTTGGTGTCCCTGCATCTGGTGTGTGGACTGTGATAGTCTAGGACGGTGACTAGGCAGTAAGGCTGTGGCTTGCAGATCTTAATAGGGGAGGAACATTTCCTTGAGTAGTCATTGGACCTGCCTGCCCTTTTTTGATGTTGACATAGTCTTTTTCTGCTGGTGCAACTAATTGTGTAGGTTTTCGATGAAGCAGATAAGGGAACTGACCAGTCAAAACCATAACTGAGGAAGAGTGTCTGGAGGCGGAGAGTGTTTCCTGCAGATTATGCAGCAGTGCCTCTGAATCCGTTGCCGTAGGCCAAGTTATGTTGTATCAGGCTTTTTCTCACTACACTGGGGGTGGACACGCAGTTGAATTGCCTTTTTATGCTGTTACTGAGATAAATGCTTTGAAATAGGGCTATGGTTGTGATACACTGGGAACTCACATAGGAGAGTCTGTGCACAGTCATGTGGGGTAGTGGAGAATGTTTGTGGAAATGTGGTTTGTTTGTAGTGTGTACAGTGGGTGGCACCTTTGCGAGTTAAGGTGAAAGATTAAATTACTAAGTTTTCTCCACCTGTGGGCTGTGAAGTGTGTTGAGAATGAATCCTGATGAAGATCATGGATATAATTCTGTTTTGTCCTTGAATTAACGATGGTTTGAAGTCTGGAGGAAGTGGAAACGTTCCGCAGGTTGCAGAAGGTGTGAATAAATAGAAGAAATTTGCTAGCAGGAGTTGGTAATTGAATTAGGAGCTGTGGTTATCAGAAGTGGGTGTCTGTTAATAGCACAGCTTGGAAGTTTGGCTGCCTGTTTTTCTGTCTCAGAATTTACATTTTGAAGGATCATGGTAATGAAAAATACTAGAAGCTTAATCTTAAATACATGAAATCTTGTTAATTCATGTTTCTACCAGCCACTTGATGGACTGTGAAAGTTTATCAGGGTTTGTTTCCCCTTTGGATACCTCCCCAAGTATGTAGCATTAGTTCTTGAAAATGCAGGAAAACAATAGTGCTCTGTAAACTCTTTGAAACAAAGAAACAGCCTTTAGACTTCTTAGATGGTGTGACAAAAAGATAGTTATGTTTACCAACTAGGTAAAACAGAGAAAGGCTAAATTCTCTGCTGCAGTAATACAGAGTTTCAGTATCATTAGGACTAGACAAAGCAGAATCAGGGAATGCCTGCAAGCCTCTTGCAGATTAAACCCTGAGGTGGCTGTTTGTTTCCTCCTTTCATGAGATTTTTCTCTTAGCTCTTATCCAATTCCTGATAAGCAGCTTTAAAAAACCTGTTGCATCTTGATATTGTCAGCTTTACTCATTCACTATAACTGAACCAGTTATATTTCCCTTTCTTCATTCTCAGATATCTGGGAACCTGCAGATGTCATTTTGGTAAGATAAGGAAAAATATGTATATCATTAAATAGCATCTTGCTGCCTTCTCTTTCACTTTAGGGATAATTTTAGTGCATGACTTAACCAACAAGAAATCATCCCAGAATTTGTATCGCTGGTCTTTGGAAGCACTCAACAGAGATGTAGCTCCAACAGGAGTTCTTGTGACAAATGGGTGAGTGAAAAACATACGTGCAGGGTTAAGACTCAGTAATTCCAAGATGTTATGGAAGTCTTTGTTCATCCCTAAGGCTACTTGAAGTCCACACGAAATTACATGTGGCTAGACTTTTAAGAAAGAAAGAAAAAAAAGGGGGGTATCAAAGAAAATTGCTGTTCTTTTTGTTTTACACTGCCAATCAGGCCATTCTGCCAGTAGATTCCCAAACTGTATGGCACATACCTTGCTTTAAGGGGAAAGATGTTTACTGCATCCTTCATTTGTCTGAGGCCTCTGTAAGAGTGGGTCTGGTCCTTCATACCTGAAGACTTGTGTGTCTGTACTGTGCAAAGTACTGAGACGTGCAAAGCCCTTGTACAGGAAGTGTCACGGGATGGCTTTCCCTCAATCCACCAAGACTGAGGAAGTTCACTTAATTATTTTTTGTTTTGGGTGGTGGGGGAATTATTTCAGGAGTGTGCCTAAAAAAGAGCTTAGAAAACTTGGCTTAAAAAGCATGTTCATAATTAGCTTTCCAATATCTTGTCAAGTGTTTCCTCCTGTATGTCTGTGCTCCTGTTATACATGTAGTCAAGGAGGTTTTAAGATCATTGATAAACCTCACACGTGAGCAGGGAAGCAATAATAAGGGCTAGCGTTTTGTGGGAAGAATATCAATTGTTTATCTGCCTGTGCTGGTACACAGGTGTTTCTGTAGAAACATGGGAGAAGGAAAGGAGAGTTTGCACTATATAAACTGCAAATTTCTCCAGTTTTTCCACATACAGGTTCTTCACAACTGTTTTCATTTTCAAAAGCTTAACTTCTTTCAGGGACAGATGCTCAGCCACTAGCAATTGCTTGGTCAAGTTGTTGCTTTTGGTGTAAAATTACGTTCTGGAAATCTTGGTTCAGGTAAAATGAAAGACAACTGTGAGAGGAATGATTGGTGCTTGGATTTGTGATGACATCTAATTGCAATATTATTTATTTTATAAAGGCTGTCTGATCATTATTATTATTATTATCATTATTCATAGCTGAATCAAAGCTTGTTGGAATTCAGCTTGTAGTGGCTACCTTTACTTGAATGTAGAAGAATTAGTAACTTGCCACCACAGAATTGTTATTCTTGCAACCCTTGTTGATCTAAGGTGGACAGGGATAGCGTTTCATAGTTGCAACGTATTTCATTGTCCCTTCTTAAAAAGGGTGTATATGTAGGAACTTCAGATGTTTAGAGATGCCAGCTCCCTGATCTGTCTCTGGTGGCTGCATACACGTTGTACAATACTGGAATTCCTGTTTCTTTCCTGCCTGTGTTAGCATTTCTTCTGCGGCTCATCTATACCAAGAAGAAATCCAACTCGTGGTTTCTCTTCTCTTTCCTTTCAGTCCCTGTGTAGAGACTTAGATTCAGAAGCCTGTCCTTAATTTACAGATACAGCACATTCTCACTTAGATAAATAATGACCCTTAATAAATAAATTACCGTTATTTGAAAGGGAGAGGGGAGCTGATGGTGCCCCTGTGCTCACTTACGTGACCCATCACTTCATTCAGAATTGTATTTGTTTCCCTCATCAGTGACTATGACCGTGAACAGTTTGCTGATAACCAGATTCCACTGCTGGTAATAGGAACTAAGCTGGATCAGATCCCAGAAACTAAGCGGAATGAAGTTTTGACCAGAACAGCTTTCTTGGCTGAGGATTTCAATGCTGAAGAGATAAATTTGGTTAGTATCCTTGTCACCAATGTTGTTTTTCTTTTATATGAGAGTGATTCCAATTTTTAGTAAGTAAAGATGATGTTACAAAAATCGAGCTTTTGGAGATTTTCTCAGTAATGCTGGAGTCATGCACATTTTGATTGGCCGTCCCCCTTGCTTGATGAAACGATCCTCTTTGTTTCACTATAGGGAGGTATAGGGGGTGTTAGATAAGGTCACTGAAGCTTAGAATTGATGGTTGGGAGTTAAGTTTTCTCTTCTTTGTTCTTAGTTCTGACACCAGCTATCTTTGAATGAAACATCAAGGTCACTTTATTTATATACATGTATATATCTATAAAAATATGCATGTGCTGTGTGAATGCTTGTATGTACACACACATGCATACACATGCGTGCACAATCTCATGTGTAGCCTGTACAAATTATTAGCTGACTATGTAGCTGGTGGCAGAAGGAAGATGTGGAGCGCATAGGGGGGCACTTAGAATTTTCTGGTTGAGTCACAGAACAGAAGTTGGCCTTCTCTCTCAAATGACTGTGGAGCAGAAATCAGCAGATACACATTGTTTTCCCTAGCTGATTGCATGTGCATGTGTCAGGGGAAAGGGTATGTTGATTTCTTTGTGTGTGGCTTCCTTGCATTGATTTCCTTGTGCTTGGTTTGTTGTTGTCTTTTGTGTGTTCTAGGATTGCACCAATCCTCGTTACCTGGCTGCAGGTTCATCCAATGCTGTCAAGCTAAGCAGGTTTTTTGATAAGGTAAGTCAAGTCAATTAAATTATGTTTTATTGTTCTATGTATTGAACACTGTCTGTGATGCGAACATGGAACAACAGTTAGCTGATCCATTCATGTTCCATTTTTTGAGTTGGTTCAAGCCAGGTGTAGGGAGGCCAAAGATTGGTCTGCTTTTGGAAACCTCCAGAAAATAGCTGGCCTGCTTGAAGGTTTTATTCTTGATCTGCATAGAGCAATGAAAAAGAACTCACAAATGTGCAAAGACATTCTGCATATGCTTTTGGAGTCATTTGGCAGCCCAGAGGGTTTGCAGTGTGCTAAGGTAGTAATGTGGGGAGTTACAAGACTATGGTGAGCTCTGTTGCTCCTGGGTAAAGCAAACCTTAGGAATTAAGAAATTTGGCATATTACTGTCCCTTCCTGCACAAGAGAGCATGAAGGCCTACTGTGAAAATGACAGAAGGAATACCCTGGTTTAAGCATTCCCTGGACAAATTGATCAGAGTGGAGCAGATCACCTGCTGTAACAGATCACACTTTAGAGGAAATTTGGCCTGAATTTTCTTTGGAGGAGGGTGTAGATTGTACAGGGTGATACAAATCACTTTTTGATTCTTGGATTGATGGTACTGCCTCCATAGGTATCCTTCAGCATAGACAGTTTGTGCATCATTCTCAGACAACAAGTCAGGCTACCTCTTCTCAAGCATCACCTATGCCCAGGGGCTACTCAGAGCCACTGGAGTTGTTATGCACCTGCAGAATGAGCTTTTGCTAGTGCTCAGAACTGCTGCGCCTGCAGAGAGGGGTGGGAATAACTGACTCTGATGCAGTAAGGAGACACCCAAGCCATCACCTCCATTACTAAAGAGGGCTAACTAAATTAGATGTGTAGAAGTTGAGGATAACACAGCTTTACTAAGAATGGCTGGAGGTGGCAACTCCTTCGATGTGTAACAGAGCTTTGCACTTAAAGCAATAGGCCTGGCAGGGGACATGGGTTCAGACTTTGTCCCAGTTAGCTGTGAGTTTCAGTGCTCACGTGTGAAGTGTTGATTGGAATCTGAGGTTATGCATATGCTGTGCCAGCTAAGATCAGTCTCTGTTTTTCCCAGGTCATAGAGAAGAGATACTTCTTAAGAGATGGCAATCAGGTTTGTCATTTTTCCTCCTTTTTTGTTTTGTTTCTCCCTGTGTGATGTGAACTGCTGACAGCGTCCTCTTTAAAACATGGGCTTCATGTGACTTAAATGATAATCTATGCTGGTAATTGAGTTTTTAAATCTGTGGGAGCACAGCTGTTTTGGATAGACAGAAAAATGGCTGACTTGTCAACTGAAGTATTTGTAATGTGATTGGCAGTGAAATAATTAAGTATGCTAACATAGTAGAAGTTGCAAGAGTGAGGTAAAATGGGAAAATATGAGCTCTTTCAGATCTGTCAGCTTCAGGCTGCTTGGTTGCAGATTTAGGCCAGAGATGCTGTCCTGAAGGTCAATGAAAAGGCTTTTTTTGCACGGCTGGGACTAGCATTTTATGTTTTGTACAGTTAGTTTTCATAGAACCAGTCAAGCCACAAGGAAAATGGCAGTATGATACCAGCTTGTAATTCATTCCTAAATGGCTGAATTAACTGTTTTCAGTTCAGTTGGTGAAGAACTAGCAAAATGACTCTCCTGGTTTGAACAGGCCACTTTCACTTTTTGTGCCCCTCACCTTCCCATGTGCAGTCTACTGTGTGGGGAGTAGCGAGGTTCCACTTATATCTGTGAGGTGCTTGCAAATTACCGTGAATAGCACCACTGAAATACAATCAAATGTATTGTTAGATGTAGCTGTGATGAAAGCCCCTTAGGGAGAGTGGGGAAAAAAATAGTCACAAATTACAAAATGCTTACTTTCTGTGAGCATTTTTTAATGCCTTTTAAAAATAAATTTGCTTTCTCCTCTTTCAGTTCTGCATGATGCCTTTTCTCCTTCCCTCTCCCCTCGTCCCCACATTCTAGTGAAAGGAAGTCTCCCTTTCATGGGGATAATAGCTTAATGCAGAAATCTGCTTGTATGCTGGTTGTCTTTGACGCATGATGTAATATTTTTATTTTTCTTTTTAATCATTTTTAGTGGCTAGGCAGGGATTAACTTTATATTCCTTATGGCCGCGTGCCAAGGATTACAGCCTTCTGATGACTACTTTCATCTGCCTCACTGAAAACAGCTCAAAAGCTTAAAACAAATCTTAAGTAGTGGACAGTCATATTTAAAGAGACAAAATCCAAATGGGAACTGGAGATTTCATTATCACCTCTTAATGTTATTATTTGAAATGATCTACTTAATGTAAATCTTAAAAATGTGTTTGTGGGTTTTCTACAATAGGTCTCTTCGATCACTCGTGTTTTGAGGTATTTCTATTATAGACTTTTTCAGGATGAAAAGAATGATAAGTTTCAAATTGTTTGTAGCTTCGATCAGATCTCTGATAAATAAATAACTGTTACTCTTAATTACTGACTTTGATATAAAAAAATGCTAAAGCAGATAAGTTTTTAGCTATGGTGTCCTGCTACTTTTTAGTTATGATGATTGCATTTTTCCTTTTCAAATTCCCAAAGCAGTTTTGATGAGACAAGCCTTTGTGCAAAATCTGCCTGATTTTTCCCTTAGAGATGATTGCTTTTCAGAGATGAACAAAACAATTCCTGAATTAATACCTTGCATATCTGTTTGAGTTTTGGGCCTGAATACCCTAACTAAATTTAAATTGTGGGGAGTTTAGTGGACTTTTATTTTGGGTAAGCTCTTTAGCTTTCTCCGTTTACCAATGAAGAGTGTAACCTAAGCAATCTACTTTGTATTGTAAGTTACATTTTCATTCCATACCATCCATCCATGTTCTCCTGGTGTGATTTGTAGTGCTTGGTTGACACCTTCCATTTTAATACTCTGTATTTCCTATGAGACTGTGGAATTGTTTTCGGAGGATGTGTTTACTGGGTCTGCTGTTTCTGCTTGTATGTGGTTAGATACCTAAAAGTTCTTCTGGACTGTAATCAAATAGTTTTATGATGCCACCAATAGGACAGACACCTTATACAGCATTAGAAGGCAGTGCATCTCTCTTTTGGGGGATTCACAGGTGCATTGGGTTGCAAATCTGTTTGAAATATCCTTAAGCCAGAGAAGCTTCTGACAGTTTCAAGTAGATTTTCTTTGTAAGCACTCATTGTCACTGTGTAAGCAGTGTCTCCAGATTGGCTGCAAAAGCAGGATTGCTAATCCTTTGCATTGTTGCAGCCATTTCTATTCTGATGGTTTTCTTATAGCTTTCAGCAATTGATAAAACTGGACTTTCAACTACCAGTGAAGTGCTGCTGCCTCAGGTTAGAAGGCATAAAGTCTCGACAACTGTTTAATAGAATTTGGTAATACTATTTAATAGTTTTAAAAATGAATGGAGGATAAATTCGTGTATGCATTTGAATCTGGGGGGAAATACAGACTTTGAAATCTGTAATTAACTGGATTAGGTTTTGCCCAAGAAATTAAGGCTTTCATTGTAACCCTTGCCAAAAAGCCTTAAGGAGCTCCGTAGAACACATGAGCCATTCTCAAATTTTGCATCTTGTTTAATTGATGGTGCTCCTCTGGCAGTAAGCTGAAGCATTTTAGTCCTGATTCTGGAGACGGCATGGAAGAGGAAGGCATTGTTGCAGTTGGCTTGGTAACTGGCACTCAAATGTGGGCTAGAGGGAGCTCATGCTGATTCTGACATGACAGTTCTTCTTTCCTGTCTCTAGATTCCTGGCTTCTCTGAAAGGAAGAGGTTTGGAGGAGGAACACTGAAGAGCCTTCATTATGATTGAATACTGAAGAAGTGGAAGATGACTTCTCCGAGTTCCTAATGACATTCCCATTCCGACTGGATCTTAAAGACAATAATGCCTGTGTCAAGCAGAGTAAAATGATCTTATGCTTTGGCTGAGTAGACTGCTGAAGCTGTCTAAGACTTGGGGAAGAATTTCCAAAAATCTAATCTGAAGCCTAGAGTGTTTCTTAGGATTGCAGGCTGTCTGGATATATGGGAACATTTGGGGAAAGTGTGCAATAAATTGAATGCCTCTGACGCTGCTGTGGGAAACTTTATCATACACAGCACGTATATGTGATATCTTTGTCTCTATTTTGGAAAACTTATGGACAGTCTTCGCAATGAATTACATTCATCTTACCTCTAAAGGAAAGATGACACTGAGTGGGCTTCTCATTTACAGTAACATGAACAAAACAAGTGAGCAAAATGTAAGGATGGGTAAGGAATGGTCTGGAAAATAATAGAATGCCTTCATTAAATGAAAGGTGTCATCTCACCTGGAACACACTGTTCAGCCCTATTCAAAAGGGATAAAAGAAATAGGCAAGAGATGAAAAAAGATTTGAAGCCTTAAAAAGAAAATCATGAGTAGAAAACAAGTGGTATTAATTCTGCTGCTTAAATTTAAATTGTTTACTTTGGAGAGAACAAAGTGAATCAGGTACTCCTGTTTATCTTTTCATAATTGAGTGTGGTCTTGTTCTTAATATTAAATTAAAAGGCAATGCACTGAAAGCTGATGGAAAAAGTATGTTTTTATACAGTGCTTATTTGGAACAAATGTGACATGGTCTTACTGAGCCTCAGAGCTTAGCAGATTCAGAAAATGTGAAATGTAAGAACATCATCTGAATTAGAATGGATAGAAATTTAAAAGGGATATAAAGCCCTGTAAAAAGTAGGAACTGAGCATGATTAGAAGGAAAGTTCTGTGACAGGGATGTTTCCTTTTCATATTTAGTTCTAAGGATAAAGGAGACTTGACCTGGTTTGATCTACTGTGCAAGTTGTTGTCTTCCTAAATAGCCCAAGCTTTGCATGGTTTCTCACCTCCCCATAATTATATGGAGTGGTAAAAGCCCGATTTATGGCAGGTTCTTCTTTCCCCTCCTTCCTCACAGTTACCTCTAATGGTTAAGCCTCTGGCAAAGGCTAACTAAGAGCTGGAGTTAGATATAAATACAGATTAATCATAAATGGGGATAGAAGAAAGTAAAATGCTGGTGTGAAATTGACAGCAAGTAGAGTTCTGCAGTCTCCAGATTACACCTGCCTGCAGGTCTTCTCTAGCAGCTGCTTGGAAATAAATTGAAAACTGCATATTGCCACTAATCAGGCACAAAAATGACAGCTAGGTGCACCAGTCAAACTTATTAAAAATATGGTTACTTTGCTTTTCCTTAGGCCATTTCCAGAAAGGTCTTGGAGCATTTGCAAACATGAGTGCAGTGAGTTTTTAGATGCCTGTATGAAATAGGTTATTAGTTTACATTTACTTTATGACCAGGGAAAATAAGGTACCAAAATATTCACAGCAGAATATTTATGCAGCTCATGACAGTACCAATGTCTCTCTCTGCTCCTTTGACGACAAGAGCTGGAATTATTTTCTCAAGGTCAGGTGCTGTCTTAGGGTAATCAGATCTGGGCTCCCTCCAGTTACCAAGGAACTGCAGAGCAGAACAAGCAAGCTAGGGCTACTTCTTCCTTCACCTTATGGCTTCTTTAGAACTGGAAGTGTTGTAGAGGCCATTTAGTTTAAGATGCTACATGAAGCAATGGATGTACAGGTCTTTGATTTGGAGGAAGCAAGTATCCTAAGTAGCCCTCTTCAATTAATCAAAAAAGGAACATTGCTCAGCATGCTGTAGGGTGACCTAAGCCCTAGTTGCAGCTTACCTGTATTTGTGCATTTCACTCCTGAGGCGCCACAAAGAAACATCTTCATATGAGAAATCTTGTGAAGGTCAGTTCACACTCCAGGAAGAGGAGAGAATGCATAGTTCCTATGTATCAGTGGAGCTGAAGGTGATGACAATCAGGATTTAGGAGGAAATTAGAAAAAGATACTGTTGTGATAGGAGGGAGACAAGATAAAGGGAATAGTACTGAGGAAAAGTAGAGCACGTGAGCAAGCGGTAGAAGGTTAGCAGGTTGAGAGAGAAGTTTGCTTGAGGCTGTGGCTCCTGCTCTAGGCTCAGCTAAGTCTGTCTGGACCCAGTCATCCAGCTGTAAGCCATAAAACTCCTCCCAGGGTATCTCCATCCACTCTTGAGTTGACCTGCTGTGGGGTCTGATAAGTGACTTCATGGTCAGTCTCGCTGTCCCAACTGCAAAGTGAGCTTCCCTGGAGGCAAGGCTCTGATGTATCTGCTTATCAAATTGTAGTGCTTTCAATACATTGGGAATTAAAGAATTTACCTTTTTCATTTTAGTCTGGATGTTTAACTTGAAGAAAATGAGTACCAGAGTTGTTCCAAGCTGTTTGTGTTGTCACAATATGTATTCTGATATCACCAACCTTAACTCTGTCCTACATAAACAAATTATTTAGCTTCAATAGTTAGTTTTAATGCACTGAAATCTTTCAGGTAGCTGTCATTTGGTTATAATTCTAAAGGGTAAAGGCTAAATTTCTGTGCTGCTCTCCATCAGTAGCCCTGAAAAATGGTTGCAAACCTGTCTGACCAGGATTACAGTGTTTTAGCATTTGTGTTCCCTGATTAGCACAGATTGCTTTGTAAAACACCTGTGGGTTTTTCCATGTGTTTTTGCCTACTTTTCTTCTAGTATATCATCAGGGCCGAGTTAAGGATATTAGCATATTCGAGTTATGTTTAAATATAATCCTGAAATTTCATGGGTTTTCCATGCTTGGGGTTTGGATAATTGCAGTATCCCTGTTTTGTAGTTTTCACATTTACATGACGGGCACACACTGTAGCTCTCTTGAAATAGCTCCATATGATTTTTGTTTGGAGTGGTAGCTTCCATTTTCCTCAGTGTAATGCAGAGGCAGAATGGACTGATAGTTGTAAATAAGACAAACCATGGGAATTGGCAGAAGCTGTTGCAGGCACCATTAACCTTCTGACTAGGCATATTGTGGGATTAGGTGCCTCTTTCTCTTTATTTTAATCAGAGATAGGGGCTCCATACAGAAGTGCCACCAGTTTAGCACTGTACCTTGGTTGTACCCATATTGGTTTTGTATATAGAGCAAGAATATCTCACACCTGCTGTGGTGTATATCAAATGTCAGGATCCAGTGGGCGATGTGTAATGACCATCCCAGTTCTTTTCATTGACTTTACACTTACTCACTGCCCCATTCCTTCTGTGCTTCTGCTTTACTTCTATCTCAGAATGTCTGAACATCAGTTTTAAATTGTCACTAAAAAAACCTGTGTTGATCTTTCTCTCCCATAGTCATTGTCCAGCCAAACAGTGTTTGGTTTTTTGGATCATAGGCTTGAATGTAGTGGTTGTCTTACACCTGTGTTAATGTAATGTTGTGAATCCAACATCTTAGCATTTTTAATGCAAATAGGTATCCAGTCCAGATTAAGTATCTTATGTGTTTAGATCTCAGCAGGTAACCACAATTATGTATAATTTTTCCTCTTGGGACAAGGTGATGTGTGACAGAGTCACGTATGTTGATGATGTTACATTTATTTTTAAAGGAAGCGCTAGCTTCTTATCAGAACCAGGAGTACGTGAGCAGCCGGAGTCAGTTGCATTGCTGTTTGCACCTCGCCTGTCTCAGCTGCCCAGATTGGTTCACCTCCAATTTTGGGGCTGTGGCACCGCACACTTCTCTGTGCCATACTTCACTCCTCTGTCTATGTGGTTCACCTTTCTTCCCTCCCCCCTCCCCCCCCCCCACCCTCTATGACCCTTCTGTCCATCTTGCCTGTGTCCACCCATGCCCCCCTTTGTCCCTCCAGCTCCCTTTCTCCCAATTTCTATCCCACTTTCTCTCCCCACTTCCCGTGTCTCACCTGTCTGACCCCTCCGTGTCACTTTGAGACCCCTCTCTTTGTGCTCCTCCCACTCTGCCCTCTGGTTCCTCCTTTCTTCCCCCGTTTCTGTCTCTGCTTTTCTCCACCATGCTTTGTCTCTCTTGCTGTACCACTTGATTTCTCTCTCTGTCTCTCTGTTCGCCTCTCTCTGCGTGTCTGTGTCTGTTTTCCTACATCTCTCCTTCTCCTTCTGTCTGTCTCTCTGGTGTCTGTCACAGGCAGACACACTTCACATCAAAGCACTTTTACCCAGTTCCTTTAAACTGGAGCTACTCAATCTCTCTGTGTTATTTCCCAGGCAGAAATATATGCCCAGATGCTGTGTACCAGAGGTGTCAGTGAAGATGGTTCATGCACGTACATTGGAGATATCTTAGACTTCCCATGCGCACACAGGTGAAATGTATAGCAAATAAACAATGAGCCTTCCCTCTTCCCAAGGGGCTCAGCAAAACTTTCTGGTTGATTTATGACCAGTTTGATGACTGAGGGGATAGTCAGAAGCATGAATATGTCCTAAATATGGAAAGTCCCCCAAATCTGCCCCTCTTGACTTCCATGCAGAAAAGTAGGAAACCCACGTGTACAGCAACCTTAAATTCTTGAGTATACGTTTTTGTTCTCGTAGCAACAGGATTGCCTGCTCCTTACAGCAGTCTTTAGCAAAGGTGCCACTGGCTTTAAGCATGTGACACCTATCCAGTAATGAGGTTTTGGATGCAACCTTAATACAAATTTTCATTATTGATAATAACATTTGCAGAGGCAATATGCTCCATTTATCATAAAGGAGATACGAACTGCTGTGTTGTAGCCTGCAGTCAATAGATTTTTTTGGTGAGGTATAGTGAAGTTGGGGCTTGAATCCTCGTTTCTCAGTTGATAAAGAGGTGACAGACTTTACTGATCAAAAACCTGCTTCTGCTTTTCAGCAAAGGGAGCTTAATCCTTCTATTTTTTTTGGTTAGTCAGCTCTTCCCATTAGAAGTCATGTTCCTGTCTCACTTTCCTTACGAGGACACCGGTTACTTTGATCCCTTTATAGGGCTGAGCAAGTCTGTGGCTTAGTGCACTAGTTTTCTTTGACAAAAAGCCATTATCATTATTGATGAACCTGTCACTGGCTGGCAAGTTACCAGAAAGTGCTCAGAGGTAAAGCTTTCCTTGGGGTGTGCTTTGCTGTAGCACTGTGCATTAGGTCCTCGGACAGACACTGGTTTTGGAAAAAAACATAAGGTAGGTGTCAGGTAGGAGAGGGGAAGGAGAACAAAATCAGTCCCAATCCTCTTTAATTTCAAAAATCAGTCCAATCAATGGCAAAGCTCCCCTACCTAGT
This sequence comes from Mycteria americana, assembly GCF_035582795.1. Lineage (NCBI taxonomy): Eukaryota > Metazoa > Chordata > Aves > Ciconiiformes > Ciconiidae > Mycteria > Mycteria americana. The sequence continues at coordinate 91,330,064 of NC_134365.1, forward strand.
GAGGGCCTGATAATGTAGTCAAAAGCATTGCTCTTAGTATTATCCACTTGCGCTACTGTGGGTTTATTCTAACATCTGATCAGTAAATGGGGAAGATGTTTCTTCATGATACATGAGAATACCCAATGAAGACATTTAGAAGAGTTTTCATCACTAACCGTGGATATATGGGCAGTGTAAGGGCTTTCCAATTGTGCAGGCAAAGCTGCCATAAACCGTGATTCTTAGGACTTGAGTCTAAACGGATCTTGAAATTAGATGTAGTTCCCTAACAGTGAGAGTGATGATGCCTGAAATGGTTAATGGAAGAAAGCAGATTTGTCATTGCTTGGGGTTTTTCAGGGTAGAATTAGTAGTTTTCTGAAAGACGTGCTTTAGCACAGCTTTGAGGAAAAGTACCCCAGTATGTTTGTAAGGAAGTTGGTTTAGATGATCAGAGCTGTCTGTAGCAGCAAAGAGACTGAAATCTAGCTTTGGCAGTTTAGCTGCTTAGCCAACCCCTGCTGCAAATACTATTAATTACAGAAATATGTTTTCTTTTTCCTGCTTTGGCATTATATCACTGAGATACAGCTTGTTGTGCCCCTTGGGCTTATCAATGCACAGAAACTCTGGTTCCATACCTACTGAAATTGCCCAGGGAAATTCCTTCTCAGCATGCCACTACAGACTTCTCTCAAAAAGATGTGGAATACAAGACAAGCTCATAAATAAAAACACGCACTCTTTCTCGACTAGATCAACCAAACAAAAGTCTGGGCTGTGTGGGCAATCCAACTTGAAGTTCAGTCATTTCTTTTGACTAGGAGAAGGAGCATGAAGTGAAATAGTGTGTGATTAACCCATGCACATCTATGATGTTCCCTTTGACCTGAAAGTTAACGTTTACAAAGTGGAAACACACTGCTGGCTTTGGGTTAAAGATTTATTAAAGGACAAGGAGGCTCAGTAGGTTTGAAGGCTAGGACTATGTTCAGACTTTTTACCTTGCTGTCTGAGACGGTCTTCTCTTCCTGAGGCTTGTTCCACTGTGGCTTACATGGGTGTGATGGGCTGTCCTATCCTTGATGAATAAAAGGTCAGATCACACAATTCAGTGTCTGTCCAAAATTAACACCCTCCTTAGCTGTTGCACCAGAGTGGGGAAGGACAGAACAGGGCCAGGTGACTAAATTTGCTCGTGACTCCTAGGAGTGGTTCTTCTAGCCTGAAAGCAGAAGCAGCACCTGCTTTTTGGCAACAAGGAGTGTGTGCTTTCCACTGCAGACAACTTTTATGACCTTTCCTGCACAAATAAATGATAATGATTAACCTGTCTGGCATCTGCTGCTGAATGGTCCCAGAAAAACGACAAGGACATATTTCATAAGCCCCACTCTACAAAAAAGTACATGTTATTAAAAAGACCCTTTTTTGCTGCAAAGCTGTTGGCAGTGATAAAAAACCTATAAATATTATTGCTTTATTGTCTTAAATTATGATGAAATGTTCAAAAAAGAGATTAAATCCCCTGGTACTAAGTAGTACGCTAGCAGATAAACAAAGACAGCCGCTCTAGAGAGCTCCTGTCCCATTTGGCAGTGTGTGAAGGGTTAACAAACAGAGAAGAAATGCCAGTTGGGGAAGCTGAGATTGCAGAGACAGGAGTGAATGAATACATTAATAAATATGTATATCAATGAATGCGTTTTAGCTGGACAAAGATAGGCAGGAGAAGAGGTTGGTCCTTTTAGAAACAAGATACATCACTGAAAAACAGTGGGCCACTGCAACAGCAGGTCCATGGACACATCAGAAAGGATCTCTCTCTCAGTTGCCTCTTGCATACATTGTGCATGCATGCCGAATCTGGCAGTTTACCGGAGTAAAATTCCCAGATGTTTCAAATCATTCACTCCGGGGTGACATCTGTTGTGGTTCTGACTATTCTGCGATATCCAGTTGAAGACGTCACACTGGCTTTCTGGCAGGGCTTGTTGCCTTCACCAGTGACAAAACCCGTCAGTGCTGCTCTGTGCTGCTGCGCCAATGTGCGGCTGGCTCATTCTGTTCTGCTAGTCCCCTTTTCCAAGCCTGATGAACATGTTCATATCAGCACACATGGAACAGAAGAGCTTTGCTTTTGGGATTGGACAACCACTTGCTACAAGAAGTGATGGTGAGCCGTGATCCAGTAATTGTACTCATCCTAGCAGCGCTGGTAGACTACAGTCCATGCAGGGAAGCACAGAGTAGAAATTTATGAAGATGTGGGCCCTATTCTGGAAAGCATATACCCTAATAGACAAATATTAAGGTAAAGGGACAGGGAAGAATATACAGCCTTGCCTCTGCCACACGGCATGAAATGCGCATTCCATAGGAAAATGCTAATGGAGAGCATAGGGAAGCAAAGGGACTACTACTGTCCCTTGTCTCTCCCTCCCTTTTCTCTCAGGAACCCAGGTCATTCACCCATGCAATGGCCCACCACCTGAACTCTTAAATGATTTGGCAGGAAACAAAAGGCCTTTTAATGCATGTGCTATGAAGTTATCAGAGTCCCCTTTGTCTATTGGATCAAATATATGCTGCCTCATCTTCTATTTGAAAGGCTTCTGCCATTCTCCTCCTCATCTTTCATTCACCACTGAGATGTTGAACACTAGATGCCATTTTCAAGCTATTAAACTTTCAAGCAAACCCCTTGGTACTTTCTCTCATTCTGCCTCTCTGACTTAGATGAGCTCCTTACATATCTCCATCATGATGCCTGTGAGAGCAGTTCACATCTAATAAGCTGCTGGTATGCAGGTACCATACAGTTGCATATACATCATGTGGTAGCAAACACTGTTGCATTGATGTCTTATGCTTTTTTACATCTCTCGGGTCTTGTTATGTATTTCAGCTGGAATCTCTTTGGGGTAAAGGCCACGTGAAGCCATGCACTGGACAGATGTCATAAACCCAGAAAGATAGCTGAGAAGACACTGAATGTTTTTAATGCTCATTCTTCCACATTTAATTCATTGTGTTTATGAATCATGTTTATGTGATAACAAAGACAGTCGCTAAAATATTAATGAAGTACATCTATACTTAATATTTCATAAGATCTATATTTAAGAGCTGCTGCAACTAACTAAAGGGGTTGTTTAAGCAAATCACAGAATCACAGAATCACTGAGGTTGGAAGTGACATCTGGAGATAACCTAGTCCAAGCCCCCTGCTCAAGCAGGGTCAGCTGGAGCAGGTTGCCCGGGACCATGTCCAGGTGAGTTTTGAATATCTTCACAGCTGGAGAATACACAACCTCTCTGGGCAACTTATTCCAGTGTTTGACCACTACTTAATATTCACATTTAAGGGCAAAAAGGAAAGTCCACAGAACTACAGGCCAGCCAGCCTCACCTCCATCCCTGAGAAGGGATGCTCCATCCCTCCAAGGGATGCTCCATCGCTTCAAGGCAACTAATCCTGGAAACCATTTCCAGACACATGAAGGACATAAAGATGTCAGGAGTAATCAGCATGGATTTATGATTTCCCTCTTAAATGGGATGGGCTAGGTCAGAAACACCCCAGAAGTGTTTTCTGTATTTCATATAATTTGGAGGTCAATAAATCAAGTTTTAGTTCAACAGTGTCTCATTAAATAATGTTTTTCCCTGTATGGAATGGAAAAGCAAGGCTAGGCAGCCTAATAAGCTTTAAAACATTTACATGGCCATCAAGTGAGTAAAGTGATAATATTTTGTCCTTTCTTAGGAAACAAGAACAAGCAGGAAGTAGGCCTATGCATAATTAAAAAGCAACACCTTTATTTTTACCTGTCCCACAAGAAGAAAACAAGAGAGCAGGGCCTGTAAAGAGGTGCGAGCAAGGTGAAATGAAGACTTGCAGGTACTGCTGTAATAAAAGGATGGAAGTTCGCAGTTGTACTCATCCTCAGCCCACCCACATTGTAATGGGGCTCAATTTTAATCTGTTTTAGAGAAAACATTACCTAATATTGTATAGCCAGGTTAGCTGAGTCTGTTCCTGGTGACTATGTGATAAAACCATTAGCGTCATGGAACTAGAGGAGCCCAGCTCAGCCCCTGAACTGTCCCTAAGCTGGGGGAGTTGCAGGCAGTGTGTCATGGTTGCTCTCAAGCAGGCAAAAAGTCCCAGTAGAGTTTAGGAAAGGATGGGAACACTTGCTTTCTTAGGTCATCTCTCCATAACACTCTTGCTTGTTGGTTGTGAGGTACCAGCTCCAGCCAGTGCCGTCAATAAATAAGTCTTGCTACTTTCCAGACAAGTCTTCAACTGCAGCTCTCTGTCTCCATTTCCAAGTAATTGCCCTGCACGCCATGTCTCCAGGGCTGTATCTGTGCTTGCTTTGTTGCTATTTGTTCAGTGTTTGTCATGTGCAAAACTGTATACAAAAATGACGACAGAACTGGCTCAAAACCTCTTAGCTGTGTAGACAAATGAACGAAGAAACAAAGAAGAAGCAGGTGAGGTGTTGTGGCCTGCCAGGGCTGTGGTTCTCCTGCTCTAGGGAGAGAAGTGTTGTAGGGGAAGAGGAGATCCTGTGTCCAGTTTTGGGGCTCCCCACATAGGAAAGACCGATCAACTGCAGCAGGTTCAGCAGCAGCCAACCACACTGGTTGGGGGCTGGAGCCCACATCTTGTGAGGGACTGGGCTTGTTCAGCTTGGAGAAGAGACAGCTTTGGGGCAGCCAGAGAGCAGCTTCCAATACCTATGGAGAGGTTACCAAGAAGATGGAGCCTGGCTCTTCACAGTGGTGCATGGTGGCAGGATGAGAGACAACTGCCATCAGTTGGAACAAGGGAAGTTCAAGCTGCATATGAAGAAAAGCTTTTTGACCATGAGGGCAATGAAGCAGTGGAACAAGCTGCCCAGTGAGGCTGTGCAGTCTCCACCCTTGGGAGCCTTCAAGACAAGACTGGGTAAAGTCGTGAGCCTGGTCTGATCTCAGAGCTGACCCTGCTTTGAGCTGAAGGTTGGACTAGTGACCTTCTGAAGTCCTTTCCGACCTGAATTATCTTATGACCCTGTAATCCTAAGACCAGGGGGGACAGCTAAAGAAAACTGGCTCTCCCTCTCCCCTACCAATAGCCACTGTCTCTACATACACCCCATCTTCCCCCTTGTAGCAGCCAGCCTCGTTTGCCAGACCTTAAAAAGTGGCAGCTCTCAGTGGCTCTGACGTATTACTCAAGGTGCTGTAAGGAGGTACCAGTTTTAGTGAAGACAAACCAATTAAGACCTGTCTCTCCTCTAGCCCGAGCTCTCACTGGCTGCTGTGGGGGCCACGCGAACTGGTAACTGCTTTGGGGAGGGAAGGCTTCCAGGATGCTCTAGGAGAGGAGGAGATACTAACTCCAGGGTCATGTTTGAATTTCAATGTGTGCCTCCTAGAGATTTCCTCCTGGCAGGACTTACAGTACAGCAGGTCACAGAAAGGGGAAAAAATATTGCTTTTTTTTTTTTTTGGGGGGGGGAGGAGAGATGAGAATTCAAAGTAAAAAAATCAAATAAAATCAATTGATTTTTTTTTCTTAAACTTCTGGAAATGCAGAGCTACTTTCATTAGTATTCTGTAGCTAAATGCTTGCTGCCGCTCCTTCCTCAGCAACAGCTTTCTTGAAAATTTAATATTTCAGAATGTATAAGTTCCCCTTACTAGCTCTAATCACAGGAATACAAAATCCTCCCCTACTTTTGGCCCCAAACTGCGTGTAGTGTTGCCACACGGTGTTTCACAAATATCACTACCTTCACCAGGACGGGGATGTGATCCTTTCTATCCCCACTGTAACATGGCTCAGAAGCATAATGAACAAATATTTGCTACACATTTGGAGGGCTGTATATGAAAATTGCTAGAGGTATAATTTATGAAAGAAGCTTATAAAACAGTTGCAAAAATGGCTTTTCTTTGTTCTTAAACACCTTGTTCTTTTTTTCCCCCCCACGTGTGTGTGGGGGGGAAAAAGACCCCTTTTTTACCATCTAAGGGGTAAAAGGAGCAGTGAGGGAACACAGTCCCCCTCACCCCCCATTTATTATCTTCAAATCGATCCTGGGGTTGGTTCTGTGGAGAAGGGCTGGCGTTTGGTTAAACACAGACTGGGCTGAGCAAACAGGTTGAAAACTCCCTTGGACTTTCTCACTTCCAGCACTGTCAGCCTGCCACCAGCCCGGCGCGGTCGACCAGCTGGTAGGCTTTGCTTGGCAGGCTGCTTCGCCCAGAGACCTGCTTGGGGGTTGTGTTTGCTCCAAGAGGAGGAGGACCAGGAGGAGTATGACGGGCTTGCAGGTAAGCGGTCGGGCACCTGCGACCCACCGGTGCTCGCTGTGGACACCTCTTCTCTGATGACACCGTTTTTTTGCCGTCTGTTTAATTTTAATGTGCCCCTCTTTTGTGTTTCAAGGTGTGTTTTTAAAGCTCTCTTGGGATAAAGGATTTTGCTGTGTTTCATCCATAAATAGGCTTTTCTCTCCCTCTTCTCCTCCATTGGAAATCATTCTTGGTCAGGCTGTCCCAGCGCGGGACCTCTTCATCGCAGGATTTGTCCTTCCCCCGCCCTCCACGCGCACCCCTCCTCCTGCCCTGGCTGCCAGGGGGGTGTTTCCCCCTCAGCCTATGAAATCTGGCTGGTAACATCTGCCCAGATGTTGCAACCCTGGCCGTCATCTTCCCCAGCAGCCACGGGGAGCAGCGGCTCCATCCCGGGGCGGTTTCTCAGTCCCCTGCACAGGGCACAGCAGCACACCGGGGCTCCGGCCATCCCCTCCTCTCCGAGCCCCCGCGGGGCAGCCAGCGGGAGCTTTCCCTGCCACCGTTTGCCAGAGCACGGGGGAGTTTCGGGAGAAGGGTGGGGTGCGTTGGGTTTATGGCTCCTGCGTAGGAACGCGAGGATCACAACCCCGAACCTCATCGGCACCTCGCTGTGGCAGCATGGGGGACCAGGTGCCCCGGGGCCATTGGGGAGTGTGAGTAACGCTGCAGCAGGCAGGAGCGGCAAGGGCTGACCCCAGGACCACTGTGGGTGTCGAGAGCTTGTACGGGACCATCGTGTTTCTCCCCAGACTTCGGGGCTGTCGTTGTTACTAGGCCTTTTCCTAGCTCTGGATGTGCCTGAGATATATGTGTGTGTTCCTTCACCACCTTCTGCGATGTTCATTATTTTACACGGTGGTCTTACAAGTCTTCTTATTCATCTCTGAAGTGTCCTGTCTCCTCATACAGTGAAATTTCACCGTGCTTCTTCCTTGCTTGTCCCTGATCCCCCGCCAGCTTTCACCATCCTCTTTCAGCAGCGGGGCAGCTTAGCCCCCATACCACTCCGGACGAGTGGCCTGACAGCATTTTCTGCCTCTGTCTCCGACTCATTCCTAGAGGACCCTAACACCTTGTTGGCTGCAGGTTGAGCACAGGTCTGCCCAGAGCTGGCCACGGGAATGGGCTGCTCTGCCAGAGCCTCCTCTCCAAGACGTCATATACATCCATACCCCGTTGTCACCTTTCCCCAGCCCACCTTCTCTTTACATCTTTCCTCCAAAAACATTGCTTCACCCTTCCTCTCCACTGCTCCCGGCATCCGTCCTTCTCTTCCCTCCTCCACCAAGTGCCCTGACCCACCTTGGAGCTAGGCAGATCCTTTCAGGAAGGGTCTGGCCCTGGACCATCCCCGCCACTTTTGGAGCAGAGGGTTGGCAAGACGTCGAGGAGATGGCAGCTCCTGCTGGGGTTGTTGGCCCTGCAGCACCAGGGCAGCACCAGGGCAGAGCTCCAGTTTGGGTGCTTTGGTTTTCCCCCCACAAGGAGGCTGTGGACCCCCGTGCAGAGGGTGAAAGACCTGCCCTGCTCGTTGCCCCAGGTGCTCATGTTTTTGTTTCTGCGGGTTTGTGTTAGACGCTCCGGTGTTGACTGGTCTGAGCTGATACAAAGTGCCGTGCCTTTTGTCTAGAGATGAATGTTGTTTTCCTGTGTCCTGCAGCAGGAGCTGATAGAGAAATGTATTATGCAGCATTTGAAGAAGGGCCTTAATTATTTTGCAGTCTATGTGTTCAGACTTCAAATGCGTTTTTCCCATGCCTGCTGTCTAATCCAGTGAACAAAAGGTTATGGTTTATAGGTCAGAGCACGACACCCATTGTGAGCACTCTGCTTTGCATCCTGGTTATTCCAATCAATGAGCTTTGCTGAATTTTTTATGCTGTGCTGGGCTTTTATCTCTCCCATTTTATTGAAAAATGACAAAACAAAAAACAAAGTGGAGTCAGATGAATTCCTAAAGTCCCGTTTGCATAAAAAGCTACAGGATCTCGAACAAAATAACAACAGTAATTAAAGCAGAAGTGAAAACAAAGGACCACAGAGAACTTTTTGTTTTACAGAGAAACCACCTGCTCAATTACCAGAATAGTGCCCATGAACCTATGCAACCTGGAGATACCTAGAACATGGCTAGGAACTGTGGAGGCCAGGCAGAGACCTAGAGGGAGGTCACTTCAGACTAAAAACACAGTGCCATTTCATGGAGAAGGGTTTGTTTCCATCTTTCCAGGTTTTTTTCGCCCAGGAAGGATGCTCTGGTGTGGGTGCCAGGCGGGCAGAAAGGGGTCATTTCCCCTGGCCTGGGGCCACGCTGTGCAATGCAAACTGAGAGCTGGGAGGTGGGCTCAGAGGGTCAGCAGGGAGAAGGGCTGTGGTGTGCCTGGCCCTTGCGCTGCTGCTCCTGACCGACCTACATGGGCAGAGTCCCCACATAGTGCTCCAGAGCCCTGGAGCATGACACCTCTGATGCACCGGGGAGCTGGTGTGGCGCAGCTATTTTTGGCAGCCAAAAGTGTTTGACACTGACCCCTAAGGGCATGGAGAGAAGAGAAGCCTCGCTGAGGTCTGCCACAGGGAAAGAAAAAATAAAACGAGTGAATGAGAAAAGCCACACCGAACATCCAGGCAAAGCCTTGGAGCCACACTCAGGGTGATAAATCACGGGTAGGACGATGTCTCCCCTCCCGCGGCTGCAGTCCTGCCAATGCCTTTTTTTCATCCCTCGATGCAGTTACCTGAGGATTAATTTTTTTTTTCTTGGCAAGGAAGAATTACTTTGACCAAACAATGATGCAGCAGCATCTGCCCCAACTCTCAGGGCAGCAGGGCAATGCCACCCTCTCCCAAACACCGCCTCTTCCCCAACTCAGCTCCCCTGCCCCAGACCGCCCAGCCTCCTGCATCGCTGGGCGATGACCAGCGGCTCTGCAGCCCCTGGTGATATGCAACCGAGGAAGGCAGCGGCTCTCCATCCAGCCCAGTGGGAAGCTGCCTGCATCGCCGCACTCAGCAGCCAGCCGCCCCGCGTGGGGCCGGGCGAGGTGCTGTGCAGCACCAACATGGGCACGGAGCAGCTGCTGGCACGAGATGCTTGGTGCCGAGTTGGTTTTCTTTCCTTCTCCTGGCCCAGCAAGAAGAAGCAAAGGGGCTTTTGGGGGTGTGGATGGTGCAGGGCACCAGCTTTTTAGCCTGAAGGACGGGGGATGGATTTCCCAAAGCAAAATCTCTATGCCTCCTTCCCCCTCGCCCCAGCAGCGTGGCAGGGGGCTGCTGGGGAGCACACGCTGGTTACCAGATATGCAAACCCACCAAAGAACCACAGACTGTCCCCTCCCAGCTCTCCACCAGCTTTTAGTCGAGCATTTTGCAGGTGATGCTCAGCAAAGCAGCCTGCACGTTGCATTAACCCTCTCCTAGCTGTGCTAATGGAAGAGCCTGCTGGGCCTTGCTGGCTATGCGTCCCGAAAAGCAGCATGCCCCCCTCCTCCTCCTCCTCTTCCCCCTTTCCTCCCCTTTTCATCAAGGCTGCCCCACAGGCAAATGCTCCCACCACCTTTGTGTTGCTGGTAGAGGAGGGTGCAGTGCGGAGGTCTCAGTTAATTCTGGAACTGCTGCAGTCCCATCAGATACTGCTGCATTTCCGTTTAAAAGAGGGGAGAAAAAAAAAAGAAAGAAAGAAATGCTCCAGTACAATACATTTGCCAAGGCTGCTTAGGTGACCTGCTGCTTTGCATATCAATATGCCTCTTGCAGAACCCAGTGGAGAGCAGAGTCCTAGCGATGTACGTTCATTTGTAAGAAGGAGAGAAATATCCTCCCTGAACTGACAGAAACCGAGATGTTTTCAGATTCAGGCTGAGCAGGGCTTCCAGCCAGCCTGGCTCCCCCTGGGAATGGACTTTTCTTACAGGTCACTGAAAGGCGGCTGAGGAAAGCACAGGGTTTCTCAGGAGGTTTCAGGTTTGCTCTCTGAGTGTCTGCTACACTGGGAAATTTCTATGGGGGCTGCAAATTGCACAAGGCTGAGAACCCCTGGGGGAAATAATCCAGGCACTATAATAATATAATAAACATATAATAAAATAAAACATAAACCCCCCATACAATAAAATATAATATAGGGGCTTTGTCGCTCCACCTTCGTGTCAGACCTGTGCCTCCCAGCACGTCACACCGTACCAAGGGAGATTGCCTGCTGCTTGCCGGGCAAGAAGTGCTCAGCACTGGAGCCCCCAGGCAGCTGCTGGGGCACAGCAGCATTGCAGTGCTGCAGCCACCCCGTCGCAGCAAGCATGCATGTGTCAGCCAAGTGTTGGGACTCCTGGGCTTTGCCATCCCAGTGCTGCTGTGTGAAGGCAGCCGAGTAGCTCGGCTACTCTTGCAGTTGATAGAGGGGAGCATTAATATTTAACTCTCTCCCCAGGCCACGGAGCTGAACCATTGATCGCTGCCAAAACACCTCTGCGTTCATGCAGAGTTCAACAGAGTTGCTTCATGCCTTTCTATAGCATCTGAAGGGTCTGTATTTACATTTCTGTCAGTGCAAAGCTAAGGTCTCTGTTACACCTGCTTCCCTTGTGTGTCTCAGCATCTTTACTGTGGGGCTTTACTCAGCCCCCCCTTTACCGTGGGGCTTTTCTCAGTGCCACAAAGCTGGGAGCCGCATCCTCTGGGGTCCTGCGGCTTTTAGCCATGCTCTCCCTCGGACCACAGCAGCCGTAGGCAGAGCAGGCATGGGAGAAGGTCTCTTCCGTCTATGGGTCTCTCAGGTATACATCGCCCTAGAAAACCATACTATCACCTGGTAATGGATTAATTCTTGCTTACTACCATGGTGGACAGTTCACGCCCAACTGGGCGATACTCATTTAGGGCTAATCAGTGACATAGTTTAAGTCCCAGCCAAGGTTCCTTTCCTCCCTCATCCCAGCTACGTCCTGACCTTTTTCTTGATGGTCATGGGGATGTATCACCAGAACCTGACAACCAAACGACTCCCAGTTTCAATCCCTGAACATCTGAGGGCCATGACTCAGTGCACAAATTTGCAAGGCAAGTTTGTAGATTTTGGAACATCCACAATTCCAGCAAAGTCAGATTTAACTTGGATGGTGCTAGCACTCCTCCATAATGTTGGTGCACAGTTCTTCTTCCTATACATCACCCTGTTGTTCTTGAGTCTGACTGTATATGTGATATTTGGCTTATTTCTCAAGTGCCTGCATGGTGCAGAATGCGGTCGATATGTACATGCAGATTTAGCAGAAGAGCAAATCCTGCCTGTGCTTCCCAGTTCACCACACAGTTAGCTAATGAAGCAAACCCAGGAGCTTTGAAAATGGTCTGTGGCAATACACAAGTAGATCACTTGTGTAAGTCTCAATGCATACAAAAAGCCTGAAAAAAAGCATGGGAAGAGATGGACGGGTTGTCTGGAGAGGTTTTGCTTGTGTTTTCAAAACACTGAGGAGTTGTGTGGTTTATTTTACAGTACATGTCAGGATTTGGAAATGAACATGTTTCTGAGGATCCACGCTGTCCAGGAGCTTTACCGGAGGGACAGGTACTGAGTTTTTTAAAGTGCTTTATTAAAATGACATGGAATAGAGTGAATATCTGTTCCCTGGGCTTCTTTTCATCTTAACGTGTTTCCTTTCTCTCTACCACCACAGAAGTCTCCAGGAGCCTTCTTTATGCAGGACTGGAATAATAAGATGCTGGCAAAAATCAGAATTAAAGATTTCCATTCATACTTTCTATTTTTAAATATTTTTAAATTACTCGTGAGCTTCCAGGTTTCACCTAGGGGGTTAAGACTTGCCTAAATTAACTCCGCTCAACACCATTTTTTCCAAAAGTGGTTTGCAATAGAAGTGGCTCAGCCACACCGAGAAAGAAGCCATTGGCTCTGGAATAAACCACAGCAGAAGTTTGAAGCTTGGCAGAGAGACGTGCTCACGCAGGAGAGGCGGCTTTTGGGATTTCTGTAGGCACTGGGTTCGACGAAGCTGGCTCATAAGCCTTTGGCAGGAGAGCAGCTTCTTTGTAGGGAGGGGACATGAACACCTGTAGTAATAAACCAACAGATTCATTCTTAAAAGTAAGTAATTTCTGAGCATGTTAGATTAAAATAAATTATATTGGGTCTTTCTGTTTTAAAGAAAGGAATCGCAACCCATGTGATGCTAGCCACTCGGTCCACAGAGGCAAGAACGAAACCCTGAAGAATTAAAGCTCTCTCATCTCCTTTATGCAGGTCTCCTTTACACCAGCACACATTTTGAGGCTGACTGTGCCCTCCCTTGGATGCCCTGTAATCCCTTGGACTTGGATGGCAGCATTTTATGCTCAGTCAGTGACATCCCTTGGTGCAAGTCAGCTCCTCTTCATCCTCTGTGCAAAGAAGCCAGCAGAATTAAGGTCAAACAGGGAACTTCAGCCTTCACTTTTCCTGAGTTTTCTAGATCTCCCCAGTTCTGATGTTTTACACGTTGTGTGCCAGTGTGGATAGTAACACACAACACTAGAAGAGATTAAATGCATTTATATGTCCCCTAGGTCTGCATTGCAGCCTATGGTGTGTCCACAAGAAAGAAAAGCTGCTGTGCTGGATGAGACTGATGGCTCACCTGGTGCAGCGTCTTGTTTCTGAGACTGGCTATAGCAGATGGGTGGAGAAAAGATGTAAGAAAGAGGCACCTTAAAACTGGGAGATCAATAGTGGTGACTGCTGGTCTGAACAGGCAGTGGGCTGTGGTGGATGCACTCCTCGTGATTTCCCAGACCAGCACCACTTTCCACGCGAGGAGACCCCTCCAGCTTCTGGTGGAGGTAGCCTCATCTGGACAGAGTTTGGACTCGGTGTCCAAAGAGTTAACAGAAAAACCTGAAAACGAGTGAGTTAGACAAAAAAATCTCCAGTCCCAGGGGTGGATCCTTTCTCCTCTGCAGTATTTATAAGACCGGCATCTGCAGTAGTGCTGGCTAAGATAAAAATGACAAGGGCTATTGATCCCCCTGCTTCACTGCATACCCATATTGACAAGATGGAGTTTGAGGGCTGGAAGCTACGTGCGTTATGAGAGCTTTACCTCTTCCTTCTGCTCACCTGTCAGGGCAATGTTTGATCCTGTATGGATGGCTGATCTGCTCAGCTGCAGCAGGATGACAGGATGCTAAACTAGACCTTGCAGGAGTGAGATGGGATAGCAAATGGTGTATGACTGTCCCACTGGGGTAGTTCCTGCAGTTTTTGGATGCCTTTGCTTCTTGCTGATCTCAAACAAATAGATGCTGGCCTACTTAGATCAAAATGTCTAGTTTCTGTTCTCTGAAAAGGAGGAATCTGTCCTTCAGTTATGAACTCACAGGGGCTGCTAAACCTGTGCTAGTCATACCCATGGCTCTGCAAAGGGGAAAGTGCCCCCTTTTTACTCCAAAGGAAGACTGTCACTGTGCAGAAGCCCTGCAAAAAAGCAAAGGCTCCCACTCAGGTCACTCCCACTCTTGGGCATCAAACAGCACTGGCAGGAGGAAGCAGCACACCACCAAAATGCCTGCTCTAGGCATCCCTCCCAGAGGACAGAAGAAGGGGTCATTTAGTGCGTAGGAGGGAAGAAGCAAAGGGGGAGCTGCTGCGACTCTTTATCAGCCCTCTGGAAAGCCAGACAGACATGATACTCTGAGGCAACCCATCTGAACACTTGGTCTCAAAAAAATTTGTGCATAATAATGGTCTGCTTTGCAGTCTGTAAGCGCTGGGAATAATCCCCTTTTCCCTGACGCTCCTGTTGCCGACCCTACCAAGCACTGCCCCGTACAGCTTGCTCTAGCAGCGGGCGTGTTGCCCCAATGGCTGTGCCAGCTCCTTAGGGCACTTCTGTAGCCTGATGCATGTGGGAATGGGTTTGGGGTTCTGGCTGGTACCCGCAGGGCATCCAGCCTCACGGGAGCAAGAAGATACGACTACCAGGGCTGATGCACAGACTCAGGAGCACAGTCCACCTCATGGCATCAGGGCGCCGGGCACCCGCCACGGTCCTCTGCCGGGAGCTCCAGAGCTAAATCCCATGCCGCTGCCTCTCACTCCTTATTTTTCCTTCTCCTCCCATTCAGAATAACCCGCAAGTCTGCCCGTACGGCCTGTATGCTGAACAGCTCTCGGGCTCTGCCTTCACCTGTCCCCGGCCCACGAATAAGCGAAGGTATCGTGACCCCCAGCAGCAGGGAGGTGATGTGGGGTGCTTGGGGCGAGTGGCAGGCAGCAATGGAGAGGCTACCCCTATGCCACCAGCGCTTTCTGTGAGCCCGGGCGGTGGAGGTGGCGAAGCATGCATCCAAAACCCTCCACCTTGTGCTGGGAGAGGGGCAAGGGCAGAAAACAACAGGAGAGGGAGAGGATGGTCGGGTGGGGCGAGTGGGTTGTGAAAATGCTGAGAAAGAGGGTGATGGTATGGGGAAGAAAACGGTTTTCTGAGCAAGGAGAGGAAGGGGAGGGGATGTTCACGGGCACCAGATGGTCCCAAGGGGGCTGTGTGCTGTGCAAAAAAACCTTGGGGTCTCAGCCCTAATGCTACTGCGAAAATGTCACCGCTGCAACTGGCATTGGTAAGCACCTGATGGACAGTGTCAATACCAAGCCTCTGAGCAGGACTCTTCCCTCCTCCTAAGGGATGCTCCTGCATGCCGGCTGGGGCCATTGAGGTTCCCGCACCCGTTTTGGGGCTGGCCGGGGCTCAGACCAGCACCAGGTACCCAGCACGCTGCTTACCACCCTGTGTTCCCAGCAGTGCTGGGGACAGCTTGTTCCAGCCGGCAGCAAACATCCCAGAGCTATGTCCCGGTCATTGTGCTCCAGCCATGACCAGATTGCAGAAGATGGTTTTCTCATTTTGCTTCTCCCACGGCGGCTTTTCTGTCCCTTCTGTTGTTCGTTCAAATGAAAGGCAAATGCATCATCGGAGCTGCCTAGCAGAGCTCTGCTCTCCGGGCTGGTGCCAGCTCGTGGTGTGCGTGGGAAAGGGATGAATCATTGTTTGCTGCACGAAGATGTCCTTGATGGAAATTTTCCAGCTCTCAAGGGAGAGCTCCCTCCTCCCCTCTCCCACCCACCCAAACTGCCACCACCGCTGTTAACACATCAAAGGCATTGGCAGCCCTGCCTAGCTCAGGCTTTCCTGATCACCTCTGCTCTCTCACCTGATTAAAAGCCCAGCTTTGGGCTTGGCTGCGCCTGGGCACGGCGTGCGGATGCTGGCCGCAGCTGCCGGAGCAGCGGGGGCGGCAGGGGCTGCAGCCATGGACACGGCAGGCAGCAAGGAAGGAGAGTGACGGTCCCAGGCAGTGGCGGAGGCGTGGGGGACCTCCTACAGCAGTAGGAAGCTTCATCCCACATAAAACTCTGGTCTTCGCTGCGTGGGCTCACTGGTGGTCCTATGGGCATGGCCAGCCAGGCATAGGATGCTACTTTCAGTAATCCATCCAAATTCAGATACTGGCTGTGACCTTCTGTCTCCTGAAAGCTCCTCTGTACCTTCAGTTAGATACTGTGCTCATCCCTGTCTTGTGTGAGCTGCTTTGTAGCTGTGTTTAAATAGGCTTTTTTCCACCTGAGATTGCTGTATTTCAGCCACAGATAAAGCTGTATCTTTATTTTATATATATACATATGTGTGTGTGTGAATGTAAACATATGTAATTATATATAAACACACATATAGACATTTACCTACGTATAACAGCATATATTTGTATTTAGAGCCTATAATAAAAAGCCATCTCTCTGGAAGTCTCCAGCTGTGAGCTGGTGTTTGATATTTAATACACCTTTTGGTCCAGTTGCCACCAATATAAATGTTATTCATGCCTTTAGGAGCTCAATCAGCTGGCAGCCACCCAGAGGGTTTAACCTCTTCCCCAGGCTAATCCAAGTCTTTTCCTTTTTTTGTAGCTGGCTGTATCGGATCCTACCTTCAGTCTGCCACAAACCCTTCAAACCTCTCGAGGAGGGCCACTTGACACACAACTGGGATGAAGTTGAACCTGACCCCAACCAGGTAACTGTGCTGGAAAGAGCCCTGGTCCTGCTGGGAGGACAGTCAAATATTAAGTTAATCAGGGGTGCAAAGGCGCTGAGCTGCAAGAGGTCTGAGGAGAGCCGTAGGGAGCTGGGGGTCTGGCCAACACAGGAGCTGGGTCCTGACTGCCACCTGTTGTTCCTCACCTACGGGTCATCCAAGCAAGGACAGCCCTCGACGCGATGCTTGCTGCTTCCCACCTCGATGGATGCTTGTGCTGCTTCCCAGCACGGCCGCGGTGTCACAGGGTTTGGTCTGTGCTATCTAGCATCTCCCTTGGGGGCTCCTGTTGGCCACCTCTCAGGCTGCTTCAGTGTCCCCCAGTGTCAGTTCTTCCTCTTCAGTGTCCCCCGTCAACGGCTCATCATGCCCCAGCTCAGCAGGCAGAGCAGCAGAGTGTCTCTGCCACCCATCCCCTCCTTCCCCAGCTTTCGGAGAGGCTGCTGGCGGGCAGCCCGTTTCTCGGCAGCCCTCGTGGGAAATCAAGCTTCATTCTGGAGAGTCGCGCAGAGATACAGCATTTGTCTTCCTCTGTGACGGCCTTGCCATCATCTTTAATCATGATTTCTTCCCTGCCAGCCCCAGAACATTTGACTTTGCTAATCTGACTCTCTCCTGCTGGTCTCCTCTCAACGTCATCTCATGGTCATCAGTTTTTACTCCTCTCAGGTTTTGCCCTTTGATGCATCATCACTAGCTAATTTCCAGCCTCCTGACAGCCTCACCATTTGTCTAAATACTTCCCAGTTCTGCTGGAATATGTTTTCCAGGCACTGACCAAGGAGCGGTGACAGGCTCCTGTTTAGGTCCCTTTGCTGCTCTTTCCCAGATGAAGCTCCAAGGACTTCTGTTACCACCTCCTCCATCCCTGATGCCCCTTTGCAGCCCACATCTACCATTACGGTTATTTATGATTTCGGTAATTCCAAGATGCCCGGCTCTCAAGCATCTCAAGCCATGTACGTATAGTATATCTTTTACCTAAGGGAACAGCAATGAAGCTCCTGCCCGCTCTCTCTCTCACCGCTTTCAACGGCAATCATCAAACCCAGAGGGGTTATTTCCTAGCAGTAAGTGGGAGCCATCTTCCTGCTTTCCTTCTCATCCTCTCTGAAGCAGAGCCAGAGACCAGGTTCAGTTTGTTGGACAAGACCAACGCTTCCCTGTGGTGCTTTGTGTTTCTCCCAGCTCATTTAAGGAGCTTTCCCGATCGTCATCCATCTAAAAGGATGGCCATATGGAGGTACCTTATGCAAAGTCCATTGAAGTCAATGGGAAAAAAAATCCCTTAATGCTGCCCAAAGACAATGGCAGAATTATAAAAAGCACAGGGGACAAAACAGGAAAGGGGACAAAGATGATTAAAAAATATGAGGTGACATCTGTGCAAGAAATGCTGAAACAGAAGAAAGCTCTCCAGCCTGGAACAGAGCTGACCAAGGGATGCTATGATTGAGAGGCAGGAAGAAAATTAATACCAATAAAGAATGTCACGTTAAAAAAAAAAAAATGCATAAACTGTGAAACTTCTTGCCAGAGGATGCAGGTGGGTTCAAAAAGTGATTGGACAAACCTTGAAGAGAGAAAACCTCTAAAATAATAATAAGCACAGAGGTGCCGTATCTCAGGAGGCTCACGGATCATACAGCGGGGAAACAACACTAAAAGCTTCCCTGTTTTAAGCACCCAGTGCTGGCTGCCACTGGCTGTCTTGGACTTCTGGCTCAGGGTGCTTGTTCTTCTCTTCTTGCATCAGTGAAACCCAATGGCAGCAGAGTCGCGCCGGGCGAACGGCACGCAGAGCTGGGCAGTGGCTTAGCAGTTTGCAAGCGTTTCTGAGGAGAGCGGCGAGACACCATTTTCCGTTGCGACCAATGGGCTGGATGACATTTCCCGCTCTCCTCATCCCACAGGAATGACAACTGTGGAGGTGTCCACAGGGACCAAAGTGAAAATGAAGCTGTTACGTGGGAACTGCGCTATACTTATTATTTCATCTGTAGACTTACTGTCATCTCCCATATTCCTCAGTGAGAAAATTTGCTTCGCTTTAGACCATCTTTATACCTGACATTTATTTATCTTCTTTTCCACATTCTGCCTCTCCCTCTCTCTCTCTGTCCTGTCTCCTGGGTCTTCTCTCTTGTCCCTCCGTGTGTCCTTTCTGTCAGTGATTCCCAATGGGTTCTGTCAATGGTTCCCAGTTCCCAACTCTGAAGGCTTAAAACAATCATTAGAGGAACAGTTCACATTGAGATGCCACCACTGGCCTCCACAGCTGCTGTGCCAATGAAATGAACAGGAGCTGGAGAAAGTCCCACTGCTGGGGGTGGCAGCAGGCTCAGGAGCACCTTCTGACTGTGCTTTGCGTTGACTCTGGTTCATGTCTGGAGGGCTGTCTCAGAAACCAAAGGAAAACACGCTTTAAAGAAGTCTGAAGGCAAAACCTGAGGTTCACCACTATCTTACTGGCTCACCTGTGAGGTGTTGATACTTTGCAAGGGTCACAGCTGATGTGCTGGTGGGTGTATTTGGTGTCTCCAGCAGCCTCGTCCCCTCTGCCCAGCACCCCAGCAGTGTGACCCTGAGCAGGCACCGGCACGGAGCTGCCCAGGTCTCCTGAGGAGGAAAACATCGCTCTGCCCAGCAGCGGATGGGATGAGGGGAGGAAGGGACAAGGGATGGATCCGACCCAGGCAACCCAGGGCTGCTGCGAGGCTGTGGCAGTGGGACACCCTTGGGAAGGAGATGGCTTTGGAGAGCAGAGCGGAGAGGGCCAAGCTGCGGGGCCATGCCTGGGCTGCAGCTGATTAATTAGCGATGAGCCCCTGCTTTGCTCAGCGTTACTCGCAGATGCACTTGCTGGGCGCAGTTGCCTGTTTCCTCCTGAGGCCAGCTCTCCAGAAGAGCTGACAAGTCACCTGGGCACCCACATTTTGATTTGGGTTTGGAAAACTTCCATGAGGCTTGGGGGAATTTAGTATCTTCGTAACCCTTTCAAATTTAGCTGAAATTTCACATAGTTCAAAATTTTTGGGAGCGGCAGGCACAGACACAGAGCCCCATAAGCTTTGTTTTCTCAGGGCACCAGCCTAAAAACATGTCAAGAACTGCCAGGTTGGGTAGCTAAAAGCAAGAAAATGTTCTTGTGGATGCCCAGAGTCACAGGCACTTTCATCTGGTGTCAAGCATATTGATGCAGGGGATACATCTGGCAGCTGGCCATGTCAACATCCTCCTAATTTTGGGTGTTTGGGTTGGTCTGCACTGAACCCCCCCACAGTGAGGGGCTCTCAGCTGCAGCACCTTGTCCCCAAGAGCTGCAAAGACCCTTAATATGATATTAGCGGTAATAAATACTTCGGACTCCTCTGGCACCTTCTGCCTGAGGATCTCGACAAGCTTTGCAAGAAGTAATTAGTGCTGCTTGCAGCTCCCACTCACGCAGGTAGAGATATTTCTGCTTCAGATGTGGGGAAAATGAGGTGGAGCAAACAGGAGTGTTATGCTGGGGTCATGGAGGGAGTGAATCATCCAGCGCGGAGTGGAACACAGGACCATGACAATTTGGCTGTGGAAAGCCGGCTCATCTGAATTTCTTTGCTCTCAAGAGCGTTGTTAGTAATAGAGGAAGAGACAGCTTTTACATAGGATATTTTTTTAACCTTGGCACTACACAGGCCTGCCAATTATTTTACAAAATTATGATTAAAAAGGAAAAAAGCTCTATAAATCAAAAGAAACCTGTAAACCAAATTAAGCAAGGCAAAGAGGAAAGACAAAGCCACCTCAGCTAGCAGAGGGCAGGGAAGCAGGGGGGAGGATGGGGGTCTGCTTTCTTTTGAATTGCCACCGTTTGTGTTATAACCGCTGGCATTGCTTTCTTGCTTTTTGTTTGCCACCGTCTAGCTGCGATGGAAACCTTTCGAGATCCCGAAAGCCCCTCAGAATAAGCTGGACTTTGTGAGCGTAAGTTGGGGGACCAGGGCACCTGGGCATCCTCCATCTCTGCTCCCCCTCAGGGGGTAGCAGGGCACACGGGATGCTCAGCATTGGGCTAACAGCAGTGGTTTTGACATCTCTGGGCTCGCAGAGCATCTGTGGGAGGGGAGAGGATCCCAGATTTCAACCACCTGACAGCAGACTTGATTTTCTTTGTTGCGTTTCAAGGGACTCTTCAAAAAAGCCCCAATCCCCAGCTCTCCCCAGTCCCTGGGCTGGAAAACACAGGCTTACATGGATTGCTAAGAAACCCTTGAGATATTCAAGTAAAGCCAACATGTTTGGCCAAAGGCCGTATGTGGACAGGCTGGTAGCGGTACGGGAAGCAGGGAGAAGGGGTGAGCCCCAGCAAGGGGGTGGGATGAGGGGAGGAAAGGGGGCTGGCCCCTGCCCCGCTGCCTGCCGCTAACTCCCAGTGCTTTGGGTTTGCCTATAGGGACTGCACACCTTGTGCGGTGCTGGTGAGCCCAGAGGACGCAATGGCATCGCCGTCCATATTTTTGTCTGCAACACCTCCATGCTCGACAGGTCAGTGACCGCTACTCTGGAGGCTCGGGCTGCCCTGGGCTGGCTGCCTGCATGTGTATGTCTGTTGCTGCTGCGCTGGAGTCCAGCTGCTCCCAGCGGTGCTGTCTCTATGTCCCTGTGTTCCTGTGTGCACCGGCAAAGGTGTTCATGGTGTCCATGGCAGGTGTTTGTGAAGCAGGTTGTGCTCCATGGCCGAGCACTGGGGGAGTGGGTGGGGAGCCACCAAGAGAAGGAGGGAGCTGGGCATGGGGATGCAGCAAGAGGGGATGCGTTGGATCCAGGTGCTCTCGTCCCAGGGACCAGAGCTGCTCCTCAGAGGTCAACACGCATGCAGCCTCTGATGGGCATCGCTACCCTCTGCAGCAGCTCATGGGGGAAGTCAGCCCTGCTCCCCAGTTTACAACACCTGATGCACCCATAGCCACAAAGGCAGGGACCTGGCAGAGGTTGGAGGAGATCCTGTTTCCAGGCCATGCACATTAAACCCCCCTGCCTTCCCTACACTGGCCCGTATATTGCATTCACTGACCTGCAAATAGCATTTCTGGTGCCGAAGGGGAGACCTCTGCCACGTCAATCTCCCAGCTCAAAATTCCCTAGCTGTGGTTGTGATGTGTGCCTGGAGCTTACAGCACCTTGACCTTCCTGTTCTCCTTTTTCCTTAGATGCCTCTATAATTCAGATGGCGACTTCCTAATTGGTGAGTTGATGCTTCTGCTTTTCCTTTCCTCCACGAGGGTCTACCTGGGTTGCCACCTGCCTGCCTCTTGTTCCTCTAGAGCCTGGGCTCTACAGCCAAGATTTGGACGGGAGGGTTGGCTCCACCCTCCTGCCATCCAGATTTGGTGGTCTGGCACCAGCTGGGCTGTTGGGCAGGTTGCACCGCTCCTGTGCAGCTCAGAGAGCACACATCTGTGCCAGACCTCAACTTTGTTTTTGAGCATGGTGCTCAGGGATCGTTTCCCAGCGCTCCCCAGATTGGTATTAGGCACACCACAGGCAGAGGTTTTCTGGAAAACATAAGCCTCAGGACTTCTGAGCAGTTTACAGCTAGATGCCTTTGTTGCTTCAGTCCAAGAGTATTTGGCACGGCAGCTTAGCTCCCATGCTCTGCCAGCCTCAGGCAACCAGACTGCCACGATGAGTGTTGAGGTTGGCACATAAAGTGTGCACATGCCAAAAAATATCCTGAGTGGTATCAGAAGCCTGATATTTCCGTGTATCTTTCTTGACCAAGGGACAGAAATGCCTTGGGGTCACCAACAGAAACAATTCTCCCATAAAATAGCTATTAAATTGTTCTCACTCACCTCCTTCACTATTGTGAAGTAAAAGGGCTAGGACGGGTTTTGTAAATCCACTAGTTTTTCAAGTCAAAATGTGAGCTCTCCTGTGCCAGGACAGTCCAGGAAAATAATGCAGACATTAGTGAAGTATTACTTCTACCCTCAGGAAGCAGGGCGAATTAGCTGTTCTCAGACATCTCACACTGCCAGGGTCATGACAAGGATGGGTACGTGCACCATTTTACGTGAAGATCATGATATGGACAGGTATAGCCCTGAATATATCAAGACCCATTTACCTGGACTCAGCATCTGTAGCACAAACCCTACATCAAGGGAACGTGAGGTGATGGATGGCTTAACCTCATGCAGGCACCTGCTGTAAGGTGGGGGCCATGTGGCTGGTCTGGAAGCTCTCCCTCCAGTGCAGGCATCTCTGCTACAAGGCTCTGCATGGGAGAGGGAGCCCTGTTCCGCTGTGAAGCAGGGTCAGAAAGGGCCCATTGCTCTTCCTTGGAGCCCAGGTGCTCTTGGTGGACAGGGAGGAAGGCATTCACCACGTCACTTCAGCTCCTCTGCCTGCATTTTGTTTCCACAGTGCCCCAGCATGGGAAACTGCTCATCACAACCGAGTTTGGGAAGATGCTAGTGGAGCCCAATGAAATCTGTGTCATCCAGGTAAGGGCTGAATGCACCTTGCCCGTGGCTCAGACCCTGACATTGGAGCAAGCCAGCTCCTGCATTCAGCTGTTCATGGTTTGTCAGAAAAGTCCTGGGGGGATCCTAGTATCTTCCTTTATTTTCCAGCAAGGAATGCGTTTCAGTGTGGAGGTGTTTGGAGAGACCAGAGGCTACATCCTGGAGGTGTATGGGGCACACTTCGAGCTGCCTGACCTGGGACCCATTGGTAACAACCTCCCATCAGACCTACAGTGAATTTCATAGAGACAGTGAGGAATTACAAGCCCAAATCCATCCTTTTATCTCCTACGTAATAAATCCTCCTATGCACACACTCCTTCCCAAAAATGCTTTCCATCCCGGCACCATTATTCCCCAGCAGAACAAGCATTCCCCCCAAAAAAAATGCGACACCCCAGTTGTGCCAAGATTCCCCTGGGACTGAAGGGACCATTTCTCTTGCCCTTTTCCCCTTTCTGTCTTCCTGTCTGATCTGGGAGTCCCCATCTGCTGGCTCTGAATCTGTTCCTACCAAAACAAACTCAAAAGGCCATCACCACTGATGCCCCTTACTTACAGATATGGCATAAACTGGAGGAATAGGAGATAATTTACGCAGTAAAAGGAAAGGCAGATTTCAGAGGCAACAGATATTCTTGAAACCCCATTTTAGATTTAATCAAGTGTTTTTCCGCACGCCTCTGTGAACAGAGGTGCCTTAGAGCTCTAGAGCCTAGATTGCCTCAGCGTCAGAAGCTGTTCTCCTTGGAGGATCCGAAATCAATAAAATAAGTAGCACAGGACTGGGATCAGCAACACATTCGCATCTCCTTTTTGTGCTGCCAGGGCAGATCTGACTTCACTGAGCGCAGGTCTCGCTCTCTCGTAAATCACAGATCCTCTCTGCCAGCTGCCTCCTGGTCTGTGCAATGTCACAGATCATGAAGGCACAGCCTCTTGCTGCCATGAGAAAGATATTGCGAGGGTGCACAGCATCTGAAGCCCTGCCATCCCCACTGTGATTTCCCAGCCTGAGGTGCTCAGCTCAGGTTATTTCACCTTCCTTATCCCTGGAGTACTCAACTCCAAACTTTTCTTGCTGAGGAAAACACCTGGTTACTGCTACTAAGATTGTCTCAGGGAAAGGAAGTGAAACTTCCCTTGTAACAGCTAAAATAACTACAAAACCTTACCAATAGTTCTCCACTTTCAGACTGGTGTTTTGAGGTTGGCTGTTTTTCATTTTAGGTTGGGTTGGGTTCTTCTCCCCACTAGACTGGGCTTGTTTTATAGCTCTCAGTGAGATCTAAGAGACTGGCCATGCTTGAAGTAAACTGAGTAGGTATTATCAATCAGCAACAAGCTTGGCATGACCCATCTGCATTCAGAGGGCCTTTGCAAACATGTCATGGCCATAGTGAAACTGAAGCCGGTCGTCCTTGCAGTGGGGAACCGACCCAGTTTGCAGCCATCTAATGGGACCCCGCTCAAGCATCTCTCCCATGTGATGTGCTGGGCACATCTCTTTCTGCATTGAGCCTACAGTGGTTTTTCAGCACCTTTCTGTTCAGCCAGCTGAGATTACCTGCCTTCACCCACTTCTTGCACTCTGTGCCTGCTCCACTTGATTATTCATATTGTTGCCCCAGCCTGTTTGTAACAATTTTTCCCATTAGCTAGTTTTTCAGACACTGTTGGACTGGGTTTGGGGTTTTTTTTTGGTCTCCAGAAGGCAGGAATCTATTATAAGGTTACTTTCTGGAGAAAAGAAAATGAGTGCACTTGCCTGTAAACCTTTTCAAGAGGTGGTAATTATTAGAGCTCCTCTTCTCACCACCTACCCACCTTCCCCTCAGAGACCAAGATCCTTTGTATTTCAGTCTTACTTTATTCTAACTTCACTTTTCACTTGAAAAATGACAGCTGGAGAAAAGCACTGACTCTTAAACCTTAGCAGCAGGTAGTAATGCCTGCATTTTTATCCAAGAAATTCAAAACCACTTTGTAACAATAATACTAATGAGAAGAAGAATACTTCAGCACCTGTGTGGTGCTTTGCACTTTGAAAATGCACTCCTCATGCTAACCGACCCCTCAGTATGCCCAGAGTCTGTAGGTATCACTAGCCCTTATTTTATTACTCTTTTTGCAAGCATTCAGAAATGTATTTGGACCCCTCATGACATGCCTCGTAACTTCTGCATGGCTAAGTGTCCAACCAGCAGGATG
The DNA here is from genome assembly GCF_035582795.1 of Mycteria americana. Taxonomy (NCBI): domain Eukaryota; kingdom Metazoa; phylum Chordata; class Aves; order Ciconiiformes; family Ciconiidae; genus Mycteria; species Mycteria americana. Next base: position 91,355,205 of record NC_134365.1, read on the forward strand.
TCCAGGAACAGAGAGCAATTCACCCTCCATTTTTTGCTTAATTCCTAGTTGTTACGTGCCTTTAATTGAGGATGAAGTACTAATCTTGTTCAGAAGGGAACTAGGGGAGACCTGTCTTAGTCACATAAGGGGAGCATGGACTTAAATGCTAGGATGTATTACAATTACCTACTTGTAGGAGCACAAATACATGACTATTTCAGATTTCGTGGTGGGCCAAGAAGCAGTAAGGTCATTCAGAATGCAGAAGGGCACCCACGAAGCCAGGAAATTGTGCCAGCCTCTTGCCTTGCTTGCAGGTTGCCCAAAGAGCTCTGGCATCTCTTTTTCTTTCGCAGGAGCCAATGGCCTGGCCAACCCACGTGACTTCTTGGTGCCCGTTGCATGGTACGAGGACCGCCAAGTGCCAGGGGGCTACACAGTGATCAGCAAATACCAGGGCAAGCTGTTTGCAGCCCAGCAGGTGAGGATGCCCTGGGAGAACAGGTAGCACTGAAGCGCAGCGACTGCCAGTGCATGGCCTGGGATGCACTCAGTAGCATGCATGTAGTCTCAGGAGGTCCTGCTGGGTTAAGTGGAGCAGGACTGAGCCCTTGCCTTGTTGGGTCATTCATCTTCCCAGCTGAGCCTCCTCTGTCTGGAAAAAAGTGTTTGTGAGGACTTGGTTGCCCAAAGACTCAACAACGGTCTTTGCCTCGCTGTTTTCACAAGTGTATAGCAACAGAGTAGAAAAGAGGAGCTGGGGCTGCTGTAAAAAGCCAGGGTTTCCTTACCAGAGAGCCAGTGTTGCAGCTGGCCTTGTTCAAGCACTGCCTGGGCACTTGAAACCTTTAGAGACCAAACCCCAGAGGGAGGGCTGAGGCTCACCAAGTGGAAATGCTGAGGAAAACCACATCCTCACAGTGTCGGGCTGTGCCTAAAAGGCTTCATGCTCCAGGCTGCCGGTGTACCTCTCACCAGCACTAAACCCATTTTTAATTTGGGAAAGAGCAGTGCCCTGCATATGTGCAGCAAGTTGGAAGGCTGTGTATGGTAACCCTCTGTCTCTTTGCTTTGGTAGGATTTCTCCCCTTTCAATGTTGTAGCCTGGCACGGGAACTACACGCCATACAAATACCATCTGGAAAAATTCATGGTCATTAATTCTGTTGCTTTTGACCACGCGGTAAGTTCTGGAGCTGGGCAAGGCAGAGCAATACTGCATGGATACCATACCATCCAAGTTCGCCCTGAGCTCCACGGGCTCAGCACCTGTTAAAAAATATGTTGTTGTGCTCTAAGAAACAGTGTAAAATCTCTTGCGCTGCTTTCCCTGGGCCCAAACCAAGCTCTTGTAGACAAAGACAACCTCCTTTGTGGTACAGTCATAACTGGAGGTTGATCAGCTTCTTAAACAGCTTTGTGCAGTTTAGCATAGAATTTCTGCGCCCTGGAGGAGAACTGAATACTGAAGCCAACACACACCATGCAACTCAGCTAAAAGACTTCTGCTTCAAATTCTTCCCTTGATTTATTTCTTGCAATTGCACAGACTTCTTTCCCTGGTTCCTCTGAGCCCAGCACTGAAATTCATTTGAAGAGCTGGCAGCTTTCATTGCAATAATTTCTAGATCTTATGGGAAATAGCTAAAGCCAAAACTAATGTGAGCAGCTCTTCTAAAAAGGAAACCAGCCCAGTGGGAGAGGTGCCCGCAGCGATGCCATCTCTTGGCACTGCTTCTGCAAGTGGGTGTGCAAGGAGACTGGAGCATTTCTAGCGAGACAACGAACAGAAAGGATTGTTTAAACTCCAGAAGAACCTGCCAGGAGAAGGATGGTTTTGGGATCAAAGCCCAGAAAATCACTTTACTGGACTAGGAACTTCAAAAATCCTTGAAACAAGCCCCAATTTCTCTGCACTTTGTTCTTCCTGTTTGTAAACTATCAGGGCTGTGAGGTTAGATGCCTCCAGCAGGATGTTCCTGTCCTCTGTAACCAGCTAAGGAAGAGGTACGGTTTCGTGGTAGGAGGAGTGCTGGAGACTGCTCCTGGAATTACAGTACCCCGTCTTGCAGGGGCTGTCCCTCCACTGCATCTATGCCGCCGGCTCCAAGGGCATCATTGCTGGGGCAGGGAAGGCTCTCCAAGGCTGCCTAAAGGAAGAACCATCCAGTCCCATCACTTACCTCCCATGTTCAGCATGGGATCGAGATGCTGGGTGCTGTCACACAGGGTCACAAATCTCACCCACGCCACCAGGTGCAGATGGTAAAAGTGTTTTGGCAAGGGCGAGGCTGTATCAGTCAGGTTTACCGGCTGGATGACCTGAGCAGATAGCTCTGAGCCCTGCTCTGTTTCATGCGTTTTGCTTTGCTTTTTTCAGGATCCTTCTATCTTCACTGTCCTGACAGCCAAGTCAACCCGTCCTGGAGTGGCACTCGCTGACTTTGTCATATTCCCCCCGCGATGGGGGGTAGCTAACAACACCTTCCGTCCACCATACTACCACCGTATGTCTGCTCTTTGTTGGTTGTGCTTGAGTGCAGGACTGCAGGGAAAAAACAAGCCTCCATTTATTTGAGAGCACACGCAGGGAAGCAGCAGTCTGATTTGTTGCCCTTGGCACAGTTAGAGTCAGCTTCTTGGAGTCAGTCAGTCCTCCCTGGAAAACGAACTAACCCAAAGATGTTCCTATTTAGAGCACCTCAGGAAAACTCAGAGGTGATGGCTGGTGGTGTCTGCATAGATAGATGCATCCATACCCAAGGGGCTCCACTGACACTGGGTGCATATTGAACTTGGCATTGCACAAATGCATCAGATATTGTCCTATCATCCAGCCATGAATTGCTTAATATCTCATTAGAGTACATAGATAAAGAACAGGAGAAAGGAAAATACGACATCACAGGTGGCAAGAAGCAGAGAGACATAGAGGCGCCCAAGGCCACTTGCAGGGTGAGATCAAAGTTACAGCAAAGGATTGAATTGGCTCTCCTGAGCCCTTCTTCACCACCTGCACAGTGATGGAGGTACCACTGGCATGTAAGAGGCCAGAGATCAGGAACTGGGCTCCTTCTCAGGCAGTTGGTTGATTTTGGGGGGATTTGGTTGCCATCACCAGAGCCGGTTTCTTTTTGGCAGTTTTTGGTTTCATCTTGGCAGAGCATGGCCACATGTTGCATTGAATGGATGCTAGAAATCCAGTTGCCCACATAGGATTGCCCTTCCAGGGTAGGGATGAGGCAACCTGCTCTATGAGATTGAGGGGAGAACGCTTACTCATGCTGCACACCTTCTGTCGACAGCTAAAAGGCCCCATCTCAGAAGCTATCAAGGTCACACTATGGTCACTTTGAAGTGCTGAGAGGCTTTCTGCACACTTACTAACCACAGTTTAATAGCCAGCTCCTCCTGCTACTTAGACATATTTCCAAGCGTCTTGGAGGCTGGCAGAATTAGTGGCGCCTGCAAGCACAGTAGGCAGCTGTGCTGCCATCTGAGTAAATCCCACAGGCAAAGTCCTGCCTTGTCATTCTGCTTTCATTCCCAATAATGAGTGTGACATGGAAACATGTCTCCTGACTGGCTGGGATAGTGCCAGGTCACAGTTACCTCTTTTATTAGACCCTAAAAGGTGAGACACGTAGCCACCACGATTAAGTTGCTGCACATCAGCAGAGCTGTGCTAACTTTTCACAGACATGTTGTGTTGAACAACATGAACTTGTTCAACTTTGCTTAGTCTGAGGTAAAAGACAGCTGAAATAATTCTCTCATTCTCTTGTCCGTGTTGTGAGCTAAGAGTACCCATGCAGACAGCTACCACAGCTACTCACTTGACCACAGTACCTCGGCCATAGGCTTAAGCACTAAATTCATGATGAGCAGGTTGGTTGTCTACTCGAGCCCAGCCATGGAGGGGCAGAGCTTGAGTGGGTAAGGCAGACATTGCAACAGTCAATTATCAAGACACTGCACGTTAGTTCCCTCTGAAATTAGTGCAGTGATGAGAATCTTGTACCATTAGAGAGGTGTAACAGGACAGAGCAACTCTGGGGTAGGAGTAGCACAAGTTCACTGCTGCTGAACTCTCCCCACTCCAAATATTTTACAAGAGGCCTATTTTGTTTGCCAGAAATCCCCTATTGCCTCCTCTTCTCAGGTGCACTGGAAAGCCTGTGTTCAGAGAACTTTGGTGCACTCAGAGTCACAGTTTTCGTCTCGCCTTAACTTTGCCCCAAGTATAAATATAGCAATGGTGGTCAAAAAATTTCTGCCTAAACACCGTAACAATTTCACATACAAAGGTGGCTGTGCATCTCATAAATACTGACTTCTCTTGGTCACCTTTCTACATCCCTGGAGGCTGTGAATTACTCGGACCACAGGTTGAAAAATGTGTCCGATACAGCTTTTATACCATATATTGCATCTGTCTCTGGGAGAGTACTTGTGTGATCCTCATCACGGTGGGACATAATATCTAATGGCCACTAAGGGATTTTAACTTCACAGCATCCTGCTCGTAGAAGACAATGCTATTTTACCAATAGGGAATGGAGGTGCACCTAAGTTCTTGGGGTGATGTAGGAAATCTGCGAACGAATAAGAAACTAGACTCAGATCATCTCTTAAGTCCTAGCCTGGTTTCCTACTCACCAGCCCATTCTTCCTAAGCAATAGTATGAGTCCTGTTGCAGACGCATTAGCAATCCAGCTCTTAGGGTCTGTACAGCAGTCTGAGTGTGCCAAGCACAGTACATGAGTGAGTTCAACGAAAAGCCCGTAACAATCCAGTCTTACATGAGATACTGACAACTTGGGATGAAAATTAATAAATGTTTGCATACATATATAGGCCAACTCTGCTTTGAGCTAAATTAGTTTTGTTGTTAAACGTTTCAGACCCTGGATTGTACTTAACAAAGATTGAACTACTGGTTAAAAAGGGTTATATATAACATAGCTACAGAAGCGTGTCCTGGTTTTGCAAAAACTGACCGCTAAGCAGAAAGTTGCTATATTGTTTAGTCACATCAGGTCTACTAAAGTTGAAAGCCTGGGATGGCAGTTGTTAAAGTACTTCCCTTACAGGGAGCATAACTCAGTAAGTACTGAATGATTAGATATAGCCATCCTTACCTAAGTTAGTGGTGTATTACTCCATTGATTTCAGAGGGTCTACTTAAAAGTATTCTTCCTTGGGGAAAGATGAATCTGGCTCCTTGTCTTTGAGCATACAGTGGCTCTCGAGAAATAAGTAAATAATGCCGAATCAAAAGCATAAGGTACTGAAGCGCCTGGCTGGACTGGAGGTGGTAGAATATCAAACAAAATTATTTCAAGCTTATAACCTGGGACAGCAGACCAGGCTCCCTCACCAAAACGCTGGCCCTGCATTTTGTGCCTCAGTGCCCGTAACACAGGGATGATTATGCTGAACTTTCTTTCCAGCACTTTAAGATCTCTAATCCAAGTCTGTAAATACCAGGTTACACCATGCAGTCCGTATGCAAGTGTAGTACTTACACACCTCGAGGTGGTAGGAAAAACACAGGTCTACCAACATCAATGCACCTTCATTAGGGAGCTCTCGGTTTCTGAATCCAGATAATTAAGAGCAGAATAAAACCTGTACAGCTTTACAAGCATCGCCTGTAGGATCCCTGATGTCCTCTCTTGTGATGCCCTGCTTAGGAACCTCCACTCCACCCACTGCCTGGCCCAGCTTAGCTCATGGGTTTCAAGGAGCTCACAGCCCAGCTGTCATGCCTCCCAATCACACTGTGTTGAAGCCTCTTCTCTATGCCTCCTGCAGGGAACTGCATGAGTGAGTTCATGGGGCTCATCAAAGGCCACTACGAAGCAAAGGAGGAAGGCTTCCAGCCTGGAGGGGCCAGCTTGCACAGCATGATGACTCCTCATGGGCCGGATGCTGACTGTTTTGAGAAGGCGAGCAAAGCCAAGCTGGAGCCTGAGAGGGTTGCAGAAGGGACTATGGTAAGGAGCCAGGGGATCCAGTAAGATTTCAAATACAGCAGCTGTGTCAACGGTATACTGCAGCTGTGTCAAAGCACAGCCTAGCTTCTTGCTGGCAAGTTGGAAAAGTACTTGGACCAAACTGCTGCAGCCTTCACCTCCCTTACCAATCAGCACCATTCAACTCTCAGGAGCTCCCCTGGAGACATGCAATGCCAGGCAGCTTTGATCATCTGCCCACAATAATTGTTGCCTGAGCAGGAAGCTGGGAATTTTAATGCTGATTAATTTAATTTTTGTCTTAGCCTATGGACAAAGAAACGAAACCCCTGCCATTTCTCCTTTCTCCACCCCCTAAAATCTAATTATGATCATCAACAGACTTTGAACTAGCGCTTTTGGAACAACCTGGCCTTCCTGGGTACACAGGGAATCCAAAGTCACTCCTGAGACCTGGTTAATACCAGCACTGCAATGCCAGCTCTGAAGAGCTTTCTCCCCCTCAGTTGATCGTGCTGGAGGCAGAACTTGGCAGGGCTGGACCATGTATGCAACTCCTGTTTGTGGTAAAGCAAGAGCCACCTTGCCTGGATGCAAACTCTCGCTCTCTTGCCCTAACCTACCTTCCCTCTTCCCAACAGGCCTTCATGTTTGAATCGTCCCTCAGTCTGGCCGTCACCAAATGGGGCCTCCAGACCTCCAACCGCCTAGATAAAAACTACTACAAGTGCTGGGAACCTCTGAAAAGCCATTTCAACCCTAAGTGCAAGTAGAGAAGCGTTTGTTGCTTGCAATACATAAGTGAAGACAGGGAAATCCAGCATACCTACATGTGGTGACACAGTTGACTCGGGCAACGCAGAGTGCTCCAGCACAGAACAACATTTCCAGCTGCTACCAAGCCACGAAAATGATCATCCTTATGTAACTTGGGAAACGCAGTAAAAATCCACCATTATTCTTAACTTTCAAGTATCCAATTAAAGCTTTCCTGGTGACACACTGCAGCTGAAGTACTTGTGTGGCTCTCACTATGTGTAGTTCGTGTGAATCATAGAATCGTTTAGGTTGGAAAAGACCTTTAAGATCATCAAGTCCAACCGCTAACCTAGCACCGCCAAATCCACCACTAAACCACATCCCTAAGCACCACATCTACACGTCTTTTAATTACCTCCAGGGATGGTGACTCAACCACTTCCCTGGGCAGCCTGTTCCAATGCTTGACAACCCTTTTGGTGAAGAAATTTTTCCTAAAATCCAATCGCAACTTGAGGCCATTTCCTCTTGTCCTATGGCTTGTTACTTGGGAGAAGAGACCAACACCCACCTCGCTACAACCTCCTTTCAGGTAGTTGTAGAGAGCGAGAAGGTCTCTACAGGGCTCTGCTTTTCTAACGGAGGCTAAACAAGCCCTGTTCCCTCAGCCGCTACTCATCAGACTTGTGCTCTAGACCCTTCACCAGCTTTGTTACCCTTCTTTGGACATGCTCCAGCACCTCAATGTCTCTCTTGTAGTAAGGGGCCCAAAACTGAACACGGTATTCGAGGTGCGGCCTCACCAGTGCTGAGTACAGGGGGACGATCACTTCCCTAGTCCTGCTGGCCACACTATTTTTAATACAAGCCAGGATGCTGTTGGCCTTCTTGGCCACCTGGGCACACTGCCGGCTCATATTCAGGCGGCTGTCAACCAACACTCCCAGGTCCTTTTCTGCCGGGCAGCTTTCCAGCCACTGTATGCTGTACCTTGTGCGGATACGAGGTAACAGCCAGCCCCTGTTCACAGGGCGTCCTGAAAATACGACCCAGTGTGTCTTTCACAGGGAGAAAATAGGGATCAATAAAGCATTTTCTGCTGTCTGTAGGGGAAGAGCTTTCCAGAGCTGAAGGCTCTAGCAGGCCTAAGCCTCCTATTAGAGCAGGCCATTTCAACCTGCTGCTTTGTGGAGGGTTGCCAAGGAATGACTTGTCAGAAAAGTAGACCGCAAATTAGAAAATGTTGGAGAATCCAAAGCGCTTCACTGCTAAGTGAGGGAAAGTTTCCTTTCCAACCCCACACTCTGGCTATCCTTCAACATCTACTTGTTTGTCAGCACTTGACAAATTCTCTCGCTAGTTAAGTGCTAATTTGCAGCATAGCAAATGCAAAAGGGCTTTTCTGGCCAGTCCCGGCATTTGTTCCTGGGAAGGTACCTGGAAGAAAGCTCAAGTGCAGACAACATTGTGGAGGACCTCAAAATTCATTGGAGTATGCAAGCCTCACCCCAGGTGGGGAGTTCCACAGGCAGAAAGAGGCAGAAAGCGAAGCCCCAGGTAGGCTGTGAAGAAGGAGCACAGCCCAGGCACCCCAAACCTCAGGCCTGAGCTTTAGCACGTACCTATGTGAAACAGTTACTAGGCTCGGTGCCATCAGGATCTATGCTTCTTACTTCCCAAGAGAAGCAATCCTCAATTTTCCAAAAGAGAAGGAAACGTAGAGCTGCAACACCTAACTTCAGTCAGTTACATCCATCATCGGTTTTGGATCTACACCAGATCCTTGGGGAAAAAAAAGCATCAGCTTTGAGCAAAGTATTAAATTATAAAATCTACAGGGAGATGTTTACTCTAAAATAGCCAGCTCAGAAAAGGATGTTCAGAAGAATCAATTTGCCAGAGAAGCTGATTTAATCAGACTGATCCAGGGATAAATGAGGTCTAAATGTTTCACAGGCAGAGGGGAAAAGCTTGTTTTCTGTTTGGGACCTAAATTACCATCCAGTGACCTGCAGGCTTGAGTTTCTCTTGCTGTAGACTCATCACTGAAGCAGACACAGGTGGTAACACATCAGTCAAGGGTAAAATTCCACAAGGCACATTCACTCTCCTGTCTTCACCCTACATTTCTGAAGGGAAACTCCCCTTTCCTTCCTCTACGCACCCAGCACCACTGCCTCAAACCACCAACCCCACCTCCAGTGGCATAGCATGTTCATTCCTTGCAAGAAAACAGCTTGGAGAGTTCTGCAAATAACGAGAGAGAAAAGTAGGGCAGCCTTTCCCCAAGCACCATGCTCAAATCTGCAGGGACATTGCCTCAGACACTCTCATCTGCGAAGGAAAGGGCTGTGGCAGGTGCCGCAAGCGTCAATCTGAGGCTGGCCTAAAAGACTAGAGGCGCTGCGCTCATCCACAACCCATCCCGAACCATTTGCTCAACTGGCCTGAAACAAATACAGCTGCAAGGGAGAATTTACATGTGTGGCAACTCAAGTTCCAATTAGCTGAGGAAATGGGTCCTGGGAGATCAAATTAGTTTGTGGCAGCAAGAAGATAGTTAATTTAGCATGCTCAGACAAGCAATTATTTCTTTCCCTTAATACCACTTTCTCCATGCATTGATGCCTCTCTCTGCACTGACCCACAGTCATATCTTGTAATATCATTTGTGACAGTGTTTCAGAAGCTGTTCTGCAGAGAGAATAATCTGTGTTTGCTTTAGTTAAACTAGCAGAAAAACAAGCTGCAGAGACAGGTGCAAGACGGTTGTTGAGAGCACATATGGGACTGCAAAAGCAGGCCACGGCCTTGCACAGCTGCTGCACAGAGTCCTAGTACCAAGCCCCCACTGCCTGAACATTTCATGACCCATACAGGAAAAGGAAGAGCTACAACAGGAAACACTTTCTTTTTTGTAAAAAAAAAAAAAATAAATTAATTTTTAGAAAAAATAAGTATTTGGGAAACACACTTCATTGTGAAAGCAACTGGGAACTAGCACAGGTTGCCCAGAGAGGTTGTGGAGTCTCCATCCTTGGAGATACTCAAAAGCCCTCTGGAGATACTAAAAAGCCGTCTGGACAGAGTCCTGGGCAGCCTGCTGAAGGTGGCCCTGCTTGAGCACAGGGGGTGGACCAGATGACCTCCAGAGCTCCCTTCCAACCTCAGCCATTCTGTGATTCTGTGAAAAAGCTCATCGACTCACTCTGATAAAGAGGGACTGCAAATGGCCCAAACTTATATCCTAATCATGCAGGAGAGGGACTTAGCAGAGCTGCTCTTCCTGACTTCACTGTCAAGAAGACAGGCTGCTTTCCCAGCAGGCAGAGGGAAGTTTTTAACTTTTGCATCAGATGGAGTTTTTGGCATTGATCTCAACATTTGGAAGGAAACCGCTCCTGTAGAATGTCTGAAGAATGAGGGTTGTTTGGATCATGATGGCACCTACAGGCCATGTGAAAATTCAAGTCTGAATTAAAAAATCTTTTCCTTGCACTCACATTTCAGTACTTTGGCAGTAACAATTCCAGAGCCCCCTATACCAGCTGACCTGGGCAGAAAACACTCAGGTTTTTCGAAGAATAAGCAGAGAAGACATCTTTGCAGGCACAAGGTTCAGTTACTTTTTGTGGGGTTTTTTTTTTTTTTTTTAATCATAACCCATTTGCAGGGGTGAAATGGAGTTCTCCCATACTGTAAAGGAATCTGTGTCAAAATAAAAATTCTTATCTTTTTACTTCTTGTCTCCCACTCACAGGAATCACAGAATTAGTGGAAATGCTAGTCACATATAGCATGACAATGTTCAGCCCACTATTTCTAAGTCTGGTATGGCAACTTTATCCAGAAGTTTATTGCAATAAACAAACGTATGGTTTAGGCTTGTATTTTATTAGGGAAAATAAAAATTAACTCAACTTATTGTGAGCAGTTAGGCAGGCTCCTAAAGTTATTAAAAATGTATTGCAGAACTTGCCTATTATCCAGTAAGGGCAAACTACATAGTCAAACCAACACAAGGAAGAAATACCTAGCAGGCAAGCAGTAGTTCTTCAGGAAACTGCTTCAGGCTCACTTAACATTTTAGCCTGCTACTAATTTTAAACTTCAGCCCGTGCTGCTCTGACAGCAGCAACTTCCACAGTTTAAAAGGAGCCTCTGCATCTAGACCAAAGGCGTACATTGGTTGAGTTCAGGACACCCTCTCCGTTATCTATCTGCGTTAGATATAAAGATCCTGCATTTTCGCACCTTCCATAATTGTTAAAGATGCAAGACAACCAACGAGCAATTAAGATTTATTCTTATGAAGGAGAAACGACAGCACAGAATACATCTTATTTTACTTATATCCCATGAACAGCACTGCAGTTCCAGGAACTTAAAATACACTGAATGGTCGCTTGTATTTACCTTCTTGGATAAGCTTCTCTTTACGATCCTGTAGAAGAAAGAGAAAATTCATCATTATCCTATTAGAGAAAAGTTTTAGTCAGCCTGGAATGAGAGAAAAGCAGTCCTAATATTTCAGCATGGACTACAGGAAGATAGCACCGCATATGATGTTAAGGGTCTTTTCCAACCTAAATGATTCTGTAAGCACAAACTCTGGTAACAGCCGTTGTGGTCAAAAAGTAAAAAAGAACAAGGCATTTAGCTTCACCTACCAGCTACAGAAGAAGTGCTCAGATTGACATCTCTGCACATCTATCCACTCTCACAGGCCAGCAGAGACCAATTCCCGTGATGTATTTTTCACCAAACTAGTTACATTACAGTTAATTTATACATTTAGTTTCTGCCTCCTCCTTGGCTGGATAATCCAGTTTAGAGATCTAGTTATGGAGAAACTTATTAAGAGGTTGCCTAAATGTGCCTGTATTCACTTTCAGCCCATTTGTATCTCACTCTGCAGGCATGTACCTTTCTGACAGGTATTGTTACAGTACACAGACACTGCAGATATTGCCCAGATTCCTTCTGCTGGATAAAACCAGAAGACTTGCTTAAGACTGGGCAATTTACCTATTGCTTTCCCAGACACACAACAAACACTCCTCAGAGAAAAGAGTATAACAGTTATTGTGTTTTATATACTACTAGAAAACAAAGAAAAACCCCCAAACATCAGTAAGGGAACTGGAATAAAGGAAAACAAATTGTCCTGGAGGCTACATTAAAGACTTCAGCTTAAATATTCCCAGGCAAGTATGTCTAGATTTCACTCACATAGGTTTATTTTCAAGCACTCACATGCTAAGCCACACTTGGTGGCTAAGCCCAAGCATGGCTTTATGTCCAAAACAAAACCAGCATGACAAAATACTGCAGAGATGCTGAAGTCTCAAAAATATTTATATCAACATGCTCAGCATGTTTCCTAAAACCTGTATTTTCTATTCATTCCAGTAAACATCATTCCCTACAAATATTCTACTAATTTTAATTGATGTTTGGGCTTCCCTGTTTATGACTTGATCTAAAAATGCTACTTTTGTGCAAAAGAGGGAAATAAGTGTTTTACAATAGCCACAAATTCACTAGTAAGAACAGCCACTGTCTGGCAGTCACCTAGCATTTTCTTATGTATGTATATAGCCAAGTATTTTCAGAACGATCTACCATTGTTCAGATTCTGATGCCCATATTTCAGAGTTAGAACAGAAGCAAGATAAACCTTCCAAAAAATCTCAAAAATCCAGCTGAGATCAGGCACTGTAATCAGCATAAGCACTCCTCCACATTTGCTTCGTGAGATTAGAGAAATGGTTAAGCAATTCACAGAGACCTTGCTAGGTCTGTCATCCATAAGCTCCCTATTTATTTTAGAAAGTGCAGTTACTGCATGTCAACAGCTGAAGGTAATAGTCTCTTATGATTAATTTACACTGTCAGTGCTACAGAGAGCTTTATTATAGCAAAATATTCTGATCAGGGAAACTGTGACTGGCCATACCCAAGGGTACAATACAGGGCTCTTAGCACAGCAGGACTTTGCAACCAGTTATGAGGCTTTGAGATAGTAGGCTCATTATCAGCCTTCCTTCCCTCATTACTTTAATGGTAATTAATCACTCTTAGGTGCAACAGGATCCCACCAATTAAGTCTCCAGGCAGATCTACATTTTACAATTTCACGTTGACTGTCGTTCAGTGTTGTCAACTGACTTACCCTGTCAGCTTTGAAGACAGCAATCCAGAAGACGATAGGACCTATCGCAAAAAGAGCTCCTAGAAAGGACGTCTTAGGTGTCGGGCGGAAAGTAGGGTAGACGTTCTGCGTCCTAGCATAGGCCCAGCGGACCAAGGCAGGATCTTCCTGGGTTGGAAAGAAAACCACACTGAGGCCCCAGAGGCACTGCAACGCCCACCCGACTCGGCGCGGCCCCCTTTGCCCCCTGCCGCGGGGCTGCGGCCTAAAAAGCCCGCGGCTGCCTCCCAGCCCACGCCGGAAAGGGCGCCAAGGTCACGGGGAGCGCAGCGCCCCGCCCGCACGGACCCAGGCCCGGGCCCCGCTCCGGGACGCCGGGCGAGGCGGGCAGGCCCCGCGGCCCGCCCCCCCGCCCGCCCGCGCCCCCCTCCCCACTCACGATGATGGCCGGTGGGTTGGGGTTGTTGAGCTGCAGCTGGTACTGCCGCTTGAGCCGGGCGCGGATGGCCAAGCGCTCGGCTTCGGCACGACGCTTCTCCGGCGACACATCGTAGGTATCGGGGTCGAGCTCGGCCGGCAGCGAGACGAAGCGGTTAGGACGGTACGCCTCGGCGGCGGTGGGAGGCGGCCCCGCCGCCATCTTGGAGACCCGGCGCTGCGGAGCCCTGCCGACGCGCAGGCGCGAGAGGCGGTGCCGGCCTGGCGCCGCCGGAGGAGCCCCGCCCCCGCCGTGCGCGCGCCGTCGCCGCGCCCCCTGCCGGTTCGTGCCGGCACCGGCGGGAGCAGCGTCCTTCCCCCCCCAACCCCCGCGATGGCTCGGAGGGGCTCAGGCTTAGCAGAGGGGTGGTCACGTCAGGAGAAGGTGGGTCCCTTCTTGACAACCGTCCCAGCAGGTTAAATGGCCTGGCCCCTTGCCCCGGAACAGAAAGGACCTCCGGGGCAGAGCTGAGGTGTAAGGAATTTTGTGCTGTTGTGTGCCCAGGGGATAACGGGGCGGCCATCGCTGCGCCTTCTTTCGCAGCCCTAGGCTACGCACGTTTAAACAAAATATTCAATATTACATGAGTGATGTATCGCGGGCGGGCTGGAAGTTGCAAAATCGCGCTGTCATTGATTTTCAGCTTCAAATCGTCTCTTTTGATTCTGTAACCGAGGCCGGGCTGGTTGGATAAGCCGCCAGATAACCTTCAGGATTACCCTGTGGTGACTCACCGCCCTGATAAACTTTATTCAGGTTCGCGAATCACCCTCTGCTGATTAACACAAGGCGAAGAAAGCAAGCTCTGGCCTGAAGGTTTTGACTTCAGGAAGTTTCTGTCTGGTCGGTATTAAGAGCTTTGTTCTCCAGAGATGTAAAAAATATATGCAAATTGTCTTTTCTGGAAACAAACTTGCCAGTAAACAAGTTTTCTGCTGGTTTTTCTTCTTTTGGTATACAAAGCAATGATAGCAGTTATGCTGCTTGGAACCAAGTAAGGTAATGGCTGTGTATGTATAGTTATGGCCTCATTTACACAGGGGTAACTATAGACTCGGATAATGTTGGATGAGGGATTACAGTTTGCTCCTAAGCACATACAAAATAATATTGCTGACTTTATTTAAGATGCTGTGCTTTGGCACCACAATACTAGAGCAGAAGCACTGCCTCACATCTTACGATTTCACTCTTCTTTTACCTAAGCACTTGGAAAATAGATGATCTCCTCTTGGTCTGAGCAGCTAATTAGGAGTTGGGGGTTTGCGACTTGCTTCCAGCAGGATGAAATACGAGTTGGATATTCCTGCTGTTTTCGTACCTTCAGCAAACCAGCACAGCAGGAGGTACTTTTCCCTCTCTCAAGTACAAGCCTGCAGTCCTCTCAGAAACTCTCTCGGTGTTTCTCCAGCTTTTCCACCCTTATTTTCTTCACAAACACACAGCTGCAAATCCAAGTGAAAACTTCAGCTGCTTCATTCGCAGTCAGCTCCCAAGGAAGTCCTTCTCACATCCCCTGCTGCTTTGTTTCTCAGGGCTTTCAGCTTGGGACAGTGGCTCCTGTTGCATGGAACAATCTACTCCCTCTATTTCCCATTTCGTGACCATGGGACTTAGTGAGCTCTGTGTCTCCAGCTCCACGATTGTCTCTCCATAACCGGTGTGTGGAGAGCTACGTTAGCAGCACAGTACGTATACCAGCAGCACTGCCATGTGGCACTGCTGTGGTACTTTCGTCTTTGAGGGTTCCCAAACACTTAGGCTGTGTTTCCCTGCCTATGCACAGCCTGCTTCTTTAAAAGCTGTTCCTCCCTGCTCTCTCTTATTTCTTAATAAATGACACATGCAGCCTTGAAAAGGAGAGATTCCTGGCAAGAATGGGGGTGCAGGTTGGATTAGCGTACTGGGAAGGGATAGCTGGTCTGTGGGAAATGGTGGGTGTTTTTCCCCTCTTTGCTGCATCATGGAGTGGAACAGAAAATTCCTATCCCTGCGGATCTCCCAAAGGACTTTGAAACAGCCAGATGCTTTTCCCCCAGTCTGCTGGCTTCTGAGGTCTGTCTGTAATGTTGTGGGACAGTTCCTGTGGGCAGGAGCAAAGATGGTCTTGTGGTGAAGTCACTTGGCAAAGGCAGCGGGTTCAGCTCCCAGCCCTGTTGCAGACTCTTTGCGATCTTATCTGTGCAGGTCCAAGCTGTGCCTTCTCCCACTCCCCAGAGCTCACAGCTGTGAGTGTGCATGCTTGGCATGTAAACAGTGCTGAAATTAATTCTATTGGGAGAAAAACAGAAGGTGCAAAGCTACATTTCTGTTAACAATGTAATGTACTGTATTAGAAAATCGAGCAAGCAGCTGCTATGCTGAAAACACCTTTGCATTTCATCTCTAATCACTAACTCATCCGCCCTCCCAAAGGATCAGGTTCCCCACAGGGAGTCTTTTCTGAGAGATGTCACTTGTTTCATGGGGTAAGAAAATAACTAAATCCCTTCCAGAGAAGCGTATTCTCTGACACTCAAGCCTGCGCATTGCAATTTGTTGTTTTCACTCCTCCAGAGGTGATTTTGTGCATTTTCTTCATTTCATAACAGCCATCTCTCTAACTTTAAAATGCTATCCTTCAGCAAAAGCCCGAGACACCGATAGTAAGTGTCTAAACTTTGCATAAAACAAAGCAGGACAAAGACAGAAATACTGCAATCAAAGCACTTGACTGAAATCAGTGATTGTTTTTTTTCCTGCTGACAGGAACTGCTGTGCACAGTGAGAAATCCTGCGGTGACGAACTGGACTCCTGTGCAGACCTCCTGCATCATCTGCTTCTTCTGGGCCACCTTATGGCAGACTCTGAACACAGCCTGGCTGCTGTTGCAAACCACCTTTGAAACAAAAGATTCTGCAAGAATGAATGAGAGCTTTCTTGTCCCTGTTTTTGCCAGCCAGGTCATAAAGCTCGTTTGACTCTCCTCCTGACTGCTAGTGTTGACCCAAGACAAGCAGCAGGAATATAAAACAGGCACTAGTGAGAGTGGGGCCACTCTCAATAAGGCAACACAGGCTTGAACTAGAATATGCTGGTCATAATACCACATCCTGTGGGCTCAAACACCAAGACTTCAAAGGTAAGACCCCAAGTGTTTTTTTCCTTTTTAATCAGAACTGTTGACTATTGAATGTTTGAGGTTGGCAGTATTGAATCAAATTGACAATTGTCATATGGAAATGCCCTTGAAGTTTATGTCATCTGTTTTCTTTGTGATCAGAAGTAAACAAAATGGAGAGAACCAGTCAAGAAAATTAATCTTTGTCCAGAACCTTGACTGGTTGACCTTGACTGGCTGCCAGACACCCACCCAGACACTCTCTCCCTCTCTCTTTTCAACAGGACTGGGGGAAAAAATGAGATGGAAAAGCTCATGGGCTGAGATAAATACAGTTATTAAGAAAAGCAAAAGCTGCGCACAGAAGCAAAGCAAAAAGAGGAATTCATTCACTACTTCCCATTGGCAGGCAGATGTCCAGCCATGTCCTGGGAAGCAGGACCTCAGTACATGTAGCGGTTTCTTGGGAAGACAAATGACATAACCACGAATGTCCCTCCATCATCCTCCCTTTCCTCAGCTTTTATTGATGAGCATGACGTCACATGGTATGGAATATGCCTTTGGTTGTTTGGGTCAGCTGTCCCAGCTATGTTCCCTCCCAACCTCTTGCCCACCTCCAGCCCACTGACCTTTGAGGTTGTTGTTGGTGGTGGGGTGTTGCAGAGAAAGCCTTGATGCTGTGCAAGCACTGCTCAGCAATAGCCAAAATACTGGTGTGTTACCAACACTATTTTAGCCACAGATGCAAGGCGCAGCACCATACAGGCTGCTGTGAAGAAAGTTAACTCCATCCCAGCCAGACCCAGTACAAGGCCATCTTGAATACTGTCCTACACGCAGCTTAATTTCTGAGGGCGTTCTCCTCCAAATCAGAAGTCTGAAATGAGGCACACTTCTATGTCAGACTCTTTGGTTGAAGCTGCAGATAACTTCCAGCTTGAGTTTAAAGTAACCTAAGATACTGACCTTCCTTTTGGACCTGTGTGATTTTGTTGGTGACTTTTCAGTCATGCTCCAAAATATACACAAACTGAATTTGTTTGACTGTAGACACAAAGTCACATCTTTTCAGAGTGGCCAGGCTAAGTGACTCTGCTTCAAGTGAATGAAAGGAAAATTAACCTAAATCACAGACCTGTCTACCTGTCTCTGAGGTGATCGTGCACGATGCTTTCAGAAGAGACAGGTTAAATGTGCTGTCATCTCGAAAAATACTTGTGCCTGTCAAACTTGTGCTGAGTGCTTGCAGTTGCCCTGTTTGCATCAGTTGTCAGGTTGGGTCAACATGTTGCTGGGCTCTGTTTTGAATTCTTGCTGACCTTTTGCAAAGAAAGCAAGCTGCAAAACAGGGCAGAAGCTGACAAGATCACTCATAGCACAAGAAGGTTCTCGAACAGAGGTCCTTTGCTTCTAATTCCTACCTGTAATGGGCAAGAAGGGTCTTTTGGTTCCTGTTCCCATTCCATACAAGTGAATGAATGCTGATGTGTGCACTTCCAACCTTCTTCTGAGGGGAATCGGTATCAGGCATGCATCTGCATGGATACATCCATGGTAAAAAGCATGGTAGATATAGAAGGGGAGCAGTGTAAAGGGTATTAGGACATAGCATAGTTTATCTAGGCTCAGGACAAGTGTGTCTAATTGCAGCATATAGCTATGCTAATAAATTGTCCAGATAAATGTAATTCATTCTGCGTTAAGAACTGAAGTCCCCAGTATCTTTATCTTAAAGTTGTTTAAAGGAAACCCAGCACGCAAAGGAAGGAGTTAACATGGTTAGGGGAATTATGAATAGTTCAATCGTTATTACAGCCAACAGGCCACCCATAAATGTGTATCAAATGTTGAGTTCAGCAGGAGTAGTTACAAAACTAGGACATTTAATGAGTCATAAAGTGCCAGGAATAATGAGAGACAGCATTAAACAAACCATTTCTGCCTCTCCTGGGCTTGTCCAGAGTCGGTGACAAGAAGCCCTCTGCTGTTTCAGCTTTTCCTGCTGAAATAAAATTTTTTACTCATGCTGAATTATAGCTGTGGCCAAGCTGCCTGAGCTGCGAAGCTGGTGCCACCTGGGAAGCTCTGGTGGGAGAAGGAGAATCTGGCAGTAAGCATCTCTTCTCCTTTGCAGGGCATCGATTGTAGCATTTCATAATACAATTAATTTTCTTAGCTCTCCCTCTGCTTCCAGCTCCTTGCGGGAGAGGCTATTAATAGTCATGTAACGTTGAAGAGTGGGAGAGGAAGAGGTCTTAGAATAAAGCATGGTGGCAATTAAAAAGCTGGATGTCTGAGGATAAGTCCTGTTATTGACTAAGTGTTACAAGTGCTTAACCAGCCAAGGGGTAATGTTATTCCTAGGCTTCCCCCCGTGATGGCTGTCACCAGCAAGCTGTCATTGCCCCAACCAGCCTCCATCACCCGCTGGCCCAGAGGTGGCATTGAAGCTCGGTCCCTTGGCCTTAGCTCTTGCCTGAGCTGTCTCAAGCGTGTGTTGCTTCTAGCCTTGGACCACGGTGACTTGAGTTCCCAGCCTGACCTCAGACCTTCCTTGTCACTTTGGCCTTGCCTGGACATTTACTGGACTGTGGCTGATCATGGTAATTGCCACTGGACCTGCCCTGATCACCTTGTTTGGCTGTCAGCTCGCCTTCCCACATGGAGCAGCCCAGCCTTTCCATCCCTGGACTGCACTGTCACTCATGGAGCAGTGCCCAACCTCATGACCATAGGGAGTGTAGCACCAAGGGTGGTCTCATATTGACGCCAGTAAAAATTCAAAAAGTGGTTGCAGTAAGAGTCAGTGAGAGGAAACTCAAGTGTTGTGGGAAATGTCTCACACAGGGTAAGGGGAGGCATCTTTTCTGGCCTGTTGCTCCTGACACAGATCACCGCCAACAGCTGACGTTTCTTTTTTCCCCATTCCTTCCCAGGTGTTTTGCTCTGTCCACAAAACAAAGGATAGATCTGCCTTGTTCACTCTATCGGAAAAGTAGTGATGCCTGTTGTGAACCTGCCTGCATCTCTCTGACACGATGGAGGAAGCTCCAGATGGTGAGTCCTCCTACCCTAAGACATGTGTGAGAGGCTGTGAGCCATCCCCTGGAGATCCTGTCTTTCCCCGTGGGCTGTGGAAAGAGTCTAGTTTAGCCCAGATACTTCCCGGGTCCAGGAGTATCCAATGTGTGTCAGAGTGCCAAATGTTACACAGCCTTTATTGTACCTGGAGGATGCTCCTGTAAGTTCTGGCCAGACCCATGGGTGAAACCCTGGACTTGCTGACAGCAAAGGAGAGTCCTACAAAAAATGGCTCTGGCCCACAAAGCTGTCAGATTCCCTGTGACATCTTACTTGAAGTTACTTCATGGGTTTAGCTGGATTTCCTTTCACAGACAAAATCAGAATGTGAGGAAAAGGCTGCTGTGCAAAGATCCAACCAATAGGGGCCAGTGAGACTTTACTCCCCAACACATATGGCCACTCCTGCTCCTCAAGACAGAAATACAGTGCCCCAAGGGTTGGTTCAGTGTCAGGGACTTTGCGTGTCCTGGTGGGATCCACTCATGAACATGATCTTGGAGGAAGCCTCACTTTGTGGGATCATCCAGTCCAAAACTTCTCCACAGCCTGGATTTCATTTTTAACTGGAAAAGGAGCAGGACTTTATAGACAATAATTCTTTAAGAAGTCACAAATTTCTCCTTTGTACAGGAAGACACTGTGTCTTTCCCCTGTGTGGGGAAAAAAAACACCAGCCTGAAATCTGTGATAGGTCAGCCTTGAAGGAGAGGCAACTCCATTGTACAGCTACGTAGAAAAAGATACTCACTTTATTTTGCTTTATATATTTTGTTGGACGTCTGGAGCTTAAATTTTAAAGCAACTCTTTGGGAATGCACTGTGAAGCAGACCATCAGTATGAATAAAATATGTTCGCAGGGACATGTTGAATTTAGTGTGACTGTTTGGCAATCTGCATCGCAGTGGGGAAGTACTTAGTTGTGGCAATGCAGAGTGGTTTTTTTTTTTGCTCAAGTAAAAGACAGAATACAAATGAGGCTGTTGCTGCAGAATGCCAGCTAGTGGGAAAGATATACGGTGTCCAGCCTGTGTATTTCAATGTTAAAAAAAAAATTATGGCAATACTAAAACCTTAAACTTCTGACCTATAGAGACAGAATGGCAGAGCAGTGCTTTCCTTGGGCTCTTGTTATCATTGTATAAATCAGGAACATTAACTAAACAAGAAATATCCCTTAGCATTGCAGAACCCTGTATCCATCAGGTTTCATCTGCCTTGTTGGGGAGACTGGGTAAGGCAGCTGCCAAGGTTAAAAATTGCCTCCTAAATTAATGTCTCCATACTTCTAAAGATAATCTCTTAGCAGAGAGGTTTGCTCTTTGGATAAACCACTTCTGTTTACAGTGGCATGCCCCCCTAATACAGCCAATGTAATTGTGATTTGCAACCCCTAGAGGAAAGATTTCTTCCTCTGGTGTGACCCTTGCAGGGCCCTTTAGACACAGTCCTTTCCCCGCTCTCCTACTGCCCCTCACTCCATCCCCTTACGTGCATCTGCTTCCCCCCTACTCACCAGCAGATGTTTTTTCTCTACCCAACCCTCTCCTCCCACACTCCCACCACTGCTGAGGAACTCTTTACTCTTTGAACATACTCTGACTTCCTCTGCCTCCTTCACTTACTGCTCAGTCTTCTCCCTGATCTCCCCTGGCCGTATCTCACTCACTTTTCTTCACAAGAAGCTCCAGTCGTGGTGGCAACCACTTGCAAAATGCTTAGCAGACAGCAATTGCCAACCTTGTGGCACTCTGCTCTCTGTTTCCTCTTGTCGTCTCTGTGTCAAGCAACCTGTACATGACACATTTGGAGCAGGGGCATTCATGTTCTTCCTACTTTGCTTTCATTTACTTTAGAGTCTTCCTGTGGCCTGAAGCCAAGGGAAGTGCAAGCAGCCATCATACTGCTTGCTGGTTCTCCTCAGCACGAGGGCTGATCAAACTCAGTTTCTGCAACTAGCCTTTTAGTTTTACAGACCAGTGACAGGTGAAGGCTATGGAGAAGGAACCATCCATCTGTGTACAAATGCCTTGCATGGTTAATTCTTCCTTTCTTCGTGTGTTGTTGTACTGTCAGGAGTGAGTTTGTCTTTGCTCAGGCACAGGCATCGTATCCCCACCTTCTGTTGCTGTGTTGGTCTTGCTGCAAGCTGCTCAAGGGAGGCAGCTCCCTCTTGCTCATGACTTGGTCCACCAGTCACTGCAGTGACTGGAGCTGCCCACAGCACATGGTCACAAACTGAATGAGTCCAAGGGAAATGGCAAAGCCTAATGCTGTTATGTCTGTATCAGTCTTTCACAGCTGGCTGGGATGCCTCAGCCGTTGGACCCATTAATAGGGAGGCTGCATTTCTCCATAATTTCCCTGGGGTCTGAACACATCCCATCAGCTGAAGGAACAAGGACAGTGACTCCCCCCTCAACCTGCCTAATTCTTTCCAGCATAGTCCTTCCCGCCAAGGATTGAGAATGTCTGGGATATACCCACAGGAGAAGCTAATATTCCAAAATCTGTTTGTCTCAAATCCAAATGAAAATTTGAAATATGATAAATCACTCACTCTGCACAACAGTCACCAGAGTCAAAGTGCTTTTTCTGTACAGTGGTGCTTTTCTTTACAGTTTCTTACAGTTTCTTACAGTTTCTTTACAGTCTTTACAACTCCTCCCCAACACAGAGCAAGACCCCATGTCCCATGCCTTTGCTTTGCCCTGTGGGACTACATCAACTTGACTATTCCTTGTTTTACTTCACTGTAGAAAGAGCTTGGACAAAGCAAGAAAACTGATCCCCTAATCTTAAAAATCTCCTGCATATTTTTTAAGACCAGGGAAATTATGAAGCCAAAACCTTTGGTTTCCTTGTTCTTAGACAGTTTTTGCAGGTGGGTCACAGGGGTGAGACCTGCTCCTGACAGCAATGCTGCCTTTTTGTCAGGCAATGATGGAAAAGGTCTTTCTGGCCTGCAGAGCAGTCCCAGAGCAGAGTTACCCCTATCTGTACCCTCCCACCTCTGACAGTAGTCAAGCAAATCACTTCAGTTGACAGCTTATGGATTTTTATCATATTTTCTCACAGCACAACCTCTTCCAAATACCAGCATCTCTGTCTTGTCTGAGTGGACCTATGTTGCATCTGGCAGCAGCTTTATCAAACATTGGGTAAACCTGTCCAGTGGCTACATCTAGATTTGTGAAAAGATTTGGGACAAATTCTTCTGACTTGCTGATCATGTAGCATACTGCTCATACAAACTTCTTAGATGCCTTGTGCATGATGAACAGGTACGCAACTGCAAGATGTGATACTGTGGTGAGAGGTCTCTTCCCTGGAATCTCTTGGAAGGAGAAGCTGTCACAGCTTGATCTTGTTCAGAAGCAAAGGTGCAAAAGTATTTCTTGGTCCTAGAGTCTAGACAGCCACGGCTTTGATCAGTACTGAGTTTGAGCAGTTTCCTGCAGAGGATACTGGCCTTTATCCATTGACCTAAGGAGACCTTGGGGCACTGCATGCAGCCCAGCTTCCTACAGAGGGATGTTCCTAGCAGTTTAGGGCTGATGACATTGTTAGTATTGGCTTGTCCTTGCCTGATAACTTGTTCCTAGAGGAAAGGAAAGGTCAGGGACTGGGTGAGATCTCCCTTGGTCAGAACATTAGTTGATCAGAGCATAGATATTTTGAGGTGACTTCTTCTGGCAAAGAATTACTTTCTTGCTTGAGAGTTGCTTGTCGTTTGTGCTCTGTGGCAGTGAAAGATCAAGATGTGACAAGGCAAAGGTGGTCATTAGTCCAGGGATGGGAGCAGTGAATCACCAGTTCTACAGCTGGAATTGCCCTTGCAACGCTGCTTGACACTTGCCTGCTTTTATGGTCTGACCATGTCTCAGGAATTGAGGTCTTTGCATCCAGTCCAGGACTTCTGAAGAAATCATCAGTCTTTCCTAGCAATGAGAGGTAGTGCTGAAAGCATAGTGGGTTAATGATGATGGTGATAAAAATACCAATAAAAATAGTCTGACAAAATTTCCCCCACCAACCACTTTCACAGATTTTCTGTTTTGATGCAACATTTCTGTTTTGTTTGGCAGAAACAGAAGCACCCTCTCTCCCTTCTATTAAAAAAAAATTTCATTTGTTTATTTTTTACCTCCTTTTCTCCTCCTTATACCAGTTGCTAAGGAAAACAGAGGAGTAAACAAGAGGGAAAAGTGAGAGAGATAAAGGAGAAGAAACCAATTCAGGTTTTGTTATTTTGAATACACTTTTTCAACCAAACCCAGAAATATCATCATGATAAAAATATGAGAAACCTCCTTTCAGCAAAAGCTGTCAGTTCTCCATGCTTCCTCAAATCAATTCCTGCTGCATTGTGCGTCCCTGAGTGTAGCAGAGGCAGACTAGGATGAGGCATCCAGAAAATGTTGGCTGCTGACAACATCCCAGGTTCAGTTTCAGAACTGCAGAAAAGCAATGGTAAACAGCAAATCCTATTTATTTTCTTAACAATTATCCATAACTGGTGCTTCACTTTACAAAGTAACTTTAGGTTGCTCCTTTCTTGCACTAGTGATCAAGGCCTCCTGAGACTCTACATATGCTGGTCTGGTAGGTGTGCTGCAGTCTGGCCAGGTTTGCTGGAGCGTGCTTCAGTCCTGCTCCAAGAGGATTATTATTGATGTGAAACTTCAGCTGCCTTTCCTGAGTTGAAATGAGTGAAGCTCTGCAGAAAGCAAGAGATGAATAGCAGTGATGCAGCAAAACTGTTTCCTGGAAAAGGAGATCTTTTCTACAAGGGTTCACAATGCCCTGCAGAGACCAAAAGAGAGTCAAAACAAGCTCTGTACTCATATAGGTGGTATCAAACATCTTGTAGCAAAACTATTGTTCTTTATTAAGCTCTAGAATACTTTTCCATTAGGTAGTCAACAGCTGAATGGAGAAGGGGGTTTGAGCAATGCAGTCCCAAACTAGTAAAATAGTGGAAGGGTTCAAAAAGGAAGGGATCTCTGATCTAATTCAAAACTTAATGTATGTTTTCAAGATGTGTCTTGGCTGCAGCAGTAAAAGCAATAAGGATCAATAGTAATTCTGCCCAGTATGCTGGGTTTCAGCCCAAAGAAAAATTCCTAGAGGGAAAAAATAAAGGTTTATAATAGAAACACTGACCAGACTGGAGCTGTGATCAGTAATGCTTCTTCTACACCTTCATTCTTAACGCTGAACTGCTTTCTGTGGGCGAAAATAGCTGCTGTCAAAATACTAATTACTTTAAAGACACTGCAGTGCCATCGCTTCCAGAGGAACTTCCTATTGTTTCTGTGTACAGCATTAAAATAAGCATCTGGTTCAGAAAATAATATTGGGCTTGCAATAGAGCTCTTCCAGCTGCTGCTTAACTTTCCCAAAGAAAACAACATAGGGGAAAAATACAAGAGCCTTACTTACACAGAGCCCTCTCTTCACTGTAGGCAACACTGAATACGTAAGATCTTGAGCTGAGCTGAGACAGAGCTCCAGGAATCTGTCCAGAGGGGTCCCTGGCAGAGGGCTTTAGGGAGTGTCAGTGACAAAGGGAGGCTGGCATCTCATCGGGAGTGCAGTGACGCTGAGGACTCTTCTCCAGAAAGGACAAGCTGGTGTGTTGGGCCTGCAAAAAGGCACAAAGGAAGAAGGACAAAAGCAATCTCCCTCTGCTTGGTCCGGTAGCCAACGCCTGTCATAAAGATGCAACGTGTGGGAGGGCTGGAAAGAGAAGAAAATACACTGCCAGGCCCCAATCTTGGTGGATTATTAAATGTCGAAACACCTTGCCATCTGATGATGGGGTCAAAACTCATTCTTATGGCTGCTTTGAGAGGCCCATGCACAACACGCCATGCTACAAAAGGGTGAGTAGGAGCTCTGTACCATTTCTTTGAAGCAGAAGAGCTCTCAACAGGGTAGGGCTCTGCAGCCCTGCTGCCTGCTGAGGAATGCCAAGAGGCTTTGTACTTGATGAGGGATTTACCATCAACCTGCACGATGGGCTTTGCCCGTGATGTGCAGTCCAGCCCATGGCTCCCATCACCATTATCAGTGGGACAGGTTCGGAGATGTCTGTCGTTCTTACCCATTAAACCAATGTGACTGATGAGCATTTACAGTAATGGCTGTCCATCTCCTTTGTGGGAAGTGCTCATTTATCCCTTACCACTACCAGCTGCAGCCTAGTGGGTTGTGTCTAACAGCAAGCAGTGGGAGGCCTGATTTTGCTCTTGGCTTTCTTGTTGACCTTGGGAAATCTCTCCCCCTGCCTGCTTCAGTTTCCCTGCCTGTACAGTGGTAATAATATTTTTTATCCATTTTTGTTGACAGTTTTGGGAATTACAAGCAGATCACATCCCATATGCTGGAACTTCTTAATGGAGATTGCGTGTCTGGTTTTCTAAGGAACCCAGGAATACATCTGGAGTGTCGTGGTTGCTACATAATCATCTTGAGGCTTGACCCTACTGTCACAAGGGAGGCATAGCCCCATGTCTAAAAGCTGAAGCAAAAATTTATCCATGGGAAGCTTAATAAAGAATCCCCTCTGGTCACTGCAAAAGGACCATTAGAGCAGATCCTCCCAGGCTGAAAGGCTGGGTAGAAAGAGAATGCAACATCTGAGTAATCTAGGTCCTTAGTGCATGAGGTCAGGAGACAGTCCAGCTTTTTCTGAGTTCCTAATTCAGAAGTTTTGCCCAGGGATATTTCAGATTACTCACATCATCTAATATTTGGAAATACATATAGAGCCATTTATAGCACCAGATATTTTCATCCAAGATTAATGCAGTGGGACCGCAGTGCTGCCAGAACAAAGTCCCTCAGTACCATCTATATTGTGCCTTTGGCAGAGAAGAGTAAGAGCCATTTGGCAACTGGAGGATATAGGTTTAAAAGGGGACAGAGCGAATGGTTTTAGTTGCCTCATGTTGGGTAGGAGATACCAAAAGAAATCAAGGGTCACATCACAGGGGTTTTTACCATGATGATGATGGGTTCTCATTGCTACTGCTTCTGGTGGTGGGACTACAGCTCCCAGGCTGAAGATCAAACATGGAGTAGTAGTAGCAGCTGTATCGCGTTGTGGACATCTGCCCACCATGTCCTTGGGGCCCTGCCTTGGGCTTTTGCAGTGCTTCTGCAGCCCACAGTTTTAGTGCCCAAATTTCATGCGTCCTTTGGGATGAACTCCACCAATCTCCTGGGAAGGCACCCCTCAGTCACATTGTGCTCCTCTTCACTGGTGATAATTGCCTTTTCCTTGCTGAGTCTCCAGGGCCGGCTGCCTGGCCGCACCGCAGCCTCGGAGGCATCTGGTACATGTAGAGAGACAACTTGTCAGGGAGAGGGGATGAAAACAGATGTTTAAGACACCCATTAAAGATCCGATGATGCCTGATGGTGAGCCTTCATGAAATGCTGATTTGTATACGTTTCTGCTTATATAAAGTGGATCCTTTCAATCTCCTGGTATTTTTAGTAGCTTGATCATTTGCATGGGAATACAGTCTTGGTTGCTTGGGAAATCTGTATGTCCTAAGTCACTGCTTGCAGACTCCTAATCTTTTCCAGCACAACAGGCTCTGATACCTGGCACTTGGACATAGCAGTATCTTAGGGTGTCTTTTATTTTTGCTTTTACTACTGAACTGCTAAATTCCAATTCATATTCATTGTATCTGCTATCTACAAAAAATGAAAATAATGTTTATTATTGTTATTCCTTATTATTAAATTACTGCTTTGGTAAGATCATGTTTGCCTATTTTGCATGGACTTTTGTTCATATGGATGGAAAATTACAGTTATTTGTAACTCCATACATATTTGTAGCTGAATAATTGTGTTCATCGTGATCAAAATTAGTAGTAATTGAGGATAAATGAAATCTTAGTTCAGCAAACTAAAACAAAAAGTTTCACTAATTCAGGTTTTTTTTCTTCTGACTTCTAATGTTTAAAAACAAAGTTTCATTATTCTAATCAGCAAGCCAAAAAACTGACAATGCCACTGTTGGAGACCAGTCATATGTGTCTTATCAGGAGCAGCGAACAATTTGCCAGCACCTCACAACCTGAAATGCATTTGCATAAATTATTGGATGAACACTCATCAGTGAGAAATACGTCTGGGAAATCAGTCCTGGGTCCTCATACAGCATCAAAAAGCCCATGCTGTTTGGAAATCCATTTGTTAGAGAAAAGGTGGCCAGCTTTGCTGCAAGCTAAAATTTTTTGCTTCCCAATGGCTGTTGGAAAGCCTCGCTGTAACCTGAGTAGGACTGAGCCTCAGGCTAGCACAAATTACCACGTAGACAGCATTTCTTCTTTGTTTTACTGTCAGTGTTCCTGAACTCACCTTATTCTGACTTCCAAAGGCATCGCTAGCATCCTGTATTTTAGCCTATATTTTATTTATGGTAAAAAAAAGGAATAAAACAAAAATGTTTCAAATCTGTGATTGCTCTGGTTGGATTTCTGTTGTCACCTCAAAGCAGAGGGTATGCTGGTTGTCACACTGTGCTGGCAGTGGCTGCTGAAGAAGAAATAAAATAAAATGTGCTGTTTACCAAATGGTCTTTGCAGAAGAAAGTCACTGTCCTATTACTCTCTGCCCTGCACGCCACAGTTCTGAAATGGCCGTGAAGGAGGAGTCAGCATTTGGTTCAGTACCCAGCTCGCTTCCCACAAGGTCAAGAGCTGCAGCAAGCCTCACCTACCCGTGCCCCGCTCTTTGCCTGACAGCCGGGTGTTCGTCCTGGGGGATGAGGCAGAGGGTTACGACTTCAAGCAGAAAATAAGCTGCAAAGTGCCCGGTGCTGTCTTCTAAGTACAAGCCCATTCCCAAGAGCTCTGGGGGACATAGAGGGAGATGCGCTGCCTGGGAGTCTATTCTTCATCCTGCTATAATAAGGCTTTTCAGACATAGAGTGGCATCTCTCCTTTGCCTCAGAAAGGGGCAGTCCCTGACATTGAAAACAGGGCAGTACAGGCTTGCAGAGCTTGTCCTCCGGTGCCAGGAAACATCACTGACACTGAGGCAGGGCTCTGATTACTGCACAAACCATGGGGTCCACGTAGGATCGAGCCGTATCGGATGCTCTCCCAAGCCATGCGAAGTGACAGCCGGCTGCCTTCCCTTTCGCCTCGGCAAAAGTTCTCGGGTACTTTCTTCTTCTCACACAGGGCTTTAGGTCCAGCCAAGAGGCTGAAAAGCAGGTATAGGGGGAGGTGGGAGAAAAAGGACATCAAACTTCTCCAGCAGGCAACCCCCCTGCCCTTGCTGGCTGGTGCTTCCCCTGGCAGGGAAGGGAGCCATGCCCTCTGGTGGCAGAACAGGGGAGAAATAAATTTAAAACCTTTCCAAATCTCCAGTCTAAGGGCGCCGAGGCAGGATCCGTACACTCTGATCCCGGCCAAAATATTTGGCCTCTGATTAGGTTCATACTGCCCTTGAAATTCAAGCGGCTCCCGCATGTGGTGGACCCCCCAGCTGCAGTCAGGGTTTCCTTGGTGCAGCCAGAGGCTCGCCTGTGCTGGGCATGCCATCGTCCAGCCAGGATGGCAGATTTTGGAGAAGTCCTCCAGTGGACTCATTGAGAACATATCCCGCTGCCCAGCTCAGCTATTGCAGCTCCCAAGTACGGAGCCAGGGTTATCAGCATTTGAGTGCTTCAATACCAGCTCTGTCTCTCAGAGCTTTGTAACAAGCCCATTGCACAGCATGGTTAGGAAGCTTTTAACAGTTCATGCTGAAAGATTAATTTTACTCAGATGCAGATACGTGTGGAAAGCAAGCAGAAGAGTTTTGCTGCTTGCAGGGAGAGCCCAGACCAAATGGATTTTAATAACAACACCCTTATTAGGGTGAGCAAGCTGTTTATCAAACTGTGAAGCTTTTGTTTCCTATGCATGATGTCTTTATGCTTCCAGGGCAATCTTCTGCACGGTGGCCACATTGTTCTTGGCATCTGTGGTACCCATCCCGCATGGGACCACGGCTTCACACCTTTGTGGGTGCTTTCCTTTCATCCTCACTTCCTTCTTTGGGTGTAAACTGCAAGTCACTGAAGAATGAGTTTCTTATGGTTGTTTTTCACCTAAAAGAACATGGCAAAAACATCATATGTGAGCTACCTCAGCGCAGCATCTGAATGTTGCTCGAGCAACTGACCATCCCCTTCCGTCACGCTTGTGGTGCAGCACGGGACAGCACAGGCAGGAGCCACCACTGTTGCATCCGCTCCTGCTGACATGACCTTGCAACTAAGTTTGGAGATCCTCAGTTTGCAGAGTGCTTGAATCCGAATGAAATGGCATTGTTGATCCTAGGCACACAAAGCCTCTAAAAAGACTCTTCGTTCCTACTAGCTTTGCCACTAGGGGAGGTCAGCAGCACCCTTTCTGCTGCAAAGCCTTGGCTGCTGAATGCTCCCCTCCTGCATCTTTCTTTGCACAGACAGTTGGGTGCAGACCACACAGGGTCGTGCCAGGAGCCAGTGAGATTAGGGAGGGTGATATGGGGAGTTAGGAAGGGATATAGAGAGGGAAGTAATTCCTGAGCACCAGGTCCCCAGATCTGTTTCCTCATCAGTACAGTGGTACGTTATCACTAGCTGTAGTTGAATACACTAGACCTGCTGACTTTAAAAGGACTTTCCAAGTGAAAACTCCACCCAGTCTCCCCTTTTCTGCCTCACCCTCAGCATTTCAGCAGTAGGGAGCAACAGAGCAAGGACAGCTTTCATCACATGGGTCCTCTGTGTCTTGGTTTTGATTTTCTACTCAAGCAAGCCCAGGGCTTGGTTCTTGGTGTAACTCTTGTTACTGATGCTGTGGGGACATAGAACATGTTCATAGATATCTGAAAAGGTTTGCGCATCACCGTGGTTGCAAAGGTATCTCATCAAGTGGAGCTGTCTGTGCTTGGATATTATATTTCGGTGGTTATTGGGATGTTCTGTTGTGGAGAGCTCAGGTGAACTTAGGTATGTGTATAGCAATACTTGAAATAATTAAAACAGCTTGTGTGAGAAGACTACATGGTCAGTCACTCCTAAAGTTAATTGCCAGGGAAGGCTGGTGCAATAGTCTGTTAGCTGAGAAATTATTTCTCTAGCTCCATGCATAGCGGGCTGCTCTGTTCACTAAACCCAGTGGGCCTGGGAAGATTGGTTTAAAATGATAAAATAGTAGATTGAGATTTATTTTTCAAGGTGTCCTACAAACAGGAACAGAGTGCACAATCATGGGCTTTTTATTTCCTCACAAAGTATGTTAAAAGCCTAAACCTGTTGGCTTGTTTTAACATTTTTTCTGCTTAATTTTTGCTTCCAAGTGGGAATGCAAAGCCTGAAATTTCATTAACTTTGTCAAGGTTTTGCTGAAGCTTCAGTAGTGAAATAGAGATGTTGTCAGATCTGAACTGAAAGGCTAGAAAACATATCTATTCCCCTAATTGTTTGTTTGCCATTTGAGCAAAACTTTTTTAGCATAAAGTAAACAAAAATCATTTTAACAGATTAATAGCAACAGAAATTACTTCTCAATTAAAATTTGTGCTCACTAGTGTATTACCTTTGTGATAATACTGCTAATTTTTCTGTTGCCCATAGAAAGTTCAAGAAAACAAAAAGTAGGAAATTCAGAATTCATAATGTAAGCAACCAGCAGGACCAAAAAAAAATTGTTGTTTGGAATAGGACTTTCAGCTTCTCTTTTTGCACAAGAAGCAAAAGCTGTTCTTGCCATTTGGAAGCAATTTTTAAGGATTCTGAACTACTAGAAAGGAGTACTGTCAGTTTCCATTCTACTCTTCAGTTTTGCATAGATTTTTTTCTTGTTTGGGGACTATTTTTGTCCCATGCACTCAGTATGTTAATCCCTTCAATTATTTATATATTTAATCATAGATTTAGAGCCAGCCTTTTCCACCCAAATACACATCTGGCCTATGTAGTTTCAACTTGCAAAGGGATTTTTTATAACTAGATATTAAAATACTGTCTCGGTTCACTGGTCCCCATAGAATCATAGCAACAATGCAGTAGCAAAACATATGGAAAGTCTGTGTCTCCTTGCAGCTGATGGGGAAACAGGATTTTGTAGAAGGTGCTCCTTTTTTATGCAGTGGAGGACCACAGGCAGCAGCCTGCTGCTGGGAGGTTTTTTCTGTCTGAGAGGTAACATGGCTGATGCTTCTGATATCTTATAATTCGTTTACTTGTAATGCCTGCTTCAGCCACCCAAAAACACCCCTTATAGTGCCAGACTAGTCACTTATGCACAACCTGTTGTATATGAGGCATTAGAAGGTGGGTTAATAACAATATCAGTGGTCCAGGGAAGACTCCTGTGTTTCCTATACTGTCCTATAGACTATAGGCCCGTATAGGCTGCGATATTTCATTGTGTCCACATTCTCTACACCCAGATGGCAAGAACAAAATGGAAAAGTCCTCATCTCAGGTAGGTTTAAATCCATGTTATTTAGCCAATGTTGCAATGTTGTGTCCATCTTCTCACTCTCGAAGAACACCCTCAACTTTTGAAAGAAACTTCACACTTCTTTCTGGCCGTTTTCCCCTGCTTTAGCTGGGAAAAGGCAAAGATTAAACTGGAAACATCAAGTTCAGTCCCTTACCCTGCTGTAAATTCCCTTCATGGTCCTTGGCAAATTGCTTGCTCTTGCTGTGACTTGGTTGCTGATCTGTAATAGAGAAAAAGCGTATTACTAACCAGTCTGCTGGCATGTGGGGAGCAAAACTACATGGCTCAGTTGCTATAGCAATGAGACCCTGAAGTCTGGAGCATATTTTCATGGGCACAGTGCTAGACATCCAGAGCAGTCCTTGGTGGTCTGCAAAGCCCTGCACAGCCTCTGCTGCTGCCTTTTGCAGCTCCCCTGGCCTCATTTCACCCCTCTCTCGTGGCAGATGTGTGTGCAGTGCGTCCAGCTGTGTTTGAAGCACATCATGTCCTGCAAGGGCAAGGTAGCCAGGGTCCGGCCAAGCTCTTGCTGCCCGGTACATGCAGGACAAGATGGGACAGGGTGGAGGATATGGCAGGGAATGACTTTGGTCTGCGGGAGAAAAAGAGGGGCTTTCTCAGTTTATTGTGTTTTTTATCAAAAAGCTCTTTTAAGAGAGAACAGGAGGAGGTCTAAAGAGAAGAAGGTAACAAAGAAATGTACTAAAGGTTTATTTTTAAAGCAAAGCTAGGCCACCCCACAACTCAGGTGTTGATTCCCATTGCACCTCATGCTGCAGTGGGGATGTCCCCAGGCTTCTGCAAGAGGGGCTGGCAGAAGAAAGTCCCCACCAGGCTTGGATGTGAATTTAGTATTGCCACCCTGGGGAGGGGAACTGTCTTGGCTTCTCTGCCACTTGCATCCTGAACATTTCCCTTCTCCGCCTCATGCCAGCTCCGGCACCCGGACCTCGTGAGAGCCAGCAGCCATCTGGCTGGACTGGCACGCCCACACAGGCGGGCAGGCTTGTCTCTAAGGATAAAGCAATTCTTCTTCCAAGGCTCCCCTTTGCAGCGCAACAGGATGATGAGGGGAGGTGTACAATGCCTAGAGAGCCCCACGTGCAAGTGCCTCCATTTCCGAGACTGCTTGGATGGAGGAAAGGTAAAAGATGCGGCTGCTCTGCTGGTGTGAGTCTCAGCAGCACCGGTGGGCTCCCACCTTGCATCTGCCTCTGCGCCGGCGGGGTGGACGTAGCAGAGGTGAGGGATGAAGTGCATCAGCAGAGCTTGGTGAAGGAGCCTGCAAAAGGTCTGCCTCTCCTATGCCTCTCCATGAGCAGCTCTTCACCTCCCTGAGAGGAGCGCTGTTCCCCAGGATGGCAGAAGCACTTCTTTTGTTTCAACAGCCTGGACTGACTGGGAGGGAAAAGATAAAATTTGAAGGAAAAAGAAATGTTTTTGGAGCTGTTCCTTATTTCAGATGTGCCAGCCTGCTTCCAGTCTTAAACAATCCCTTTGTTCACAAGGCTGGGACATTTCCCTTGGCCAGGAGGGAGTTGAGACACTTCAATTTGCAGCTAGCACTTGGCGTATGGTTTTGCTGTTGCATGCAGAAGAATGAATGAAATGAGCTTTGGGCTTCCAGGAGACCTCATGGCATCGCAGCCAGGAATATTTATTATGCCTTCCCTGTGCTAAGCGATCCTGGTTGGCACGCACACAGCCCTACATTTTAGGTTTTAAGACAAATTAGTTTTCTTTTAAATATGTTGCAAGAAAAAATTCTGTTTATTGTTACAGCCTGCTGTCAGGGACATGGTTTGCCCTTGGCTGATTGTACTGGGCTACCATTCAGTCAGAGCCCTTGCAGAAGTGCAGCAGTTTGGCCAGCTGTGTTAGCAGAGGCTTCGTCTATACTAGTAAATCTAAACATCTGTATGGCTTAATGGTTAGCATGCTCCCTGGCCATGTTTTGGCCTGTGCCAACCAGCTCCAGCCCAGAAAAGGCCAGAACACGGTTTGAGTGAGAGCTTGTGCAGAGACTCTTCCCATTTATTTCTTTATAAACCAATTAACCCAGAGTCTGGTCTCAGTTTCTGTTCATGTCAGAGCCCACTGGACAGGCCTGGAATAAAGCCCAGGATTAATTTTTAAGGCTCTGAAGAACGTACAGCATGAATACAGGTAGCACTTTTCCTGGTGTTTGACAGCATCTCTAGGTCTACAGACATATCAGCAGGCAAGAGGGGTTTGGACACAGCCATCCTGTTTTGGTGGAGAATTTAGGTGGCTCGACATGACTCATGCCATGCCCCTCAGCCCTTGGACCTCTCATCCCGTTATATTTAATAACACAGACGCAACCAGACATGGAGCAGGCCATCACTTGGCTAGAGCAGTGGTGAGGACAACACCTCCCAGGTAGTCCTGCTGCTGCCAGAGGTACAACCCTCTGATGCACGGAGGCATGGCAGTGGCCTTTGGTCACCAACACGCTGGGGCCAACGCAGGGGACTCATCTGCCTGCTGCGCAGCTGTCCTGGTTTCGGCTGGGATAGAGTTAATTTTCCTCCTAGTAGCTGGTATAGTGCTGTGCTTTGGATTTTAGTATGAGAATAATATTGATAACACGCTGATGTTTTGGCTGTTGCTAAGCGGTGTTTACATTGGTCAAGGACTTTTTTTTTTTTTTCTTTCCTTCAGCTCCCCATGCTCTGCCAGGTGCCCAAGAAATGGGAGGGGGCACAGCCAGGATAGTTGATCCAAACTGACCAAAGGGCTATTCCATACCATATGATGTCATGCCCAGTATATAAACTGGGGGAGTTGGCCGGGGGGCAGCGATCGCTGCTCGGGGACTGGCTGGGCGTCGGTTGGCGGGTGGTGAGGGGTTGTATCATTTTTTATTTTTTTTAATTATTATTTTTTCCCTCCCTTGGGTTTTGTTCCTCTCTCTCTCTCTCGTTGTTTTCCTTCTCATTATAATTCATTATTATTATTACTATTATTTTGTTCCAGTTATTAAACTGTTCTTATCTCAACCCACGAGTTTTCTTACTTTTGCTCTTCCGATTCTCTCCCCCATCCCACCGGGGGGGAAGTGAGCGAGTGGCTGCGTGGTGCTTAGCTGCCGGCTGGGGCTAAACCACGACAGCAGCGGCTTTCAGCAAGTCTCATTTTACTCTGTAGTGCCAGGCTGGCAACTTTTGTGATGTTTTTTGGAAGATACTTCTTTTTCAGTTCCTGTTTGGCCTCCCCAGTGCAGATGCAAGTCTCCATGAACCAGACTCTGCAAGGCCTGGATGGAGAGAAGTTTACATGGGTGAGATTTTAACACAAGCAAAATCTGTGGGAGGTTATAGGATTAACATTCACCCTGAAGGCAACAGGGGCTGCTGAGCCTCTCGATGAGAAAAAGGAAAAAAATGGGAAAATGGAGATCAGGTTAAGAAAACCAACTCTGCTTCACCCAACTAGAAAAATGAAGCTGGGCAAGACTGCGAGGATGGCAGAGGGTTCGAGCATAGCAAATGTTCTTGCTATTAACTGACCCCAGCTCACCTACACCCTTAATAAATAGAGCAGCCTGGAGAAGAGGCTGGTGACAAGGAACAGAAGCAGGTGCCATAGTCAGTAGCATGCCAGCCCCAGCGCCGAAGTCAGATGTCTCCAGCTGAGGTAGGAAAGCAGGCAGGAAGGGAGCTGGGGGTGAGCTGCTGCTGTAAGATGGCTCTCTCTTTCTCCTGCCACTGTCTTTTTTGGACTCACTGTTGATTGAGCAGAGCTGACGTTTGTTCTGGTCCCATCTGCTCTTTGCAGAGCTTTCAGTAGCAAATCCAGCTATGGCAGCCTGATATTGCTTCACAAAATTAGCCCTCAAAAGGCTCTGAGACAGCTGCTGAAGGGAGAGTCCCACCTCAAACAGTGGTACAAAGCTGCCAAGAAATGGGATCACTACACATCCATGACATATGGACACATTGGCCATAGGCTTCCTTGACACAGAGTGGATGCAGTCAGCTCTCTGCCCCCTGCAGAAACCCATAGCAGGGGTTATGTGCTCTGGGCAGCATCCAGCCCAACAGGATCCTGGTTCTCAACTGGGTTTCTGAGATATTGGTGACATATAAACAGAGCTTCCTTTATCTCTGTCTTCTTTGAAATGAGGTGTTTCAAAGACTCCTTGCCACCTACAAGAGGCATTACTGGCTTCTCCTCTCACATCCTGCCATGGCATGGTCCAGTGGTCTGATCTCCACCTGCGCAATAGAAACAACAGATGCACATAGCTTTGCCATGAGTTTCAAGGTTGTAGCTACAACCACAATGTTATCTCCCTTGCCTCCAGCTGTTCCAGGCTGTCAGGATCAGATGTGGTGTCCTCCATAGAAGCATGGCACTCTGCCCATTCATACCTCCAGGTGCCTCCTCAATCAAGTTAAGCATCATCTTAAAACCTGGGTGCCCCAAGACAGCTATTATCTGCCCATTATTTCAGCAAGCTCTTGAAGAGCTGTTTTGTTTTCATTTTACAAGGGTACCTATACCAATCCGCTCCTCGTATGAGCCTTTGGGGATTTCAGTGCACAACTTGAATTCCTCTCCTTCTGGATGCCTCTAGAGATAAAAAATGTCTCCTTTCTTAGTCATATTTTGCCTTGGTTTTATTTTGTAGCTGGGTGTTGGTTCACCTTCCTTTTTGTTGAAATCTTCCTTACAATGAAAATGCTTTATTCTGCTTAATTCCCACACTTCTTCCAACACACCTCCTAAAGTCTTACAGTTTCTGTGAGAGTGACATCCATTGCAGGTGATGCCTTCACATGAGGGACAAACACTCCTCTGTTATTCACTCAACACAGAATAGATGCAGCAAATTCCCCACACACTCCTGTTTCCTTTGTGGAGGCAAGGGCAGATGCAAGAGAATATCTGTTTGGGAATGAACAGATGCTTCCCAGCAGGTCAGGTTGGTGCAGCTAGGCTGTGCAGTACCTATATGGTACCCAGCCCATATTGCAGAAGCCACCTCCTGGAGCTCCTGCTCTGAAAGACAAGGAAGGGATCCCTGCCTGTCTCCTGGTGTAGACCTGCTGTCAACCCCTGTCCACCCTCTGTCCACTCAGCCCTAGGTCAGAGATACTTTCTGCAGCCCCAGCCAGTCTCTGCGGTGGAGGATCTGTGCAGCAGCAGTTCCCGTGTCCATCCATGGCTGCTACAGCCCCTGTGTCTTTTGGCAGTGCCTCTGGGATGGACACGGTGTGCCACTGGCCATCCTGCCCCGACTCCGGACAGTTTTCACCTACTGCCAGGAGATTTCTACCCTTCTGCTCTACCTGCATGGAAGATTGGGAAATGTATCTGTTGGTAAACCAGCCTGTTTTCCCAGCTAGGAATAAGTAACTACCATTCCCAGAGTTACTGGTGGGCAGACATTTTATTCTTTAACATAAACCTAGACAAAATGGTTCATCAAAGATTTGCTATGCCTCTGTCACAATGTACTGCAAGAGCACCCCACCTCCACCTACTAGATCCTCTCTAAGCATCTTTTATAAGTATTCCTCCAGTTCCTCCAAGCTAGGGATGAGGGCTGAATTTAAGCAAGCAGACCATGTCATCTCACAAAAAAGCTTTTGCTCTTGAACTGGTTTGGATGTACAGTAAACCGTCCAACCTTCACAGCCCACATACTTTTCAGATAGCTATTTGGCTTCCATCGGCTATCAAATGAATGTATTGAAGCAGATGAGATCATCCCAAATTTACACAGGTAGGAATGAAAACATCTTGCCTGGGATTTTCAGATTACTAAAGTGACTTTGTGTTTTCAGATCAATCTGCTGGAGAGTGACAGGTGCAGTGGAGAGAAGGCAAATTTCATACTGGGATGTCACTACACAAATCAACTGAACTCAGATTATAAGAGCAAAGCAATAGAAAGGAGTTTGGGAAGGAGGAGAAAGGGTAAGTCATCTCTTCCGTCTGTGTATAGACTTTTATTAATATGGTATTCAAGAGAAGTGCTATTCTCCCCCTCCCTTTGCAGTGTCCTTTGCACAAAACCTTAAGGAAAAATTGCTTTGGCTCTGTCAACATGGAAATTGCTGCTACTTTTGCTCAGCATCAGCTCTGGTGGCACCGGGCACTCCAGGTTTCTTGCCCCACGTCTGTCCAGTTCCACTGCACATTCTGGCTGTCTCAGTCCTCGATTCCCTGTTGAGACCCAAAGGGAGACCTGCGCAGGTACCCGTGGTGATACAGAGATGTAGGTAACAGTAGATGAGCCCCCTGCTATTGTGTCCCTGCTATGGAAAAAGCTACTCGGTGGAAGAACAGGAGGCCGCGAGCTGGTGGCAGAAGCATGGTAGCCCTTGTCTGCTGGACCAAGCCTCCGAGTGCTGGAAACTTTTCTCACTGCAGCCTTTGAATGCCACCTCCATCTAGCTGTACCAGCCTTTCTCCCTCCTGGGGCACAGTTCGGTCAGCAGGAGTGCTTTGGCCCATACAGGTTATGCTGTTTCCCCAAAGAGAGCACAGCTCTCTGGCCGAAAGGATTTTCTGGCCAGCATAATCACATTTACATGAAGGCTTTTGCCAGCTTTGCTATATTGGTCGGGGGTAGAGAGCGGGCTGAGGGTAAATGACACTCTTAGAGATAGAGCTTTGCCAGAAAAACTTTTAGTGTGGCTTAGTCTTAACAGCTGCTGTTCTGGTGCTATATCTCTGGTTATTTTTAGTTTGCCTTTGCAATAGACAGACCCGTACCTTTCTCATGAATAATGTGAAATTTGCCAAGTTTAGAGTGCACATTTTAATTAACTCAGTGTTTGCTCGAAAGAAAATGATATTGCTGCACTTTCATTTGATAATTCAAGTAATACTCGCTGGGTGTTCACTCCTGACCTGCAAGCCTTCATATTTAAAACAAGCTGGGGGGTGGTGGGGGAAGAAAGGCATTTTTTGGCAAGGAAACTGCTGCCCTCAGGCTATTAATGCATCTTAATCCTGAACAGAAAATGAAATCACTTTGGGCAGGTGCCAAGCAATACAATGACTTTCCTCTGATTTCAGGGAGTTCTTCTTGAACAGCCTTTCCTGCCTGAAGTAAGAGCCATACTCCTAGGGCTTCATTCTGCTCTCACTTTACACCCATTTTATACCCTTACCAAGGCAGTGACCCAGCAGAGTTTCCCCAGATTAACAAAAGAAAAGCAGACCTCATCGGTGCTGCTATTTATTATTTGTATTGTGGCTCAGGGCCCTTATTTACTGTTGCTGACACTGGACTTCATGCCTGCGGAGCCAGAGGGCACATTTTTTCTTCTGATTGTGCTTTTGAGCATAATTACCTCTAAACTGCATCATTTGCTGGTCTCCTGATAGTGTTACTCAGAAAGAAGGATGTCTGAGCCTCTCCTTGCAAGGCAGAAGACCTGTGATAGTCATCGGGCTGCTCAAAGAAGACAAATAGCATCCCCTTATCACTGATTTGTCCCAGGGTGTGGTCCATGGTCCTGTTTAGCTATCCTGATGCTGCAGTGCTGACAAAAGGGGCTGTCCCACTTGTCTTCTCCTGCTCCCCTGCGGGCTTCTTATCCCCCCACATGGACCTGGCACAAGAGGCTGCGGGGTGAATCAGGTCAACTCACTTATTTGGTTGGAAATTAACCCAGGAAAATGTCCGCAGGGTGAGTGTGCTGGTCTGAGTGGCTGCCCAGCCGTGCAATGATGGGGAGAGGTGCAGGAGCAGGATGGCTTCAGTTGCTGGCAACCCACACTTAAACATTCTCCAAGTAGTAGCTGGTAAGATATTGGCTCCCTCCTTGATGTGGGCAGAAATGCAGGCATCGCACAAGACAGGAGGAGGAAGGAGGTGAGGGGAAGGAGCAGAGGGGAGCAGAGCAGGGGCATGGGGGATTTCTGGAAAGACAGCAAAAGAGGAGACTGGTGAGGAGACAGGGCACATGGGTGGGAAACAAAGCGAGCTCCAAGGGAGGGGACTGGAAGGAAGCAAAGCACAAATGGGGGCAGGTCTGCTGGGGAAAAAGTGCAAAAGAAGGTGTCCAGAGCATAACAAAGTGTGAACAGAGGGGTGTGGTGGGGAACGGATGCTACTGCCCCCAGACCTGATCCTGACCTTGACTTGCTGACTCCCCTCCCCAGCTGCCCCCGCTGCTCCCTGCCATGGAGTGAACAAGGCTGGAGTGGAGGAGAGCTTGGATGGGAGCTCCTAAAGAGGGGAGAGCACAAATGGGGGGTGTCTGCAAGGGCAGAGGGTGAGAACAGGGTCCTGGGGGGAGCAGAGTGTGACCAGGGGTCTGGAGGGGAACAACGCACGTACGGAAGCTCTCCAAAGGAAAACGTTTCTGCACAAACACAAATTCTCCAGGAAAAAAAAAATGGGCAGGATGAGCCCAGTGACGAGTGGATAGCTGAGGCTATAAGGAAAACTCTGCTTTGACAGGCAGGAATGGTGTGCTGAAGGAGAAGGTCTCAACAGGGTCAAACCAGAAAGCGGCACAAAGAAGATTAGTGATGAAGAGCCATTTAACAGTTGAACAGAGAGGGCTCAGAGAGCACAGGCATCTAGAAGAGGAACATGGGGTGGTGGTACCTTATAAAACAGAGAGCCAAGGACAGCAGAGTGCCATAGGCGTTGCTGAGAGAGGAGGGAGGAAGCGGAGGGCCTGA
Source organism: Mycteria americana (assembly GCF_035582795.1). Classification (NCBI taxonomy): domain Eukaryota; kingdom Metazoa; phylum Chordata; class Aves; order Ciconiiformes; family Ciconiidae; genus Mycteria; species Mycteria americana. Next base: position 91,395,934 of record NC_134365.1, read on the forward strand.
GCTACATCCAGCAATTAAAGCGAAGCATGCAGCAGAGGTACGTCAGCAGGACGTCAGTGCGGTGCATTGCACTGCGCAAAGCAACAAGCAGACCTGGCTCTCAGGAGTCCAGGTGAGAGCTTGTCATTAGAGCAGATGGAAAGGTACCTGGCCCTACCCACACGTGTGACTGCAGAGCACCTCTGAGGACAGCAATTCAGCAGCAGTGACATTGCACTCTTCCTGACATGGCACAGAGCAGGAGAAAAGCTGTGAGGCATCTCTAATTCTGCTAACAGTGCCTAGGAGACAGGCTGGTGATATTGGATCTTCTCATGGGGGCACAGGCCAGCTGCCACCCTGGGATGGTAAAGGAGAAGCACAGCCCAAGCCACCCCGTGAACACGACTGCGAGACTGGCAGGATGCAGAGACCTGCATTTGGCACAGCAGGGAAATGCAGTTTCATGCACGTATACATCAACGTGTCAAGTATCTCCAGTTCTGTGCTACAGAAATGCCAGCAAAACCGGTCCTGGGACCAAAAGCCTTCAGTCCCTGAAACCTGATAAAAATTCTTAAAGCCTGCTTCACAGTAGAGAAAACCAAATGCTTTCCTGGATTTTGAAGGCATGGGACGGAGTGGCAAACACACACCTCATGAACAGTTTGTCAGGGCCCTGAGTGCACTCTCCCCCTTCTAGCATTTTGGCTGGCAGCTCCAGACCAGCTGGCTGGTCAGAGCTGGTGAGGAAAAAAGAGCCGGAAGAAGCTTTTGTGGAGGATCCCCTGCATGGCTCTGCTAAGGTGCTTTTGTGGGGAGTCCCCCCTCCTTAGCCTGGGAACTGCTTTTAAGTCATGGCTCTGTCACGCTTGGCCCCCGCCTGAGCTGCGCCGCGGCCGTGTTCACACCAGGCTGGTACCCTGCTGATGGGAGCCCTGACCCTGCCTCGGGGTCTCGTTGCCCTGGCTGAACCTTGGGCTTGCCTCATCGCTTTGGGTGTTGCTGCTCCCTGCTATGGTTTCATCGCGGCTGCGAGGCTGGGGCAGGGGCGCTTGTCCAGCAATGGAGCTGTGCTGTGGCGGGGGATGACGGATGATTTGTCCTCTGCTGCAGGGGAATTGAATCGGCAGGAATCGTTGAGAATGACATCCCAGGCTCCCTTGGGATTCCCTTGCCAGCACAACCCCTCCCTGCAAAAGAGCGGCGGCTGCCTAAAATTATGAACCCAGCGGCACACGCACCGTCGCATCCACCACTGGCAAGACTCAGAAAGGACTGGGGAGCAGAGCCTGTGCTGCAGCTAAAGGCAATTGAGCAAGTGGAGGAAGCACTGGAATGATTTTGCATAATAATCACAGAGAAAGAGAGAAGCATCATTATAATCTATAGCTGCATAGACTATTAAGACACAAAGAAAGCAATAAGAGAAAGCATTGCTCTTTACACACCCAAGATGAGATCACCTATCTGCTCTCTACAGCAAATATACTCCATGTACTAAATGCTCCATCTGGGCAATAGCAGTTCAGGCTGGGCCAAGAAAGCAGGATGTTAATGACTTTAAGAAGACAGCATTTCAAGTGGCTGCCTCTTAAAATACTGCCTATCCTGGAGATATGCCCCAAAAGATTCATGAAATAACACAAAGCCGGTGAAGAGTGGGACTCACTCTTGATGACATTCTTATGGATGACAGACCCAGAGAAAAAAACATGACAAAAAACCTAATAGCATTACCTACAAGCAGCAGAAAGTGCAGCCTAAAATTGAGTTACAGTGACATGCAAATCCACGCAGAGGAACTGAATTATTTTGTCCACGCAGCAGAAAGAGGAGGCATCAGATTTGATTCAAAATAAAGAAAGCAGCTAATGAACAGCAACTTCCCTCTAGAAGTCAGCAACCACACAAGGAATATTGACATACCTATCAAGATTTATACCATGAGCAGCATAAATGCACAGCTTATGAACTGGAGAAGGGTATAAATGAGGAAGACTAAGAAGAGGTAGTGGCAAGGAAACCTTGAATAAGACATCCAAAGCAGTTGCTCTGAAATCAGGCTAAATCAGCAAAAGCAAGGAAAATACCACGTCAGACAGTTAAAGTAGTAGGAAGGAGCCTGGTAGCGTATGGATGAACTGAAGCCAATGCTGCAAAACAATGTTCCTAGAAAAGCACTTGTTTGCTATTGTCTGGATGTCAGAGTTTTCTCTGGCACATACTGGACCACAGGCTAACATTGCAAGAGATTCATAGTCCCTTAGGAGATGTTCTTCACAAGCCTCACACTCCTGTACCACCGAGTCATTAGCACGTAATTCTAAAACTAGAAAGATTCAAATTGAAAGGGAAAATATAATCAGGGGAAGACAAGTTCTTCTAGTATATCTTCTTTCTTGACATTTCTTACAGAATAGGAAAAAAAGAGGAGGAAGAGTTTGAGGAAGGAATCCATAGTGATAGTCCAACGCTTAACAGTGTCTACAAATAAGTTATCAGAAATAGCAAGAGAAGCAGTGTGGGATGTGCTGGATTTTAAAAAGAAGCAAAGAGAGCAGAGTGACCCGCACAAGAATAACAAGCTCCCTTGGCTATCGCAGACTTTTGGAATGAGAAAAACATTGTCTGCAGAGAAAAGGCTAAGGCTGAAAGGTAAGGAGAAACAGTGATTCCTAGCAAAATGCATACAGAGTGCCTGAAAAAAGATGGGTAAAGGGTATTTTGCTTTGTAAAAAGAAAGTAAAAGAAAACCTAATTTTTTGACATGGTGTGAAAGCACGAGTAGAAAGAAATATCGGACATTGTTGCTCAAACGGAAACAGTACTGCAAGAGATGAATCATGGTTTGTGTTATTGGCAGCAAATGACAATTGATGCACTGAGTAGAAGAGATACCACAGCCTACTTATTGCGAATTATTGTTAGAAGGCAGGTTTTGTTTAGCTATGCCATTAGCTAACAAATTTTCCGTCAGTGTGTCGAATCCCATGAAGGCAATATTCACTCAGTATACAATGATGCCTGCAGTTCTTCAGATAAAGACAGTGGGGTGAGATGGTTCATGAGAAGTCCCTGGGACGTCAAGTGCTGTCTGTGTGATTAATATGTCGTGTGTGAGGGCCGTGAGGAGCTGGGAGCCAGCTATCAACGGAGACATGCACAGAGCTGTTGTACCATTAATACTTGTTATCACCTACAATTTCTGAGCTGGCCTTAGAAACGTTGTCACCAGCAGGGAGGCCATTTACACCACAAGGGATGTGCTTACTAAATGACATAGTAGAGGTCAAATGCAATTGCAAGCTCTTCCTCTTCTGTCCACTACCTCCTCCAGGTGCCTCTTATTTGAATCAAATGGCAGCATATATCATGCTCTGAGCTTTTTTCCATTTGTAGATGGGATGTAAAGATGGGGAGATGAATTTTAAGAGAGACTCAGCAAGCAATTCTGGGATCCCGTTTCCTCTTGTTTGTGTACACGTGTGTGTGTGGAGATGAACTGGGCCGTGGGATGGGAGGGAGGCTTGAAATGTTGACTTAATTCAATGCTGATCACTGTTTGCTGAGGGCAATTGCAGCTAAGAGTGTAAGACTTTGAGTGTTTGATACAGTATCAAAAGTGTCAGAGACTGCCTCCTGCAATTTAGGGACATGGTTTAGTGGGACTTGGCAGTGTTAGGTTTACAGTTGGACTCGATGATCTTAAAGGTCTTTTCCAACCTAAATGATTCTATGATTCTATGAATTTTGACATTTATTAATTCAAAGAAGAAACCTGTGGTTTCAGACCAAAAAATGGAAAACGTGACCCAACTAGAACCAAAGACTAAAAGACAAAATAAAAACTTTGCCAACTCCTCCCTTTCTCTGAAAGCCCAACATGAAGCCCCCAAATTTCCCACACCTCCACGAGGGGACAAACAAGCACTGAAGCAAGAATGGCTCTTAATCTGCAACAGGTGTCAGAAGAAAGAGGTAAGGGTTTTATCTTCTCTTTGAACACCAAACGGTATTTTGCTGTGATCTAATTTTTGGCCCATCTCAACAGAAATGCAACAATTTTGCAAGGGGATGGAGATGGCCAGCAGGACTGTGCAATCTTGGTCTCCAACCTGAGCATGCAGGGAGGAGAAAAGAGAACTTATTTTAAAGGTGGGGTAACCAACATCACATCCAATATGGATTTGCAAAAGACAAGTCCATCCTGGCCCATCCCGAAGTGCCAGGCTCACCAAAAATATCAGCGCCTCATGGGACTTTTGTTGTTTTCAAAGGTCTGTAATTTGAGCATTTCAGGACATTGAGGAATGTAAGCTGTTTAGTGAGATTAAGGAATTCTTTTGTGACACTTGTTTTGTTTTCAGTCCTGCTGCACTGTCTTTGAAGGGTTTAGCCAACAGGTGTCTACAGGCTGAGCTCCCAGAGTGGGGTTACTTAACTGGGAGGGCTCAGATGTCTCAGGTACTAGTTTTAGGGGACCAAGTTGGTGGGCAAGAGGGTCCACATCCCCAGAATGGGTGTCACACAAGGGGGATGAGTCTGGGAATATGCACTTGCCACCCCAGGTTATATAAACTGTGAGGTAACTCTGTTCAGCTCCCTCCAGCAAGAATAGTTGTGAGCCGCAGTGACCAGATCTGCTCACAGCAGACAGGTGACCATGCAGTGCAGCACTAGTCCAGGACGTAGCACAAACTAGCAGCAGAAGGATGCTCTATATTTACTTTCTGCAAATCAAGGTTTTTTAATCAAGTACAAGTTAAATGCTTAGGACAGCAGGAGCTGAGTGAAGTTTTGTGGCTTTGAGTTATGGGTTACCCACCTGTAGCCATGTGCCAGTCTCCCACCCCGGCCAAACCTCAGCTATAAAACTCTGGCTGTTTAAGCAAATCTCAGTCCTGTTGTTTGTGAGGTCCTACAGTTGCACGTATTCAGAGTCAGAGAACAACGTGGGTGGGAGGAGACCTCTGGACATCTCTAATCCAACCCCCAACTCCCAGCAGGACTAATTCTAAGGTTAGATAAAGTTGCTCAGGGCCAGATGAGTCCTAAAGTCTCCAAGGGAGGAGATTCCCCAGTCTCTCTAGGCACCTATTCCAGTGCTGTACCACTCTGCCCTGCCAAAAAAATCCATTGGGATTTTTTGTTGTTGTTGTTAAATCTAGTTGGAATTTCCATTGCTGCAACCTACATCCATTGCCTCTCAGCCTTTCAACCTGCACCTCTGAGAAGAGTCTGACTCTCTCATAACCCTCCCTTTAGTCAAAGACAGCAAGTAGGCCCCCCACAACCTTCTCTTCTCCAGGATTAACAAACCCAGGTCCCTCAGCTTCTCCTTATACATTATGTGCCCCAGATCCCTGATCTTCTTGGTGGACCCTGTTCAGTATATCAATATCACTCATGCCCTGGGAGGACCAGAACTGGAAACAGTGCACTAGATGCAGCCTCATGAGTATTGAATAAAGCGAAGTAATCCCTTCCCTTGCTCTCTTGCTTCTGCAGTCCAGTATGCATTTGGCCTACATGGCTGCTGAGGTGCACTTCTGAGTCTTGTTCAATTGGTATTCTTCTGGGAGCCCAAGGCCTTTTTCTGCAAAGGTGTTTTCTAGACAGTCAGCAAGCAGCCAGCCTGCACTGGGAATGGGGGCTTTGCAAGCAGTGCAAAACTTTGCATTTGTCATTGTTGAACGTCATGAGGTTTCTGCCAGCCCACTTCTCCAGCTTATTTAGGTCCTTCTGAATGGCAGCGCTGCCCTCCAGCATACCCATCACTTCTCCAAATTTGATATCATCTGTGAACTCTTTATGGTGTTCTCTGCCTCCTTCTCCTCCTGTAGATGAGGACATTAAATGGTATTGGTCCCAGTACTGACCCCCTGAGGAATGTTACTCATAACTGGCTTCCTATTAGACTTTGGAATGTTGACCTCTACACTTTGAGCTCACCTGTCCAGCCTGTTTTTCACTCACTTTGTAGTCCACTCATGCAGTCCATACCACCCCGTACTGGCTACAAGGATCCTACGGGCCAGTGTTCTAGTAATCCAACATTTCATTTTGGTGGGGGAGAAATACGCATGCACCTAGACATCAGCCATCAAAGAGTTTTCCTGTATCACATTTGGCCACATCTTCTCTGCTGGCAATAGATCAGCTGGACCAAAGCTCTCTGGAAAGTGGTAGAGCGGGACACAGGGCCAGAACTTGCACATGGCAGTAAAATTGTCAGGGAGTTATGGCAAGTGGCCAGAACTACAAGCTGTGCTATGCCAGTCACAGATGGGAAATGGAAATTTGTGACCTTTTGTACTTCAACCCAAAATCTAAACAGATTTTCATGAGACAACATTAAAAAAAAAGTTATCTTTCTCTCCCTGACTTATGTACCCTGCCAAATTTCATAGTCTTGCTGCAACACTGCAAGTATCGCAAGAAAAAGGAAAGTCACAAAAGGGTGGGGGAGGAGCTTTTTTATTTTATCTTAAGGAATTTGCCAGGCTGCCAAGATTTAGGAGTGTGAACTCCTCTGTAAAATCAAAGGAATCGAGATCCAGTTTTCAGCCAGGGTCCACTGGTTATTTCTACCAGTTGGCCACAGCAACCAGTTAGCTGTAGCCCAGAAAGACTGGTATTTGTGCTGATAAATCCAAACACAGTTTCCTGAGGGGTCTGATACGGTCAGTCAAGGATCTGGAATAAAAAAATGAAGGGGATGGCTCCTCTCTCTCATCTAAAGCTCTTGCTTCAGCTCCCTGAATTTCTACTCCTTTCTGGAACAGTTGGAAAAACAAGTCTGCACTGTTAAAACTATTCTTTTCCCAAGCCCCTTTTCAGAAAGCAAGGATGCTATTTCTGTAAGAACTTAAAAGGAAATACATGTCTGAGACGGAGAGCAAGAATGGAAAATTTCAGTACAAACAAACGGTGAATGTTTGGCAGCCGGGAGCTGACAGGGTTTTGTAATACTCTGTAAGAGAGGGGTTGTCTTGTTGGCTCTACCAACAGTCAGATTTCTAAGGAAAGAAAAAATGTGCCTGTTGGAATGTTTTTTCTTTTGCAGAAAATGCTCCAAAAGGCTGTTACGGTGGAGAAGTAGCAGTTATTTTTTCAGATGGACACCAGTAGGTTCCCAAAAAATGTCTGTCCCCTCCTTCTCTTCCTTTCCCTTGTCCCAGCCTTGGCCGAACTCTTTAGCCACAACTTTTTTCTTCCTCCTGCTGCACTCAGCCTTCCCAGCTCCAGCCCACTTCCTTCTGCCTTTATTTTACTGAGATCAGCCTTGCCAGAAGTGTGGAAAGGGAAACAAATGGCTTTAGCTTGTGTTTTCTGCACTCTACAGGGCTGTGAAATGATGGGAAGCTTTGGTGCAACCTTACCTGTCCATCAGGAAGGTTGGTTGATGTTAGGTACTGTCATTAGGAACACAAGACTGCAGCCACTGGGTTTCATAGCCTTTCCCATCTCCTATCAGGAAATGACCCAAGGATGTACATTTCTCCACAGATCATCTATTGCTTTTCCCAAGCATACAAAGCTGGTTGTCTTAAGAAGGCTTTGCTTTATGATGTTTCTATACACAAACACTGAAATGAAGCATTTCTACTGCAGAGCAGTACTTTCGTTTGAAAGGTAATCAACCGTGAGAAGGTAAAATGGACCTGTGTCTGAGGAGGAGCACAATGTCCATATCTCTGTGTCATCACATCAGTTGAAGGCCACTGAGATGGCCTGCACACTTCCCACACGCTGGGTGGGTGCATGGGTACCAGCTCTGTTCTTCATAGGTTTGGGTGAGGGCAGCAGTATGAGTTTCTTCACAGGGTGGATGAGTTTGCCCGTTTGATTCCCAGCTGCAGGCAGGGATCCTGTTGTTTCTGTGCTCTTCTGATGCCTTTGCCAGTTGCCCAAGCAGCTTGGAGAAGGAAAAGCATTTACCTGCAATGCAGAACAGAGTGGCGAGGACCAGATGGGAAGAAAAGGGGTTGTATTGGGACAAGCCTCCTGGGCCTGAAACAGGGAGAAGGCAGTGACTGTGGGTGGCAAAGGGTGACGAGGAATATGTAGGGCAGGAATGGTAGGATCTGGACTACTGGGGGAGATCAGACTGGGAGTGTGGAGACACAGCCAGAAGCAGCTGAGGTGGAGGGGCTGTGGAGAGCCTGAGGAAAGAGACTGGGAGGTGGGTGACTGGACAGGGAGCTGGAGGAGGGAGCCTGGGAGAACAGGAGATGGATGTTTGGGGGAATGCCAGGGAGAAGAGGAAGAAGTCTGAGCCTCAAAGCTGAAGGTAGGCAGGTGCTTTGGGGTCAAGTGGAGAAAGCAAGCAGGGAGCAATTCTGAGGAGTAGAGGCAGTGTCCAGAGAGAAAAGGGGACTGGAATGAGAAAACAGCCCTGGGTACAGGAAGGACCGGAGCAAGGTAGGAATGAAGGAATCGGACTGGGAAGCTAGGGCTGGGTCACACTGTCACCAGGAGTGGCTAGGCAGCAGCCACCCATCCGCTGCCCACCGGCCTCGGTGGGACGTGCTGTCAGCACACAGGCAGCATCCTCTCCTCCTGCTGGTCCATTTACAGAGGCTGTCACTCCCTGTTGGTAAAGGCTCCAGCCCCACTATTGTTCTTGGTGGGTATCCATCTGATACCACGGCGTGGGGGTTTGTTGTTGTTGCTGTTCGTTTGGGGTTTTTTTTACTTTATTGTTTTGGAAGATGGGGCAGATGAGAGTCTTGCCAAGTTGAAATGCTTTGAACCGTCAGGACATGGAAGGTTATTTCACGTTGTCCCTTGCATTACAGTGAAACCCCAAGTGACCCCCTCATATCAGTTGCTCTTCAGGACTCCATACAGGGCCTCTGCCAGCCTGTGTGCTGTCATCTCAGCTAGGACATCCCTGCTCCCCACTTCCCTTTCTCTTCCCTCTCCTTTTTTGTGAACTGATGTCTCTCTCCTCTGGTGAGTCTGACACACTCACCTTCTTCCCTGAAGAGGTACATCAGGAGACATCTGTGTATGCTTACTGTGTGGTCTAACCACGGGCTGCTCCCGAGCCAGGCCATACCTGCCGTGATTGCAGTGTGCCCTCTGCTGTCTTGCTATCCGTGTAGTCCGGCGTTTCTGAGATTTACAGAAGCTGAGCCTCTGCCCAGAAGCAAAAGCATCTGTGACCCCCTGCCCTTGTACCGCCTCAGCCATGTGTTGTCAGAGGCATCCTCCCGAAACGAGGGAGGCAGTTCCTAGCTCAGAGATGCGGTGGAAGGTGCTCTGCAAACAACTTTGCAAGGGCTGTACCTCCAGGCTACACCTTATGAAGCTCAGTCGGTATCAGCGTGGCTCTCCTGCATATGCACTTGCTAACCTGAAAGGATAGCAAGACCCCAACCCCGAACTGTTGTACGTGGACCAGTGATTAAAAGACACTGAAATGTAAAGAAACACATTTCTTTAAAAAGGAAAACATCCCATGCAAATGGGTCATGTAATCTAGCTCTGTTAACTACCCTCTTACTTCACTAGGTATCACCCTCCCACTGAAGGACAGATAATTTTTTTTTAATTCTTTCCTTTCTGTGGCTTTTACCACCTGTCCTGTCTTCGCACTCTCTGATGCATCCCTCCAGATCTGAATTCTCCTAGTTTATCTGCCTCAATTCTGTCGTGGTTTTTTTCAAACATCAGTATTTCCTTTAGGTTTTCCTCTTTTTTTCCCTAGTGCCTGTTCTTGCTTCTCAGGTTGCAAACACTTCAGGTTGCAAATGCTGATATCTCTCCTTGCGCATCCCATATCTCTCCTTAAACATGTGTGAACTGACAAATGATCTAGCACCCTCTTACCAGAGTGTCTCATCTGTTCAGAACAGATTTCACTCGGGCAGCATTTCTTGGCAGCCAAGGAAAAATCACCATTGCTTTGGGGAAAATGTCTGACCTTTGCTCTGACCAAACAATGTAACTAAGTTGTTTTTAATTTTGTTTACCTTACCATTGCATTATTATGTTTGCAAGAAAAGGAAGAGCAAGATATGACCTCCAAAGGGGAGAGTGATTCGGCTAGGTGAAGCAGTATACCGTTAGTCTTATCTAAATTTGTGAGGTTTTCCTACTGTTGCTGTATCTGTGCTAAAAAAAAAAAAAAAGAAAAGAGGCCTTTAACCAACCTTATGCCTGATCAGACCAGATGAACAGGAGCGGGAGGTGGCTCTGTGCAGTTGAATGCATATTTATCCACTATTAATGAAAGAAATGCAAGTGGAGGAATTTGTAGAAAAGAATTAATGTAGTTAGCCAGGTCCACGAAGTTTCTCAGGTCAACTGACAGCTCCATTTCAGATCACTGATCTCCTACATACGGAGAGTCCTACAGATGTTGAGGAACCCCCATGTCTGGAGGGGTTGAAGGTAAGTTTAGGGAGGACAGGAAAACACTAAAGGCTTCGCTGGGACAGTGGTGCGACACTGGACAGGTGCCCAGGGAGTTGGTGGAGAGATCTGCAGAGATTTTCAAGATTTGGCTAGACAGAGGCATGGTCAACCAAATGCGTGTTGGCGATAGCCCTGCTTCAGGTAGCAGGCTGAACTACTGAGGTCCCTTCCAAGCCAGCATTTCTGTGATTCTGCAGGACTACCCAAATCCCCATGGAGGCCCAGCCTGGCAGAGGTGCTCAGATCATGTCCCCTTCACTTTGATAGTCAGTTCATCTCTACAAACAGCTGCTAAGGAAGTAGTTGCTCTCCATCTTTTGCCATCTAACCAGGTGCTTGGAGCACTTACCCAGAGTCGGTGAGACATGCTGCTAGGCTTAGGGTGGTGAAAAGGGAGAGATGAGGAATTTTCCAACACTTTTGTTGAAATCATGTGCTTGTGAGTGAGAATAAGTCAAACTCATCCAGCCAGTTGAAATGAGGTCTGGTCCAGAAGGTAGGGGTCATGAGCTCTGATCCTAGAAACCAGACCTGGCTATGCGTTTTGCTTCCCACAGTAGCCTGATAAAATGCAAAATAGCATAGGGAATAGCATACCTCTGCCCAGACCTCCCTTGTCTTGAGGCAGCCCTTGTTCATGGAGCAACAGAGCCCCACTCCTTCCTGGGTAGGGTGCTGACAGAGGAGTCCTGGCAAATCTTCCTTCAGCAATATAAAATGTGGTTGTGAGTGTCTGTTTTACATCTCTGCTGTAGCTTTATTTCACTTCCTAGAGCTGAGTTGGCTGGAAGGGGCCCTAAGTATGTGCTGTAGGGAACCTAATATAATTTCTGGATGGTTCTCATCTAGTGGTTCCTTAACTTTCTTGCAAACATGAAATAAGGCATTGCAGACTTTCCTTCTCAAGGCAGATGAGATCATGATGTTTGGAAAAACTTCAGCAAAGAGTCCAAGGACCAGAATGCCAAAGTTATGTGAGGATGCGGAAAGGGCCTTCGTGGGTTCTTCAGATGGGCCCTCCCGGCTTGGTGACCTCCTCTGCAGAGGAGCTTGATGGAACGGGGAGTCAACAGAGCGGAGCCTGATGCCATTCCAGCAGCTGGTTTCTGTTTGCAGGAAGGGAGTTGCTTGGGTCTGTGCAATAAGTAGGTGGTCCAGCTCCAAGCTCCATACATGTAGTTCCCCCCAGAACAGGATGATGCTTTGAGGGGGGGAAAGAGGAATCCAAACAGAAAGCCTCACTTGAGTTTTCCTTCCCTTCCTCCAACCCCCTTTGGTAGTTTTCTACAGCAGGGGCAATTTGATCCCCAGACAGGGGGATCTCACAAAATATGAGTAGGTCTCAAGGGTGCAACACAAAGACCCTTTGTGCCATACGCTGCGGAGTTAATCATCAGTCACAGTTGTCTACCACCAGTCTCTATAGCCAATTCCACACAGTGTGATTATACCTCATCAAAGTTAATTTACCAAGCTGTTTAAATGGCTGTACAGTAGAGTGAGCCTCCTCCCACCACTAGCATCTTTTTCAGCTGCTCCCCTGCTGAGGATGCTTCAGGCTGGGTGGTCCCAGCAACACCCCGCAGCATTTTTCAGTCTTGTCAGCAGCCTGGAATAGGGTCCTTTCTTCTGAGCTCTATGCTTCGTTTCCCAGCCCAAGTTACAGGAGTCCTGTGGAAAATGATTTGGAGGACAAGAGGCAGCTCTGATAATGGGAAATGTCTGTGAGGGATCGGAACATTGGCTTGTAATCCCCGGACAAAACTGCCTCATTCCGAAAAAGGAGGAGGGGAGGGAAGCATGCAGAACAAAGATCTTATTTCACTTCATGAAATGAACACGTGATGTTTTCTCTGGAATGCCTCGCTGACAAACGGGCCCTAATTTTCCAGGGACCATGGCTTTTATTTAGGCTCAGACAAGGCCATAAATGGCTGAAAAGTATGTAAATTCTCAGCTTATGTTAATTTGTCATTTCTAGGCTTGACACTAACTCAGAGCCAGGCCATTGCCGGGTTTGCATTTCCTGGGGAGTGGGACGGTGGGAGAGGCCTCTGACAACCCCGCCCCAGAGCTTCTGGCCAGATCTCGTGTACATCATGTAGAGCTTTGCATGGGGACAGAGTTGCAAAGCGTGGCTCCATCCAGACCTGCTGTGTAACCTGCCTGTCAAGCATCTCCCACCAAACTGGGACTCCGAACCAGGACAGGTACCAACAGGAGCCACAACTGCCAAGTCAAGTGTTTTGTCTGGAGCAGATGACCTTATACCTGGCTAAATTGAGATAGATGCAGGCTTGTGAAAGATATTGGATGTCTGGGTTCAGTGGAGAGATATTATTCAGCATTTTGGGCTCCAACGGAGCTATTGCTAAATGGCTGCACCTCTTGCTATGGGAGCTCATGGACATAGACATTTAAACGGAACCAAAGGTTCAGATACAGTAAACAGACTCAATTTCTAAAGGTAGGACTGCTCTAGTGTTAAAGTCAATGAATTTGTGAGCACTGGTTGTCCAGCTGGGATTTGAGGAGATGCCACACTTCCACCGTGAATCTGTCCCCTCCCTCAGCCTCCCAGCGCCAGGCCCCTCCAAATCTGTGCTACTCAGCTGGAATATGCCTGTGCCCCTTTCCAAGCCCTCTGATGGTGCTTTCATCCTTTCCCTTTGCTCATGGCTTGCTTTGCTCATCTCTTCCAGTCTGTTGTGCTGCCAGAAATGTGTCTCTCACCTCCCTTGCCTTGCCATCTAAGGTAGTTCAGTGGTCTCTGCAGCACTGCACTGGTCCGGAGTAGTGAGTACAACATCCGAGCTCCCCCGCCCTGCTCTTCCAGTTTCCATTCTCCTGGGACAACTTGTCCAGTTTGCAATCACAGCTTCTTATCCACTTTGCCTCCTGTCACTAACATATCCAGTCCAAAAGCTTTCTCTCACACAGGTTGAAAGCAGTGACCTTTTCCTTTGGATTGGCTTTGTTTACAGCTATTTATCCTCTTCTCACACGTAAAAGGTCTGGCGCAAATCCTGACCCACTGGGGCAGCTTGGCTGCAGCAATTAAAGGCCAATGTGTTCAAATATGGATGTCTAAGATCAGACACTTTCTCCATACTTAGAACCTAATGCAACAGCCTGATTTGCAGGTGCTCAGCAGCTGCACTTGCCAGTCTCTGTGGTGGAGCTGAGGGTGCTTAGCATCTCCTAGGGTATGATAGCTCTGGCTGAAGACAAGCATTGCACCTCTGTATGGGGGAAAACTAAAAGCCCTTGGTTTCCACCACCTAGCCCGGGCCTGGGAGGGGAACCTATGATTTCATAGCATTGCTAAGCAATGACAAGAGCTAGTCTCTAGGGTGAGCTGTGTTTACTAACACATTGCACATTTTCTTAACAGCACAGTTTCTCATTTTATAAGAGTCCCTGAGCTAATGTTTGTGTCCTAGATCAGGTGCCCAAACTTACATTGCCAACTCCCAAGCTTTCTCATAGACCACCAGAACAGCCATCCTGAATTTCTGTACTGAACATTGCAACAGTCAGTTAAATAAGGCTGTGTGGATGTCTCCTCCTGGTCTCACAGACCCCTGGTGACTCACAGAGCTGCTGTTCCACACCCAGCCCCCACTGACCCATGCACGACTCACACAACTAAAAGAAATTTTGGGCAGCAAAATTCCTGAACGCCTTCTAGCAAGCATCCCAGGCTCTTCCAAGGGCTGGGACAAATAGCTAAGTGTGTCTGAGCATGTTCTCTGTTAGTGGGTTGCCCATCCTTGGAGGATGAGAAATAGCTAGCAAAATTATTCCGAGTATGGGTGGGAGAACCCAGGGACTTCTGTCCTCGGAACCATACACCTGACCTGCACAATCCATGAGAGGTTTCTGTATATATATAATATAAGGGTGGAGTAGGTAGCTGTGAGAAGTGAGTTTGAGATGCACTTTGACAGTCGTGTAACAGTGTTGAGAGCCAGGATCTGCTGCGGCAATTGTTTGAATGGATTGGTGGCATCTTGAAGCGCACTCAGTTTCCACCATCACACAGCTGTGGACAGATTATGCACATCGGGAGACATCCCCAGACAGAGCTGCTCTGCAGAGGGTCACCTCAGAGGGCTCTGAGCTCCCGTCTGTCATAGATGGATTGCATGGTGCTGAGGCACACAAAAGCCTCTACACGAAATCCCCCCCCATCTCACCAGGTTCATTAGCTCTGTGTCCATGCCCTCCCTTCCCAAAAAGGGGCTGGCTCCACGTACCCCAGCATCTCCTGTAATGCTCATATTAATCGAGGTGCAACCCAGCCCTGTTGCCTCAGCTGTGGGAGGTCTGACAGACCTTTATTGCCAGCATCCTTAGTTTGAAGAAGCTGAATTCCCCAACCAATCTGCCCCCACCAGCAGACACTTTCAGCATGCTCTGAAGCATCCTCCTCCAAGGGCTCTTCCACAGCACCTTCTCTGCCCAGTGCTGGAACAACTCTTCGGCTTTGGCTGCAAGCAGTGTTTGAGGGAGGTTCAAATGCTGCAGGGAGGGGAGAAGGGGACAGCTGAGAGAGTGTGGGAAGGGGGTTAATCAACGCATCCCCTTGAAATGCCCTCTGGCTCTTCTGGCACTTGGCTCTCTGGCTTGGTAGTCAAGAGCTGTGGGTCTCAGCCAAGCCGCAAGTGATGCCCATTGGTTGGTGAAGAGAGAGCGAGCCTGCTTCTTCACAGCAGAATGGCAGGCATTAGCACCCCTCTGGAGAATTTTGCTGGGTATTTCAGGCAAGCATTAAGCTTGCCCCTGCGTGACAGCAGCAACTGGGAGGTGAGACAAGTGAGTGGCGTGTGGAACACTTGTGTTTTGTTGCAAGTTGCAATATAATTGATAGATTATAATGTCCTGTGCCGAAGCTCAAGACATCCTGGGTTGATTTCCTGCTACATTCATGAGCACAAACCCCCTACTGTTTCAGCTAATGGAGAAAGTGCTCTTAATTGTGTGAATCGGGATTTGCCAGTGGCGGACAACCGCTCGCTCCGCAGCAATAGCGTGTTGGAGATGGCGTGCCTGGGCTCATTGTATGGAACATGGCAGAGCCAAGTACATCACTGTAGCTCAATGATGCAGAAAGACAAAGTAGCTGAAATTTCAGCCTGCCACAGGAAAGTCCTGGGTTTGACTCTACGCAACCTAAGGTCTAAGTGACCTTAGCAACTTCTCAGTGAACATATCTGCAAAATGAGGGAGATAGTGGGGAAGGAAGTGGAAAGAAGTGATGATTGTTTCCTCACTTATGGAAGAGAATAATGTCATATTTAACAGTATGCACTGTGAAGTGCATGCAACATTAGGAGGCGTGGAGGCAAGTCGGGAGATACACCTAGAAGTGTTTCTCCATGGCAGTATGTATCTGTGTGCTAGTTTGTGATGTAGTGTTAGAAAAACTAGAAAATCCACACTAGAAAATCCATCTTATGAACTGTACGGGCCCATTCAACTGCCTGTACAATGGACGACTCACCTTACCTTGATGCCGGTCCCAAGGCTTACTTTGCCAGACTCCTGCAGTTGCCCATTGCATTATCGGACCTCTCTGAGGGGCTTTCTGAGGTCAAACTCCAATGAGCTGTGGCAGTAGCACATAGGCGAGGACCCCACAAAATAAACATGGGTACAGGTGCCTTGCTAGTGACTGCCTTGTTTGGATGGAATAAGGTCATTGCTTGTCTAAGCTGTTAAGCCACATCTCCTCTGCACCAGTGTAGATGTGCCAGGCAGTCTCTATGAACCAATCTCTATGACCAACCAGCATCTACACAATGGAGGAGCTGGGATAGCCCGTATTCCACATGAGGGTGGAGGGTGGCCCTGTAGGTGCCAGTAGGGGCCATGGGACTGCCCGGGAACCCTGTTTTCTTCATGCCAGCTATTGCTCCAGATGTGTGAGCCATGTTCACTGTGGGTAGGGAATCACAGTAATTCTGACAGGACCGTATCCCCAGAGCACAGCTAATGGGTTTGTCAACTCTGAGCTGTTTGGCCATGGGCTAGGAGCATCCTAGGGAGCTCTTTCAGGGGATGGTACCAATCTGCTTCTGGATGGGTAGGACTTCTCTTGTAAGAGTGCTTTTAGTTTGAAGGCTGTAGCAAACTTATAGGATCAAACACGTTCATTCAATTCAGGTTGGAAGGGACCTCAGGAAGTCTGTAGTCCATCCTTCCGCTCCAAACAGGGTCTCTCCTCTGAGCTGAACAAGCCCAGTGCCCTCAGCCTGTTTACAAAGGGCATGTGCAATAGCAGAGTCAAAAGCAAGAGCATTTCACTTACCTGTGCTGCATCACAGCAGCTGCAGTGAGCTGGCATGAGGAACATGCTGAGACGGAAGTATGTTACGCTATTCAGGATAGAGAGGGACTGTTTCCACACTGAGGTTTTGAGACAGATTTTCCTTTCTTGCACCATGACTTGGATCTGAGTGTAGTTCAAGGCTACAAGACAATGGGAAGTTACCCTTGGCCAGGCTGTGGCAAATGCAAAGTGGATATGGTTATGCAGGCTGGACAACGGGTGCAGTTCTGTGCTTTGGATACTGCTGGTGGGCATGGTTTACCTGGGTGCTGGGACTGGATGAAGTCACTGAGGAAATGATGCCTTGGGAACTTGTCTTAGGTTAGAAAACCTAAAAATCTCACCTTGAATAAGGGATATCAAGGGTGAAGTTTAAGGGCCAGGATGTCAAAGGTATTTAGGCATTTTATGGCTCTAGCTAATGGAATATCCAAAAGCCCATCAAATGCATTAACCATTAGCGAATGCATTTTATACAAACCTCATAGCCTGCTAGTGCCAGACTTGTGTGCCCTTTGGTTAGCAATGTCCCCAGTAAAACCTGCAAAATAAAAACATCTGCTGGGGGGGAAAGGGGGAGGGTACAGCACTTTACTACATCAGGTCTGAAATAGAGCTTTAAGCAATCATGATTAGTACAAATGCTGCAGCTGGAGCAGGAGCAAGGAACGGAGAATCCACAGTGAGAAAGAAAATTACAAGAGCAACGAAATGAAGAAAAAAGCAAAGCTAGAAGAATATAAAAAAATAGCTGTATTTAACAAAGCGCAGGCTGGAAGGTGACCAAACTACAGGAAAGTGATACGGACGTGAGAAATAATTGTGCTGTAAAAAAAGGAGGTTTAAGTTATCTGCATGTCATATGTGTATCCTCACATCACGGTTAATCACAGTTACCTCTTACCTGAGTTTGAATTTTGGTTAGAGTAACTCCCTGAGTCCTCCCTGAGCCAGAGAAGCCTTAGACCTGCGTTAGTTCAGCTGGCTGGGTACGTAGGCTAGAGGCCCATCCTATTTCAACTTAAGAGTTTGGGTGGTGCGCTGCAGGTAGGAAGCTGGGATAATGAGAGTCATCCAGCATCTTCCAAAAATTCAGGGTAGGAAGCTGCCTCCTTACTTATGCACCATTCACTCCTACCAACCCTCTACTCCCCGCTCACAGGCAGAGAGCAAGGTCCTGGTAAAGCTCCTCAGGGGAGTCAGGACACGGCACACACTGGAGGTGGTGTGAAGTCAGCACCACCATGTCAGGGGGATGCCTGGAAAAGGTTGCTGCAGGCTTGAGTTCTCACCCAAGGTGGTGAGGTGTCTGCGTGATCCATGTGTGACAGCCCTGGGGTCTCTCACACCAACCTCGCGGTCATCCCAGCATTCATTCAGGTCTGACGCCCGCACCTATGCTTGTGTAACCCCGCTCCAGGCTTCCCCTCATGTCTCGCAGTCCTGGCCTGTTTCTGCTGGGAAATGCCAGATGCCCCTTGGCTCTTCCTCAGGCTCCAGTGCAGAGCTGCAGTCTTGCCCATGAGGAGGCACTGCTCACGTAGCTCAAGATGACGCGGATGCCTCCAGTCCCACACGAGCTGAGCCTCTTCAGCTACAACCTTACACACCTGCTATTCAAAAATAATACCCTGCTTCCTAATTCCACCAAATAATGCTGCTGCAAATTTCTTACTCTTCAGCGGGATAGGTTACTGCTCCATCATGAAGACCACTTGCCAAACAACTTGGTTTCTTGAATTGTCACCTAAAATGCAGTGCAGGCAGGGCGGTCACTGACTTCAGCATAACGCTGCAATCACAACCCCATCCCTTAGGGCTGATGTTTCGTACGGCAGGGGGGAAAGGAGGAGACATGAAGGATGTGGGTGGTGGATGGGAGTGAGGTAATGTGGAGAGGGTGATATCATGGTATAGCCACAAGGGCTGGGTGAGGGCTTAAGAAGTAATTTATTGGCACATGTTTAGCTTCGTTTCCCTAGGAAATGAGGCTTACACAATCACTTTGGGTGTATATGTGTGCACACACAGTAATAAGGGAGGGGCTGCAGCATTAAAGTAACTCTCATGAGACACCAGAGAGTCCAGGGGAGTGATGTTGACAGTGCCCCAGGAATGGAGAAAGCTTCAGTTGGAGCCTGCACTTTATTAAACACAGGAGAATGTATCCACCCATGAGATGTACATTTGCATGAGTCCAGGCTTCGTTTGCTCTGCTTCTCAGGCAACAGCTTGTTACTGAATTTCAGTTGTGTGGCCACTTGGGCATATGTGTGTGTATATCTCAAAACTTGTGATCCTGTATGTATAACAAAATGTTTGTTTTAGAAGTAGCAGTGACTGGAAAGTAAGCATCAGCAGAAATGAAAAATTGATGTATGTAATAGAATAACATCTTCCCTGTAGAGCAATGATTCCCAATTTCTTTGGCCCACCAGAGCATTGCAACCTTCAAAATTTCAGGCAAGCATTGTTCACCCTTATAATGAAGCTTTTAGCTGAAAGCGTTTTTATGATACTACTTTGGTTGTGTAGCCAGCAATGATGAATTACCATATCCATTATGGCCGCAGCTTGAAACCACAACTGTAAATGCATTTGCGTTCCCCTTATCCTAGTGCTTCTGATTCAAGCTCCTTGTTGTGGGTCCATCATGAAAGAGCAAAGATTCCTGGGAGATTTATTTCTTATGCACGCGGTTAGTACACACTGCTCCTTTGCAGTTTACAGTTTTAAATGGTGAAAGTTTGGAATAAAAATGAAGAGTTTGTCAGATATTGTGCATTTGGTTATAAAATGTGTGCCTTTGTACACAGCATTAAGGCTCTGGTGTCTGTGCTGAGATTGTTTTGTGCTGCCTCTGACGGAAGAGATAACACACCTCTTCCCTGCCTCGCTAAGTTTCCTGACACGACAGACCTCCAAGCTCCCACAAACAACTCCAGCTCTATCACCATCATCATCTTTCCAGCAAAGGGCTAAAGACTGTTCCCCCTCAGTCTACCAGAGATACTCAGGCCTCGTCTGCACACAAAAGTTTTATCTGATTTCAGGGGGTAGCTGTACAAATGCCTGTCTCCCCTTGTGGGCACCTGTCTTCCTGTAGTAACACTCTGATGCTAGCATTAGAGATGCTTTTTGGTTTTCACCTCTACCCATTTCCACGTGATAAACACTAACTTGAAGAAATACGTTTTCATGTACCTGAATGCCAATGCAGAACAGAGGATTAATCCTTTACCTTGTGTTTCATATTCAGTCCTTTGATTACACAGAAAAAAACCCATGCTCATGGCAACCTATATAATCCAGCACAGTGGCTAATCACACTTACATGAGGTGACTGCCCATGGAATCAGGGAGGGAGCGCGGGAGCTGGGAGACCCCTGCTAGTGCTCTGTTCCCAAGAGTGGTATGAGTCACTCTCACCCTCTAGAAATAGAAAGCCTCCTCGTGTAGCACCGCTTGCGCAGAGCCAGGCGTCAAGAGGCCAGAAATCGATGAATCTTTTAAAACGTATTTATTGTTTGCCGCTAGTTTTTTTCTTATCGTGGCACTCGCATCAGGGTGACTCAGGGTGAGCCTGATCTTATGATGCTTCTGCAAACTAGAAGCCAGCTGAGTTCAGCCATAACTCTGCCTGCACTGTGTCATGAGGCAAGGCAATCAATGACTACAAAACAAAGAGGTACATTGTGAAAGGTGAGTTTTAAAAAAAAGAAGACAATGAAAACCAGATTGCTTAGCATCAGCAGTGAAATAATTAGACATCTCTTCAGGACAGATTTATAGGCTAGTACCACTCACAGACGAAGCAGAACTTTGCTGGGGAGGATGCTTTATAAATGCAAAATTAGTAACTGTAGTCCTAAAACCAAAACAGAGTGAGGGAGCAGAGCTGGAGGAAGCACAGCTAAAGGGCACAGCTGCCATGAACAGTCCAGATGTGGGCTGATCCAGGAGAACTCTTTTCCAGAGTTTACTCCTTCCAGCGGGATGCTAGAATAGTCTTTGGTCTTGGTGAACGATGAGGGGACACACACCAGCATCTCCCACAGCGCCCGCTTGTGTTGAGGGCACAGAATAAAGCCGGGCAAGAAGACAGACGGCTTATGGGGATGCTTGGTTATGGAGCAAGACGGGATTTCAAAGCCATTTCATTTTTGGTTACAACCAACCTCAACACTCAAGGAAAAGCCCTTGACAACTGGTGTTATGGTGTTGCTTGCTGTAACAGTGATTTCTGTATGTGCCCAGGACAATCAGTCTCTTTGTGTTGTCAGATCCTGCCTTCTAGCTACCAGAGGCTTCTGAAATTCAGAGATGAAGAGATTAAACAAGAGGATCACAGCTATTTATACACAAATGAGCACCACCAGGCATTTCAGGTAGCATTTCGGCCCCCTGTGCCTGGCACAACACCCCGGATGCCTGTTCCACTCAGCCAACGCCATTTGGATCCTAACACATACGGGCTTAAACCCTTATTTTTAAACTTCGCTGCATCCCGACATGAAAGGCACCTGTAGCCGTGGCCAGGGTTTCAGCATGGCCTCAGGGCTGGAGCATGGTGGCAGCGGGTTTCTGCAGTGCCCCGCCTGCGGAGAAGCCACTTCGTGCCTCAGTTTCCCCTTTCTGCGACAATGTGGGGGGCGGCTGTGCCCCCCTCGGAGGGGTGCTCTCGGCCAGGCTGGCGGGCAGCTGCGCCCCGGCAGGGCTGCCCCCCGCTTTTCCTGGCTCCCGACCAGTGCAGGGCTGGGGGGGCCTCCCCGGACCCATCTTCTGCCCGGCCGAGGGTGTGAGGCCCGGTGGTGCGCGGCGGCAACCCCGCCTCGGGCACTCGCTGGGCCAGGGGGCCCGAGCCCCCCGGGCACGGGCCGAGCCAGTCCCCTGGACTCCCCTCAGCCTTCCGCAGCCTTCAAAGGCCGCCGAGGTCCCCCGTGGGGCGCCGAGGGGCCCGGGGTCGGGAGGGCCGGGGGCACCGCCGACGGGCGGCGGGGTCCGGGGGGGGGGGCCGCCCCCTCACGGCGGGCCGGGGAGGAGCCGGCCCCGGGGCGGGGGTAGGCGGCGGGGGTCGGGCCGGGGGTGGAGCCGCGGGCTGGCGGGTCGGGGTGAGGGGGAGCCCTCCCCTTCCCTTCCCGAGCGAGCCGGAGCCGGGGAAGGCGCCTCCGCAACTCCTCCTGCCCCGCCGGTGCCGCCAGCCGCCCGCAGCATGGTGAGCGGGGCCGCCAGGCGGGAAGTTTGGCGGCGGTGGCGGCAGCCCCGGCCCCGCTCGACCCGGCCCGGCCCGGCCCGCGCTCACCGCCCCCCCCGCTCCCTCTCTTGCAGATCTGGAAAACTCTCCCGCTGCTCTGCGCCCTGCTGGCCGTCGCCCGCCTGCGAGCCGAGGTAGGCGCGGGGCCCCGGCGGCGGGGCGGGGGGCCGGGCCGGGGTGGGGGGGACTGGGGGTCCCTTTCTGGCGCTTTCCACCGCGTCCCCCTCCTCGGCGCCGCCGGGCCGTGGGTGGCACCCGGACCGGGGAGGGGGAGCGAGCTGTCGGGACGGGGGAAAGTAGCAGCCGGGGCGGGAGGGAAGTTGAGGGGCCGCCGGACCCCTCCGCGGGGGCGAGGGGGCCGTGTCCGCGCCTGGGCCGGGCCGGCCCCCCCCAGCCAGCCGCCGGGCCGGGCTCCTCAGGGCAGCCCCCTTCCTCTCCCGCTCTTTCTCTCTCTGTCTTTTTTCTTCCCTTCTTTTACTGCAATGACATTGAAACCCATTGAAAGCCCCCAACTCGCAACCCCCCCAGCTCTGTTGACAGAAAATGAACGGTGCCTGAATTCCCGGTTGCGGCGGCCTCCGTAAAAGTGAGGTCAGAAACAAAATATTTGATAATTACGGCAGGGGAAATGTGGAAGTGATTTGAGGAAAATGAACTCAAGCTGGGCTGGGGAGGGAGGCCGAGCCTGCTTTTGGAGGGAAGCGGTCCCGCTCGGGGGGCGGGGGGCGGCTTGTCCTCCCTGCCTGCATTTTTTCTCCCTACATATTTCTCCCAGATGGCGAGCCCCACCCTAGAGCATCGCAGTTTGGCTCTGCACAAAAAAAATGCATAAACACGTCTGACTTCCTACAAACGGTTCCCTCTTTTTCTGCTTCCCACCCGTGGACCGCGCTGCCTGGGTTATGGCAAAGAGGGGGGTTTAGGGTGAAGCTCATCGCTGTTGCTCTGTCCCCATAAGCAAAGCTCTTCGGCAAACTCCCCGCAACTGCCAGCCGCTCGCTGAAGAGATGAACAATGCAAACGCTGGGGCACATGAGGAGCGGAGGTGAGACAGGGCAGTTGCGAGCCGACACTGTCAAGCTATAGCTCTAGTCGCGGCTATCGTGAAAAGCAAGGGGAGCAGGACTGAGCTGTAGTATGGGCTAGTGTTTCACATCTGCCTGTACATGATAATATTGTAATACGCTTTCTTCCCAAGGCGTGACATACTTATGTAGTCAGCATTTCCATGCATCCTCTCCAGCACTGTCCTGAAAAAGCCAGTTTGGTTTTATTCATTTTCTTAGGGACCCTAAATAAATCTTAACCAGTTCTGGTCAACGTACAGCGAAACCTCTGTAGGAAGGAAGTGCGCAGCAGTGTATCCACAAGATGAATGATGATAACAGCTAAATAGTGATGGCAGTGGTCTGAGTAAAGCCTCTTGGAGTCAGTAACCAGGAGAAACATAGCCAAGATGTGTTTGGCCCTTGACTTCTGATTTCACTGGTGCTGCTAACGTTATGTTGATGCGGTCAAAGTGCTAAACCCTGGTTTTTGCCTAATGGACTCTCATTTGGAGTACCTGGATGGCTTCCCAAGTGTAAGTACTGTCATGTCTCTGTGCCTCATCTGCAAAATGAAAGTAAGAAAAATGTACAGCCATCATGTTCAAAACTTGGTTTTAAAGGCCAGTTCATGCTTGAGTGGACAAAGGAATGATTTGACTGTTCAGGGGTAGTGGTCCAGGTGTCAAACCAGTGAACATTTTGGTTTGATTCCAGTCTAAGCTCAGCAAAACTTGAGAGTGATGAGTGAGGTTCGTGTCCAGTTTCAGGGAAAATTGACACCTCAGACAACTTTTGTTTTGGGGTTCAGTTTGATTCCTTGTTGGTGGTAGCTGCCAAGTGGTGAACGTCAGTTCGCTCACAGGTAGTATCCCATCCTCTGGGATATCTAGACCTTCTCATTTCTAGGGAGTGGGGCTGTGCTTGCAGGTAAGCTGCTTGCATTTCAGAGACAGCTTTGACAGTTGCCCCCTTCTAATTGTTTCTTATTACCACTCTCCTGCATCACTGGCATTTAGTAAGATTAGTATGGCATTTTCCTGTGTGGTTTTCCCTCTTCCAGTTTTTGGAAGTGATAACCTCTCTATTTCTTCTGTTTCTGCTGCAGTTTGCACTTTGTGCCTTTCAGTATGTTCAGAATATTAACACCAAGCCTTAAGCTTCTAATCGTTTTATCGGCAAAACTATATCTGAACTGTGCTGGGGTTTTTGTACAACACTCATTTCTACAACATTGTTAGGTGCATAATTAGAGTCTTTAAAGAAAGAAAGAAATTGCTTCAGTAAATGTTCCTGGCATGATTTTGTGCAGACTGGAAAATCTGAGACGTGCCAAAACTTGGGAGCTTTTCTTGGCCCGGTTCAGTAATAGTCACAAGAGCAATAGACGGTGAACTGTACTCCTCGGATGGAAGCCAGCCACCAGCTTCAGACAGCCCTTTTTTATCTCTTTCTTCCTGGGTCAGAGTCTCAATGTGGTGGCCATTTGCTAGTATTAACAGGGACACTACGGAGGTGAAGTTGCTTGTGTCCTCAGCTGGGGCTTTCTGAAGCAGATGGAGAGATTTTTGGGAAGCATCCATCGCGATAGAGGAAAAGGGAGAGGCTCGAAATGTCTGATGAATGTATTAAAAGTTACAGTTGTTCATATCCTGCTGGAGTTAGTTACCTTGTTAACACTGGCAAGGAGTCCAGTTGCTGTTTGACTGTGTCCATGAGGTCTGAAGGGTGGCGTGCAGGAACACTTCCACTCGTGGTACCACTGTAATTATACCAGCATCGTTATGTGTCACACCAGGATACTTATTTCGAAGTAAGAGTGAGGGTTTTTCTTTTTTCATTTTGGCTTAAACCTGATTCAGAATCATCAAGAAAGTTATTTTCACCATGAATTTTAGATGTTAGCAAAGAGGCATAGGCCAGCATGAATATATTGGTGTGGGCTGTGAACAGAATTCCTTTCCTGAATCCAGCCTTGCCGAGAGGAGAAGTCACTGCCCTGGCCTGCCCTCTGCTCGTTGCCAGTTTTCTGGCCGTTCAGATTAATCTCTGGGACCTATAGCTGTTCTCCTGGACTATCCTTAACCCATTTCTGGCCAAATGAGCCAGCCTTTGGAAAGAGTTATGTAAACGGTTTAATCTGACTTGTCTCATTTTGGCTAAAAAGGGCTAGAGGAGGAGGGCTAGAGGCTCTCCTCTTGCGAGGAGATCTGCTGACAACTCTGAGGGGGCTGTAACCCCCAAGCAACACAGCGGTGACAAGCATCTGGAGGCAGATTTTTCTAATAGCACAGTGTTTGCAGTGTCTACATCTCTTGTAACCCTGGGATTAATTTTTTCACCCCACCTCCTTTTCCCCTCAGTGTAATTCTTCCATGTGAAAAGCTGAAAAGGGTTGTTATGGGGGAGAGAAAAGACAAAGGTTTTGGCTAAGTTCTGTTTGCTTAACTCACCTGAGCGCTTCCTCTTGATCCGACTTGACTGCTTTTGCATGTAGGGGGGGGCAACACTCAACCCCTTCCAAGTCCGGTGCCCCTTTTGCCAGCAGAATGCTTGTGTGCCCTGGGGGAGACAGAGCTGGGAGTTCAGCTGGTCGCCATAAAGCCTGGTGTACTTCCTCCCATTGGGCTGTTCACAGAGTCTGGCCAGCATCAACAGCTTGCTTTGGTTAAGCTTTTCCCACGTTTTTGCAATGGTGAAGACTAAAAACTGCTGTCTTAATAAATTAAACTGAATAAATGAAAGTTGAGATCCTGATGTAATTGCATAGCTGTATTTGGCCCTGAAGCCATCATTTTAAAAAGGGTCCATTTGCCTTTGAAATTTAGTGATAGAGGCTTTGTAGGTAGCTCAGCCCTCCTCTTGCTGATATTTTGTCCATGGCAGTGGAAAGAAAAGACACTGTGGTGCCAGTCACGTGGGTAACTTGGGCTGTTTTTAATATGCACTGACTTTGTGCAATAAAACCCAGCAGTCACATGTAACCCACTAATGTAATAAAACTAGCTTCCCAGGTCTAGTCTAGCAGGCACGTCTTCAGTGAAAGAAAAAATTGTATTCATTTTTCTCCTTGAGCTGGTTTTGGAGTGATAGGCATCTTCCTCCTTGAAATCCTGCCCTTGAATGCCAGACTAGATGTTGCTGGAGCTGCGCCTCAAGGCGATAAGCGTATTTTAAATGAGGAGGCAAGGAAAAAGTGATTCTGTCCTGGGTGCACAGCAAAGGCTCATCTGTGCAAAGCCTGGTTTTTAAGGTGCGTGCTGTGCTGTCAGGCAGCTGCTGTGCTGCGGATGGTCCCAGGGATCAGAGTCTGGGAGACAAACCAGGCGGTTCTGTCTGAGCCACCTCATGCTGTGCTGAAGTCACTGGCGAAATGTCCCGTCTACAAGTGTTTAAACAACCTCCCCGGCTGTTTTGAAGGGACCATAACCTCCGAGCAGCAGCGTGCATGGCACAAGCTCTGAAGCACAAGAGATGTCGCGTAGCACATATGTGCACGTGACACCCTGATGCTGCTTCTTGGATGGAACTGTTGTCAGATCCGAGCTGCTTTGTGCAAATGCGCTGTAGCTGAGTGAATGACTTTATCTGCCAGAGTGCAAATTCCTTGCCGGTAATTAACAGGGGGGCTGCTGCTGGGGGCTGCCTGGGAGGCAGCTCCGCTCCCAGCACAGGAGGAAGGGACTGGCTGAGAGTCTCCTGTTGCATTTTCCAGCTGCTGTTATTGGTACAGCTGCTTACCCATCAGGAGGCACTGGGGCACCTTTGATCTTTCTTGTGTGGTGTTACATGAGCTGGGGAATGTTTCTCTTTGTACAGAAGAGAGTTTGTCACAAATCTTAGCCAGATGCGTCTTTCCGGGCTCATGAGAGTCATATTTACCAGGCTGTGTTTTTGCCACATATCCTGTGAGCTAGATGAGATTGGTTCCCAGAAATGCCTTATTTAGCTGGGTTGCATCTATCTTCGCAGCAGGGTCAGCTTCTGCTGTCCTACAACATCTAAGCTAATCTGTGAATAACCAGCATTTCTTCGGAGAGATTTATTTCTCACAACGTTGTCTCTGAGCTTAGCGAAAGAAAAGAGCAGACTGCTGTTATGCTGTGAAGCGTACCTCCTTCCAGACCTGCATCTGGGTGGCAGACATGGGGATATATACCTCTCAAGTTTCCCAGAGGTTGTAGATTTTGCCACAGCTAGTGTACTAAGTTAGATGTGAGCTGGTTAGAGCAGGGGCTTATTTCTTCTTGTGCTGTGGGGCTCTGATTGCAATTCCTAGGCATTGCAGCAGTAAATAAACAAATGGCAGACAAACAGGCCTGGAGGCTTCAGTGCTATATTAAAGCACGGATAACTGTAGCATGAGCAGTGACTTGTATGGCGTTTTCATACTACTTGCTCTCAAGCACGCTCCAGTTCTGATCTGGGTTGAAGACACCGTTCAGCAATAATGAGTGACTATGCCCCTTCTCTGCCGTGCAAACCAGCTACCCAGAACTGAAGTTCATATAAGTTCCTATGAAAT